>NC_090184.1:15584143-15893643 GCF_024679245.1 Pseudorasbora parva
GTGCACACTCCGAATTCCTGTGAAAGAAGGACGCATTCGAAGGTCGCATTTGGAGAGTCCTTCTCACTTTTTTGAAATGAGACGGCCTTATGACGTATGCACCCTTCAAATGCGACCTCCGGAGGACGCAGCCTTCTGAAATGAGACACCGCTATACTAAATGTGCAGTGCTGGGGGTCCTCCAGGACAGGTTTGGGAACCACTGGTCTAGCCTACTGTAATTCTGCAATTCTTCTATTTTAGGCTACGGTATTCTATAGTTATTTTATATTTCTTAATAAAATTGTGCTTGATTGACAATGCTATAAATAAAGTATTTTTAACATTATTACGGGTAGATTACCGCAGGATTAAAAGTGGACTTTAAAAGAAAGTCACTTTAGAGCAGTCACAACAAATGTTCAGGGGTGTCGCATCCGTGGAGGATACACCCACACTTCTTCCGGTGACAGGTTTCAACACCCGCTCTTTTTCCGCAGTTTTTCCGCAGTTTTCCACAAACGCGATACTGCAGTCGCTCCTCCGTTTCTCTGGCCGCTCTGTGTCTGCGCTCGCTGCGGCTGCTTCCCCTCCCTTTACATAATAGATATTTTATAGCTTAATGCTCTTTAAATATGTTGTTGCATTGTGAAAAGTCTCGGTGCGTAGGACGGACCTGTCCGCGGTCGTTCTCCGTGGTTCTGACCAAAGAAGAGCGCGGACTCTCCATTATAGCATCAGGCTGCACAGCCTATCTCTCTGAGCCCATAGTCTGTAAAAGTGGTCAGGAATGTAATATTTCCCCAAAACAAAGTTCAGTTCTCAGCTCGTATAACATGAGCTCGAATATTGGACAATTCTGTTTAATTGTGAACAGAAAAACGTTACACACGTCAATCCATACCGACGATTTTGGTTCGCTTCTTATTTATTAAATAGGCCTATATAGCCTACAGACAGTTAGGCTATTTAATTAAAAAATAATGTTATAGGCTAATATTTAAACATAGCCTAACTATGACATTATTGGCTATGTTTTCTTTAAGCCTTTGTCCAACGAAATTAAGCGCCGCCGCATTTTGTTCCTTTAGGACAGCGGGAACAACTCGCTCTGTAATTTTTTGCCATAGGCTACAGATAGCCTAGGTGCAATACATAGCCTAATTATAAACTATAAACTTTCTACTTTTATGTCACAATAACAACAAAGGCCGTGGATTCTGGGAACATATTGTTTATGCACTTCAAAAGTTACAAACGCTGTCTTAATTCATTTTTTGATTTTTTTTATTAAACTTTTATTAAAATTGTTATTAAAAACGATAAACTGCAAAAAGTTTGCTTCAAATTGTATGTGCGCTGATTTGTGGAGAAAAAGAAAAAAGATTATGACGGAAGAAATTGTTGAAGAGACAGAGGGAGTCAGGATTGTGTTCTGCACACTGTGTGATTGTCACTCGCGTGCTAGAGCACCGATTTGCCTGTGATCTCGGGCATTTGTCGGCGATTTCGCAAAACCTGTCGGCGACTCAAAATCGGGGCAAAAATCGGGCAGTGTGAACTAGGCTTAAGTGCTACTCAAGAGTCGCTGTCCATTTGCGAAGTGCTGTAATGTAACCTTATGGAATCGTTTCCTCTGAACGGTTCACCTAATAATTGTCATCTGATGTGGATTAGCAATCAAAACACGTCTATAAAGCAACTACCTACAGGCTGAGGTGCTGACAAAATGGCTGAAACAAAAATGATACCTTTCAAAAAGACTAAATCAATATCCTTCTAGAGGAGGTGGAGCGGGAAAAGATATTATTTTCAACAGATTTAAAGGGCATCGTACAAACAAAGAGAAACAAAACATCTGGGAGGACATTGCTACCAAATTAAAAGTTAAAAGTTAAATTATTAGTTCAAAGATCGGGTAAAGAGGTCTGCAAGAAATGGCAGGAGTTTGCAAGCCTGACAAAAAGGAAGAGGGCACTGCAGCATTATCACAATGCACTTGAGTAAAGTTAAAGGTGTAATCTGCCGGTTGTCCTGTAGGTGACCTCATAACTCTCTCTCCTTAGAGCTTTACAATTACTCCAGAGCACTCGCAGATCTACGATCATTTTCAAGTGCTACTTAAGTTACGATTAGGGCCGGGACTCGATTAAAAAAATTTATATTGAGATCACTCGTACGATTGTTTTTATGATCAACTTAGGCTTACGATGCTTTTGGGAAACGCAGCCCTGGCTGACTGGCGGTTGTATCGACAATGATGTAGTTTAAGGCGGCACAAGTTCGCGTTCATTTACGCTGAATCAAAACCGTTTCTACATCGCCTTTGGGCCGAGGTGGGTCAGACCCGGCATATTTTAAGTCTGCTTTGCGTCTTTACACAGAATTTTGAGCAGACACAGACCCGCTTTAGAGCCGCCTTAACTCGGCTGTGTAAAGGCACCTTTAGTGCTATTATTCATTGGGATCTTGTTGTATTCATTACCAGTAAAGACACACTTCATCAATTCTTTCACAAAGGTGATGTTTAGACTTAAGATGTACAATGCTAATTATTTTGTATTTATTTATTTTCAGAACTTCATCTCCATGAAAATTGTCAAACCCTTCAATTGAGTGCAGGAGGAGTTCAGCTTTTTGTCATTTTATTCATGTAATGTATTTGGCATTTCACACAGTGAACAGAAATGGTTCATTTTCTTTATGACAATCAGACCATTAATACAGTGTTGGTTTTGTTGTGGTTGTTTAGGTTTTTACCATTATTCACTCTTTGCACCATTATTAAATTCCATCATGAATTTTCAGTTTTTGGTTCAGGTTTCACTGATGTTTGTGTAGCAGGGTGAGTAAGTTCCCTCCCCTGTATTTAGTGATGGCCTATCAGCATTTGAGACCTGTCTATTTAAAACCCTGGGTCCTACCTGAGGGTGCGTCATTTCAAGCTCCGCCCCCAGGGCGAGGGCGTGCCACCATTCAGTGAGGGAATGTTTGGTCTGCAGCCCTGTGGTGACGTGTGCGTGCAGGCTTTTGTTATGTATAGGTAAGCTAAATGCTATTGTTTGTCCATGTTAATATGTTGTTTGTGGTAACTTTCGTTCATTCAATTCCAGTGGTTTTAATGTAAACATGAGCCGCGGTGATTCGTGCTGTGAGTAATTGTACAGCTATGCATTTCCGTGACAATCACTCGGTATGTATGGTTAAACCTTTTTGACTAACGTTTCAATTTAGTGAGCTAACCAATTGTTGTTTTAGCAGGAGAATCCGTTCCTTCACGGACGCTCGGCATAGATGATGCTGGGGTGACGATCTCCTTCATGAAACGCGTTTGAGCTCGCGCTGCTGTTTTGTTGCTACTACAAGTCCGACTGTTTTATTGCCACTCGGTTTTCCTGAATGTCTGCTGTTACCACAGTTTCATTTCTGTGCTGTTCAGTTTTATCAAGTTAATAGTAACTGTTTCTGAGATTATCGCCTTTGAGGTCTGAGCGGCCTTGCTGGCCGATCTGTTTCTGCCGACTGCCACCTGTTTGATTCTAGTGGCTGTATATCAGTACTGTGTGCATTCAGTCAACGTATGTCACCTCACTCTGACATTGTAACTGGACTGCCAGAAGTCCGAGTGAATGTTAAGTGTGAATTTGTATTTAATTTAATTTAGGGATATTTTCAATTGTTAATGTTTCATTTTGTATTGTTATTTTTGGTGTCTGTTCAGATTCTTTCTTTGTGTTTTTTTGTTACAGGAGCTGGGAGTTTCTGGAGGGTGACGTCCCGCTGCCATAGTGTGGTGTTCACACTTAGTGCTGTGTTTTCTTGTATCCAATCTTCACGTGTGGTATGGGCTTGTATTGTATCACGGGAGCGTTCTAAATTGGACAGTGGGCCCAACCCTCCAGATACCTCCGCTTCTGGTCATTTTGTATTATTTGTATTGTGTGTGTGTGTCGGATGCAGATTGGCAACTCCTGCTCTGAAGTTGTCTTTTATTCAAGATTGATACAATAAAGTAGTAATTTTTCATACATGCGACCTGCGTCTCTTCACCCATATAGATAACGAACCTGTGGTGTCTTAACCAAAGAGAATTTACTTGGTATCGTCCCTGGTGAATTTCCAGGGTGGCGTAGTCGCTGAAATAAATCTGTAACCCCTCCCGTCGGAATGCCACATTTGGAAACATTTGTACACAAACCATGAAGTGTTTTCTATTGTGAAAGTCTTTTATTGTATTATATTCTCAGATCATTTTAAAGTTTATTGGTTAAATGTTTAAAATTGTTAAATAAAGACATGGTAATATGTGTTTTAAGTGTGTCAATTTGTCTTGAATTAGATTTCATTATTTTGTCATTTTATCAATAAAAACATTATCTAAGGGCACACAAATGCAAGTATTCTGGGATTGTGATATGATCAGAGTTTACTGGATGGAGATTCAGAAGATTATTGGTAAATCTTTTGCCCTTTCTCTGAGTATCTTTTGAACTGTAAAGCTGCGTTTTCTCTGCGTTATGATTTTCACCTAAAGTCTAATGCTTTCTTGCATAAATGTTCTCCTAGAACTTAGGAATGTATGTTGAATGCCTTTAATCTCTTGAGTTCTGTTCATTCTGGTCCTGTCGCTCATTATACCTTCAGATTGTTCACCATTGTATAAGTTACAGTAAGATACCTGTCCCACTGTCGTGTTATTGTAAAAATATTGTAAAACAGAAACAAAAAATGGCATTTAAACATGGTATATTTTAGCAGTGAAAAAAAAAAAATTCAAATACATTTTATATTATTTATGTCCTTGTTCAAGCTCTTTTTCTGAACATCTGCATGATTGAAAATGTAATGTTGAGTTTCAGTTCAATAAAAAAGTGAATACCGGTAGTAAGTGACTTATATTTTAGATAGATATTAGGCATTATATTTTACCATACTGCACATGATGATTTTACATGTTTAAAGTATACTTTAAAAAGTATAAAACTTGCATTTCAATGAGGAAAAATGAACTGAATGCACCAAGAAAAGCTTTTGACAGAGCACAGTACCCGAGAACAATCCTTCTCAAGCCGGTCCAGGACCCAGTTGTTCAAAAGTTTGGTCTAGATTTGGAAAACCCGTGTTTTGCTATCCAGAATCAGGTAAACTTTCTTATTTTTGTGCTGGAGCACTGCTAATCCGGATTTGCAGTGCTCCAAATGGGGTTACTTTCATAATGTAGGATGCTAGCTATAAAGAACCACAGGTATAGAAGAGTCTAAATCTATTGACTCTCTTCATTTTAAATTTAAATGGAAAAAAGAATTGGAACACATCAGCAGGAAATCTTCAATACAGTCATAGTCTTCTCTACAGGAGGTTTAAATGTTTAATGTTTGTTTTTTTAAAATGAGTTTGTTGAAAAAGTTTAATGGGGAATTCCGTTTGTTTCTGGATTATTAGTTTGATTTTTAAGAACCTTTTATTTTTTGCTTTGATGTGACTTTTAAAATTTCAAACTTTAAAGCTATGAGTCATGGAAGCTGGTGTATTAAACAACTTTTTTGTCATATCAAATTAGCAATCTTAAATTGTTCCCAGTGTTAGTCGTAATTGTATTTTTACTAGTGATAATTCAATTGTAGAGCTCTCTGAATCCGTTTTTACCCGTAAAAATGCAATTACTACAGCGCTGGGAACAATTTAAGATAAACTGGCTTGCCAAAGTAAAGGGCGAATTAAATTAATAGACTTCATAATAAGATTATGTCCACATTTTTCCTCCCTTGTGCCGTTTTGCGCATTTTGGACAGAAGCAACGACTCAATCCAGACTGTAGGCCTAGTGGACGCGTTTGTGCAATTAATCATTTTTGTATTATTTTCGGTGGAAAAATAATTCCACCGAAAATGATTGTCTAATAATAATAATAATAATAATGACTGTTCAGAAACCATAAATCTCATTTAAAAAACGTCAAAATTAAATCTGTAGCTATTTAATAAAGTATTCCGATTTGATGTGTGATCACGTGCTCTACTCATGCACGTGCATTTTAGTTGCTATAACGACGCGTTATGAATTCTGAATGCATATGTACGATAGATGTGCTTGCGTGCATTTTAGTTACTATAGCGATGCGTGTTATGAATTCTGAATGAATATATACCATAGACATGCATGTGCATTTTAGTTGCTATAGCGACGCGTGTTATGAATTCTGAATGAATATATACCCACGCGAACCGATCTCTATCTGTTGGTTTGATTCACCAATTCACAAACTTGCAGAATATTTTCTGTGCTGCTGATTTTGCGGTCTTGAAGGAAATTTCTGAGAGACTTTTACTCTTGAGGAACATCAGAAGATAATATCCTTTATAAAGTTATATTTTTGTTCATATTATCTTAGAGGATACTTTTAATTTATTGTTATTTTCTTATTTTAGCAGGAGTTTGGAGTTTTATTTAATTTTTTTGTTTTATTTTATTATTATTTTATTTTGGGAGGAGTATTTCTAAGGAGAGTTGTAGGTTATTGTATTGTATTGTATTTTGTATTGTGTTGTGTTTTTTATTGCAGTTTGGACTCGAAGGATGTCGATGGCTCACATGATGGGTGAAAGAGGAGGTGAGTGTGCTTTTGGTTTTCACTTGTTAATGGTTTAAAGTTGTACAATGATTGACTACATTAATGTGAAGAAAATTGTGTAAGGTTAAAAATCCCCCAATGTTCTCAGCTTAGTGATCACATGTATTTGATTCCTTGCATAAATAAAACTTTTCAATTTGAGTAACGTAACTATAGTAACAATATTTGTAATTGATCACTGACATTGTTTATTGATTATTATCAAAACATTACCAACTAATGTTATGTGATGTGTGAAATATTCCAGACTCAGGCCGCTCTAGATCCAGAAGAGCTGCTTCCTCTCAGACGGCTGGTCGGGAGATTTGGAGACTCTGTTCTGATGACCGCGATCTGCTGCCAGACCCGACCCAGATCCAGGCGATTCCAAGATATTTAGCACCTCCGTCTCTGTCTGAGTTTTCTGTTTCTGTGTCCACAGGTCAGGCGGACAGGAGGAAGATGGCGTGGCAGAGCGGCAGCCAGCAGAGCTCAGATGATGATGAACATCCCCTCAATTCAACTTCATCTAAATGCTCTTGCATGGGTCAGAATAGTATTTTAATAAATAAGTTATGGCTCCATTTCTATTTCTAATTTCAATGGCTGATTTGATGTCTAAAATTTTCCAGACTCAGGTCACTCCAGATCCAGGAGTGGATCGGACAGCTTTGATTGGTCGTGCCCTCCGCTGCCAGGTCAAGTTCCTGTCGAGCCAACTTCTAATGGCCGAAATGTTCAGGGTGCCATGGAGGCTTCTCCCCTGAACAAGACCTCAACAGGTGAGACTGAAATAAGGCTGGCCAGTGTAAAGTGTACAGACAGAGATTTTGATAATTCATGCATAACTGCTTCAAATTTTTATCATGGTAATGTCCGTTCACATTTACTGTTGCTCAGCAAAATTTTGCTGATTTTCTTAGTTAAAAAAAAAAAAAGATTTGAATTGGACATTTGTCTAACTTTTTCAAACATCTAGAGAACATTCAAACGTAAAGTTCCCATAATGAAAAAGTATAAACTACAATGTTCCTTTAACCAAGAAAAAAAATATTTTTGAAAATGGACGTTTTAAACATTCAGGGAACATTTAATTTTAATATTAGCAATCTTAAATTGTTCTCAGTGTTACTAGTCATAATGGCCTTTTTACCAGTGAGAATTCAGTTGTAGACATTTAGCACCTCCGTCTCTGTCTGAGTTTTCTGTTTCTGTGTCCACAGGTCAGGCTGACAGGACGCTGCAGAGCGGCAGTCAGCAGAGCTCAGATGATGATGAACATCCATTCTCCTCATCTTCATCTTCATCTTCATCTAAATGCTCCTGCATTGGTAAGAATAGGCTTTTAATAAAGAAGTTATGGCTCCGTTTCTATTTCTGTTTTCAATGGCTGATTTGAAGTCTGAAATTTTCCCGACTCAGGCCATTTCGGATCCAGAAGAACTGCTTCCACAGATTCTTCGCTGGGCATCATGTCATCCTTGTCCCTGAGCAGCAGAGGCTCATTCAACGTCATTTGGAGGTGGAGTGGCGATGGATTGGACAGCCGAAGCGAACAGGGCAGGTCTGACAGCTTTGATTGGTCGTGCCCTCCGCTGCCAGGTCAAGTTCCTGTCGAGCCAACGGGGACTTCTAATGGCCGAAATGTTCAGGGTGCCATGGAGGCTTCTCCCCTGAACAAGACCTCAACAGGTGAGACTGAAATAAGGCTGGCCAGTGTAAAGTGTACAGACAGAGATTTTGATAATTCATGCATAACTGCTTCAAGATTTTATCATGGTAATGTCCATTCACATTTACTGTTGCTCAGAAATTTTTTGCTAAAATTATTATTTTTATTTTTGTTAGAAATACTTTAATTGGACATTTGTCAGAACATTCAAATATAATGTTCCATAAGGCAAAATTATAAAATAGAATGTTCCTTTAACAAATTTTTTTTTTTGAAACTGGACGTTTTGAACATTCAGGGAACATTTAGAAATAACGCTTTCCTAATTTAATGGTAATGTTAGCAAAATTTTCTCAATAGAACAAAATCAATTTTTTAGCAAGTTCATAACCAGCCAGTGTTCAAAATGATCTTCTTACCGTAGTCCGATTCACAGCGGTGAGCTTGTAATAATGTTTTATAATTTGAGTGGTACTGGTGGGTTTCCGCTGGAAATTCGAGCATGTCGTTGCGTCATTACGTCACATCTGTATAAAGAAGGAGTCCGGCTAGTAGTAGTATCGCATGTGAGGATGCTGCAGGTGGCGGATCATTTATAGCCTTTACTCACAGCGGCTGGAATAATTCAACTTGTCATTTTGATGGCGGATTGTAATCCAGAAAGGTTTAATTCAGATGTATTTCTTTGATTTGATTTTAAAGAATCCATCGGAAAAGTGAAGGCAAAGTTTTGAAGTTTTATTTTATTCAGATAGCCTAAAGATAATTTTATTTGGATCATTTTGTTTTATTACCATACAATATTCCTAACACTTCTACCTCCGTAATATTTCAGTCCGGATCGGCACATGACAGATTAGCTAAACTGTTAATTTAAATAATCTGTTAAACGTTTTTTTTAAAGAAAGATAGTATTTAAGATTAAATTAGCAATTTTAATATTAGCAATCTTAAATTGTTCTCAGTGTTACTAGTCATAATGGCCTTTTTACCAGTGAGAATTCAGTTGTAGACATTTAGCACCTCTGTCTCTGTCTGAGTTTTCTGTTTCTGTGTCCACAGGTCAGGCTGACAGGACGCTGCAGAGCGGCAGCCAACAGAGCTCAGATGATGATGAACATCCATTCTCCTCATCTTCATCTTCATCTTCATCTAAATGCTCTTGCATTGGTAAGAATAGGCTTTTAATAAAGAAGTTATGGCTCCGTTTCTATTTCTGCTTTCAATGGCTGATTTGATGTCTGAAATTTTCCCGACTCAGGCCATTTCGGATCCAGAAGAACTGCTTCCACAGATTCTTCGCTGGGCATCATGTCATCCTTGTCCCTGAGCAGCAGAGGCTCATTCAACGTCATTTGGAGGTGGAGTGGCGATGGATTGGACAGCCGAAGCGAACAGGGCAAGTCTGACAGCTTTGATTGGTCGTGCCCTCCGCTGCCCAGTCCAGTTCCTGTCGAGCCAACGGGGACTTCAAATGCCCGAAATGTTCAGGGTGCCATGGAGGCTTCTCCCCTGAACAAGACCTCAACAGGTGAGACTGAAATAAGGCTGGCCAGTGTAAAGTGTACAGACAGAGATTTTGATAATTCATGCATAACTGCTTCAAGTTTTTATCATGGTAATGTCCGTTCACATTTACTGTTGCTCAGCACAACTTCGCTGAATTAAAAAAATTTTTTTTTTAAGAAATATTTTAATTGGACATTCGTCTAACATTTTCAGAACATTCAAAATCTAATTCTCAATAAGCCATGAACTCAGTGGTACTTGTGCTGTCTGACACACACCCGAAACATGCGCACAGAAAGCCGCTTCTCAGACGGCAAACAATCCAGAGTAGAATTCTATTTTAAGACTTTTTGCTTTTGAATTGTCAAATACACAGAACATTGTCAAACTGGCTGTCATATTACAGAGTCGGTTATGGCATAAATAACACACAGCTATGCATTTAAAAATTTACGTTTATTTAAATATATTGTATTTAATATAACATAAATATATTATATTTGCCATTACCAGAACTGATTTGGTCAAATGAAGCCAAAAAGATCAGATAAAGCAAGAACAATAACTATATTGTGACCACTAATATTTGTAAAATAAGATTTTTGGGACATTTATGCAGGCATTATCTAGAAGTCAGGAGGATAGCTTGGAAGTATTTCCATTACTTTGGATTTATAACATTACAGATGAGAATTTAAAAGTAAAATGTAAGTCATGTCATTATATCGTTGCTTAATTTGACGTCATTCAAATGAAAATCTTAATTTCAGAAAATCCTCCAGGATGTGGGAAATGGAAAAGAATTCGTTCTTTCTTCACGAGGGTATGGAAGGCTCTGAAGAGTCCTGTCTGCTGCTGTCTCAGTAGTGCTGTGGATGTTGTGGAGCCTTTTTCCCCTGATCCTGAGCCATCATCATCTGCGTCAGATCACTCCGCCGTCAAGCCAAATGAAGGTAAATCGCTGATCATTATTTCTCCAACATCATTTTAAACAGTATTGTCATCTTGTTTTTCATTGAAAATAATGCTCATGGCTTTTGAGGAAATATTTAAAAAAAAATGTTTAGGTCATATATTTCATATTTTTCTGTTTGTTTTTCAGAGTCTTTTGAGTCTCTCTATAATGTGGGAGCGATGCTTGGATCCGGAGGATTTGGCAGCGTGTACAAGGGAACACGCAAATCTGATGGCAAAAAGGTAAATCTGACTGAATTGTTCAAACATTTTGCTCTTGAATGCATCAAAACATTTAAAACTAACTTTCTTTTTTGTTGCAGGTTGCCATCAAGCAGTTAAGCAAGATTGAAAACAATCGTTATCTTTATATTGTAAGTTGGCCAAAACCTGAATATGTATTTAGTCGTTTCAGTGCAGATTACTGTAGTTAATACACCCGTAGAAAGCATTAAGTGTAAATGTGATTGACAAATAAGCCTAGAGGCACCAAATAACTTCTAAAAATATACTTTTAAAAAAAGGACTTTTTCAAAGATACTTTGATATGTTTTCTTCAGATTTTTACTCAGCTAACCTTCTGATTACTCTTTTTCTCTAGCCTGGGCATCCCAAACCTCTCGTTACAGAAGTGGCGCTGCTGCTGATGATGAGGCGAAAACCCATAAGCCCGCTCATCATACAGCTCTACGAGTGGTTTGAACATCCTGGAAAATTCACTCTTGTTATGGAGTTCCCCGAGCCTTGCATGAGCTTGCGGGACTACATCGTTCGCAAACCCATCTATGAACCCACAGCACGGTTCATCATGCGACAGGCTCTGCTGGCAGTACAGGTCTGCATCGAGCATGGTGTTTTTCATAATGACATTCATGCGCAGAATTTCCTCGTAAATGAAAGGACGTTGGAGCTCAAGCTGATCGACTTTGGCTGCGGTCAGCTATTTAGTAATGATGGCTACGAGAGCAAAACATACATTGGTGAGCATTTTGAGAGTGTGAAAACCTGAATGTAGTGACTTATTATTTAATACTTAAAAAAAAGCTCATCAATGTGCAAATTTCTTCTTTACAGGACTGCCGTATTACTATCCACCTGAAGTCTTAACAGAACCTCGTTTCCACGCCATACCAGCAAATGTCTGGGCTCTAGGAGTGCTGTTGTACACTATGGTGCACGTATCTCATCCTTTTGCCAATTCGGAAGATATCAGACGAGCCAAAATTCCATTTATGTACTACAACTTATCCAAACGTGAGTGAATCATATTGACAACATTGATAACACACACACACACAAACACACACACACACACACACACACACACACACACACACACACACACACACACACACACACACACACACACACACACACACAAAGCAAAGCAAAGACTCTGAACAGAAACAGTTAAAGATGAAGTATGTAAGATTTTTTATATATAGCTCAACGTATAGCGAGAGTTTGGGGCGTGGCTAATGTAGCAGGCGGAGCCATGGGAAAAGAAATTTAGCTAAAGAAGTGAAAGCCAAAATTCGCTGCATTTATACCTTAAACAGGTCACGAACATGTCAAAGTGAACAAAGCATTGTGATACAAAGCACGCTTCAATAATAATAATAATAATAATAGATTTTATTTATAATGCACTTTTCATTCCGAAGAATCTCAAAGTGCAACAAAGGGAAAAAATAATTAAAAAAATGAATTACAAGTAAAAATATAGAATAATACAAACAATCAACCAACACAGAAAACTGAAAAAAACAGAAACAGAGCTGATGATATATCATATTCATGCTCCCGTTCAGAAAGATACATTTTAAAAGTATTCCTAAAATGTTGCTAAAAGTATTCCTAATATGTTGAACCTTAAACGAGAGCTGTGTTTGTGATGTTGGGGAAGACGTAATGATTTGACGAAAATATGATTTATTTTGTAATTTATTTTGTAGTGTCACAGAAACTACATACTTCACTTTTAAAGTAAAGCTAAAGAACATTTTACAGTATAATAATCATGTTTTAGATGCTGTTTTCAGAGATGCATGACTAACTCCTTATTAAAATTTGTACAGAATACAGGGATCTGATTAGCCAGTGCCTAGCCCGGGATCCAACTAAACGGCCGACGTTAGAGCAGATGTCACAACATAAATGGATGAGATGACCTACTGTAGATTGGAGAAGTTCAGGAGATTCACTCGATCAGTGATTTCAGCAGGTGTGAGGAAGTGTAACAGACAGAGTAGGATTATTATCAGTTGTCTTATTTCACAGTTGCGTTCTTGTTATAGTCAAGTCACCTTCATTTATAAAGTGCTTTATACAATACAGATCATTTCAAAGCGGCTTTACTGTAATAAACAGGAAAATACAGTGTAATAAACTCTAAAAATCATTCACGAGTTGACTTGATTAATATACTTGATATAATCTTTGTATTGAATAGGAAACAACATACTTGCTGTCCTTGGTGGAGGGCTTGAGCTCGAGACTTGAGCCGAAGCCTGATGTCCAACCCCAACCTGACTGGGAACTCAGAGCCTGTCCACGTCTGAGCAAGAACACGAGAGACTGCAAGACTGGGAAGAAGTCATCAATCATCACAGCCACATTTGCTTTGATTTTAAACGTCAAGACAAGTCATCTTTATTTATATAGCGCCTTATATACGACCGATCTTTACTCACAGCGGCTGGAATATTTGAACTTGTCATTTTACCTTGTCGTTTGACTGGATTGTTTGCTTTATTTCTTGTATAGCTTCATATACCTTTATAATGGCTATTTGATCTTACATAAACTGACATTTAAGACTCAGTTGTTGCTTTTTTATGTCATATTTAATTTATTGCATTGATATATGCACACTTATTGTCTGAACCAAATATTTTTTAATAAAAAAAAGTAAACAAAAAGCGGCAGCGTTGTTTTTTATATTTTGTTTTGTTATAAATATACATGCAGTGAAGATAATAAAGGTACGCTTTACCTGAACCACATCTGTGTGGTTATTAATATGTTTAAGATTGTTTTAAATGAAAATGAAATGAAAATGAAAAGAGGCAGAGTGGTGTTTTATCACTGTAGTTTAAATTACACTCAGGGACATCTTTTGGGATTTCCGCCAGGATTTGGCCCACCCAAATTGAAAAGCTTCCCATACACACATACAGTGGTCTAGGTTCAAAATGTTGGTGTTATTTTACAGGAAACCCTTTAAAGTTACATAAAACACTGCTAAATGTCATAAACATGGAAGTATATGTTGTCTAAGCTGTAATAACCCCCCAAAAAGTAGGCGCTTTTTGATTTTTTCCCCCATAAATTCATTTTTGAAAGTGTGTAACTCAGGCCCTGTGTGCTCTAGGAACCTGCAGACAGTTTGGGCTATTTCCAGAAAATAGAGGAAAAAATAAGTTTTTCTGTGTCATGTTGTATGCAAGATTTATTCAAATAGATCTGAAGGGATGACCCCCCTTTTCCGCCCTCCCCCGACCCTGCTACCCCCCTCCACCACCATATATAGTGATATAAATGCAATATCCCAGTGTCATTAAATTAATTATATATGCTGGAAGCAGCCCAAACTGTCTGCAGGGTCCTAGAGCACACAGGGCTTGAGTTACACACTTTCAAAAATGTATTTATATAAAAAAATCTAAAAGCACATAATTTTGGGGGGGTTATAACAGCTTTCAACATATACTTCCATGTTTATGACTTTTAGCAGTGTTTTATGTAACTTTAAAGGGTTTCCTGTAAAATGACACCAACATTTTGAACCTTGACCACTGTATGTGTGTATGGGAGGCTTTTCAATTTGGGTAGGCTAAATCCAGCCGGAAATGGTACCAGAGTAATTTAGTGTACATTACTTTGTGTAAAACAAATGTCAAAGTGATGCATATCTCCAGAAAGTAGAGACTCTAAGCTTTCAAATCATCTTGACATCATAGCTCTTCCACAGACATTTAAAATGGAAAGTATATGTCATTCCCGTCCCTGTACATAGTCCACGGAGTTTAAGAGGTTAAATTACACATACGGGACCCGCAGAGCGATTCTATTGGCTGAAAGAAATTTTAATAGGTAATCTGTTCAGAGCCTGATTACAATTCTTACAAAATGCGTTTTGATTTTTGCTGTTTAAATTGTGTTAAAATAGTCTTTAATGATAAGATATATAAGCATATCTCGTATATAATCTATTTATTTTGTGCACCTGTTCTGTTGCTGGGTTTTTTTTTTATTTATTCTTTATTATTTACATTATAGGTACATTACTATGTCATGATTTTGTACTGGTAACGTACTTAGTTTATCAGTCAAAATAATTAGCAATCAATTACATATTTCAAATAAATGTTTTGCGTGTGTATGTGTGTAGAATGGCAATGAATTCATAGTTTATTTTTAAACAATTGCTTGTCCAGAACCATGTATAACAACTTTTGATCAGCGATTTAAAACCTCTACCAGCGGACACAATTTCATAGGCAGACAGGATTAGTCATGACACCGGATTAAAGCGAGCTGAGTGACGCGATGAAGAACGCGCTACAGCACGCAACAGTTTCAGAACCACGTCGTCCACATAACCGGAAGGGGGGCGGGCCAAGATGGCGGCGTGTTAAGACAACTTTTAGTAGCTCTGCTGACAAGAATATTTTATAAGTCACATAAACTGTCTACTGTCAACTGGTTACAACGTATCTCTTATGTGCTTTTATTAAGGATACAATTGTGGCTCAAACATGCCAAAAAGCGCTGAAAAACGTAAAGATCGGGCAAAAAATCTGATGGATGTGTCTGCAAATATGCACGATTACGCACTTTCTGCCGTGACTGATCCCAGTCCTGAAAATATTGATCTTTGTTCAACTCATCTTCCCGATACTCCAATTAAACCGGTCTCTAAGAAAGGGAAAATGGAAACTCTGGAAGATGTGGTTGCGATGTTGTCATCAATTTCGTCACTGATCAACGAGCGATCTGACTCCCTTGAGAAATTGGTGAGTGCCAACGCGATGAAAATTGAGGGGTTGAAAAAGACAGTGGATTTTGTTTCTGCCGAAGTTAAGGATATGAAGGTGAAGGTTGATCATCTAGCTTCTCGGTTACAACGCGGAGAGCAACGAATCGAAACATGTGAAACTCGTCTAGCTGACCTGGAGAGATACTCGAGACGATGGAACCTTCGGCTGCGAGGGGTTCCAGAAAAAGAGAAGGAGAACATCAGGGACGAAGTCATTCGAATTTGTGAGCAAACATATCCTGAAGGGAAGGGCAAATTCCCCCTTGCCATAGATTCGGTTCACAGGCTGGGGAAAAAGCAGAATCCACTTGGCAGCAAATCTGCCCCTCGTGCTGTCATAGTACAGTTTATCTCGCGCATTATCAGGGATGCGGTATGGAAGGCAGCGAAATCGTCAACTTTCTTAAAGGACAATGGTTTGCGATTTATGGAAGACCTTACTCCACTGGACAGAGAAAGACGAAAGAAGCTGTGGCCTATGGTGGAAGAAGCACGCGCAGCTGGAAAGCCTGCTTATTACGTGGGTGCGCGCGCCTACATTAATGGCGTTGAGATCCGTTTGCCAGCATCTGATGAGACATAAAAAGAAAAGCACGTATTAGATTTTCTGTACGAATGATATTCCTCTTTTCGGGCCCTTTATGGTATCATAGATGAATGTTTCAGACTATACGAATTCATTTTTTGTTTCATCTACAGATAATGCCGCAGTTCTCTGTTAAAACCTACTGACAACCAGTTGTCATGTTTTGACGGTATTCTTTTTCTTTCAGTATGTTCAGCTGAGCTACAATATTCAAGCTTATACTCACTACTCTTTGTGCTCTTTTTGCACTTACTATAACTTTTTTTTTTCATTAACTTGTTCAATATTTCTATCTCTATTATCTCTCTAAATGCCAGGGGTCTGAGAGATTCTGTGAAGCGTAAAGCTCTTTTTCTTTTTGAGAAAAAATACACTACAGATTTTTGTTTCTTTCAAGAGTCTCACTCAACTTCAGATGATTGTAATTTCTGGAAATCACAGTGGGGAGGTGATGCATGGTTTTCGCATGGCTCTGAGCGATCTGCAGGTGTTTTAACACTAAAGAATAAATTTTCTGGTGATGTTCTACATTATTACTGTGACCCTTGCGGGCACCTAATAATTTTGGTTCTCTGTATTAATAATATTTTCATTATTTTGGGTAATATTTATGGCTACAATTCTTTAAATGAAAACAAGGCTTTGTTTGAAATACTTGAAAACAAAATAATATTTTGGCTAAACAAATATCCATCAAGTGTACTTTGTATGGGAGGAGATTTTAACATTGCCCCTGATAACATGTTAGATCGTATTCCACCTAAAAATGCCACATGTAACTTACTATTAAAAACATTTATGGAGAAATATGACTTAATAGATATCTGGAGGCAAAATAATCCAGATAAAAAAATGTATACTTGGTGTAATGCAAATTTTTCCAGACAATCAAGAATAGATTTCTGGCTTATATCTAGAAATGTTGATTTACACAATATTTCTGTTGACATAATTCCTACACCTCTTACTGACCACAAAGCAATTTATCTCAAAATGCAGATATCTACCCATGACTGTCCAACAAAATCATCTTATTGGAAATTAAATAATTCTTTATTGAAAATGGAATCAGTAAGAATAGAGATTACTCGCCTCATCAAAAATTATTTCCAAAAGGCTAATATAACAAAAATATACTGCATTAATTGGGAACTTTTTAAATTTGAGGCCTCTAAATATTTGAGGCATGTTGGTAGTCACCTTTCTAAAATCAATAAAGAACAGGAAGATAAAATTATAACTGAAGTTATCTCACTTTTAAACAAAGGATCTAATAATTTTTCAGATATAGACAAAATAAATATGGCAAATTTACAAAACAAGTTGGACAATGTATATAGAAAAAGGGCTGAAGGAGCCTTTATAAGGTCTAGGAAAAGGTGGCTAGAGGAAGGCGAACAGAATACCTCCTACTTCTTTAGGCTAGAAAAAAATCAGGCGACATTAAATACCATTCATCAATTACAAATTAATAATAAAATGTCAAAGGACCCTAAAGAGATATCAGAGTATTGCTCGAGTTTCTACCGTAATCTATATTCATCACAATTTGATGCTAAAGCGTCTAGGGATTTTCTAAATTCAGTAGGAGAGATTAAAAAGATCAATAATTTAGATAGGGATATATGTGACCAACCTATTAGTTTAGAAGAAATAATTCAGTCAATTCATAAATTAAAAAATAATAAATCTCCGGGACCTGATGGTCTAACCTCTGAATTCTACAAATTATTTGCTGAGCAGCTAGCCCCCTTTCTTCTTCTAGTTTTTTGTGAAAGTTTATGTAATTCCAATCTCCCGTCTACTATGACTCAAGGTTTGATTACCCTTATCCCTAAGCCTAAAAAAGATTTGACACTTATTGATAATTGGCGGCCAATTAGTCTATTAAATAATGATTATAAATTAATTGCCTCTATATTTGCAAAAAGGATAAAAAATGTTCTAGACTCCATTATAGACGAAACCCAATCCGGTTTTATGAAAAATAGACATATTTCAAATAATATAAGATTAGTATTAGATATATTAGATTATTCATATTTGGTTAATGAAAATTGTTTTATTTTTTTCTTAGATTTTCGCAAAGCGTTCGATACTGTTGAACATAATTTTTTATTTTCTTCCTTAAAGGCTTTTGGATTTGGTAATTTATTTTGTGCAGCATTTGAAACCCTATATAATAATGCAAATTGCTCAATTAAACTTAAACATGGAACTACGTCTAGATTTGAGCTAAAAAGAGGTATTAGACAGGGTTGTCCCATATCTCCTTATCTTTTCCTGCTTGTAACCCAGTTATTATCCATGCATGTTAAAAAAAGTAATCTTAAAGGTATCCCAATTGCAGATAGAGAAATTATTATAAGTCAGTTAGCTGATGATACAACCCTTTTTTTGAAAAACAGTGACCAAATTCCAATTGCAGTTAATGTTGTTAATAGTTTTTCTAGTGCTTCAGGCCTCTATCTTAATATTGATAAATGCGAACTAATGGCTGTTAAAGACTGTGACTTAGCAAATATTTGTAACATTCCTATAAAAAATAAAGTAACGTACTTAGGAATTGTTATAGTTAAAGACCAATTAGAAAGATGCTCTCTGAATTTTAATCCCATAATTGATAAAACAAAAAGGAAACTCAACTCTTGGCTTCAAAGAGATCTCTCCCTAAAGGGGAGAGTTCTCCTCACAAAGGCTGAAGGTATAGCCAGACTGACATATGCTTCTTTAACATTATATCTTGATAAAAAGACCAGTAAGAATATAGATAAAATGCTTTTTGATTTTCTCTGGAAAAATCGAACACACTATATTAAAAAAACTGTCATCATGAATACATATGAGAATGGTGGCCTTAATTTTTTAGATTTCACCACTATGAATCACACTTTCAAGATTAATTGGATTAAGCATCACCTAAAAGATCCCTCTTCTATCTGGAACTTTATTCCTCATTACGTCTTTTCAAGTGTTGGCGGTCTCAATTTTGTTTTGTTATGTGACTATAATATAGATAAAATCCCAGCAAAGCTATCTGCCTTTCATAAACAAATGCTCCTATCATGGTCATTAATATATAAACATAATTTTTCCCCTCATCATTATTTAATTTGGAATAATAGAAATATTCTATACAAACACAAATCTCTTTTTTTTAAGAACTGGTTTGACAATAATATTACATTGGTTAGTCAGTTATATAACAAAGAAGGAACGCTTTTTTCTTATGACGAATTCCTTGCTTTTTATAAAATACCAATTACTCCAAGAGAGTTTTCAATTGTTTTAGGATCAATTCCTTCAGGTACTCTCATGCTTTTTAGAGGCATTGACAAAAAACATTCCCCTGAATTAGTGTCCCTTGATGTTAAAAAATCATATGTTGGTACCATTTGTTTTTCTTCAAATTCCAAGAATAATAATATAGCTATCCGTACTCTTTTCCAGAGAGAAATTGTTACGGTACCTTATGTATTGTCTCATTGGATCTCTTTATTAAATGGAAAACTGATTTGCTGGAAGAAAATATGGTTATTACCGCAGAAATATCATCTAAGAAATAAGATTAAAGAAGTTTCTTATAAGCTTATTCACAGATTTTATCCAGCAAGTCATTATTTACAAAAATTTAAAAAAGAGATAAATGTGAATTGTATTTTTTGTGACGAATATGAGGAAACCGCCATGCACTTATTTTGGCACTGTACATACTCTGTCACATTATGGTGTAAGGTAAAAAAATTTATCAACGAAAATATTCAATGTTCAAGACCTCTTGCACTCTCATGGGAAAATGTACTCTTTGGTTTTACTGATTATTCTGAACAAGAAGAACAATACTTTTACTTAATTAATCTAATTGTACTATTAACCAAATTTTACATCCATAAGTGTAAATTCACCAGAAAGAAACCAAATTTCTCAATTTTATTGACTGAAATTTGCATGTATATTGACAGTATCAGAGACTCTCTGAATAAGAAAGCTTTAAGAACTTTGAAAATTTGTGAATTTTATAATACATTTATTTGACGTTTATATGTATGTTTATATTTATATGTATTTTCTGTTTTGTTTTTTTTGCTCTGAAGTTATTTCCCCTGGCAACCTTCTTTTTTTTTTTATTGTATTTTTTTTTCTCCTTTCGTTTTCCTTTTATATTGTTCTTGATAGATTATGTTATTGTTCTTTGCATTAATAAAAAAAAAAAAAAAAAAAAAAAAAAAAAAAACATAACCGGAAGTGAGCAGCGCTACCCATACACGTGATTTTCTTTCGTTAAATATAAGCTTTTTACGGCAGT
This sequence comes from Pseudorasbora parva, assembly GCF_024679245.1. Lineage (NCBI taxonomy): Eukaryota > Metazoa > Chordata > Actinopteri > Cypriniformes > Gobionidae > Pseudorasbora > Pseudorasbora parva. Next base: position 15,604,801 of record NC_090184.1, read on the forward strand.
TTTCACATGGATATTAATCGGAACGATGTCTACAATGTTTAACAACAATACTTTTTAATAAAGTCACCATACTTTTCTTTTCATATCCTTGAAACATGCATTTAAGCCAATAAGACAATCCTGATGTGGTGAGTGAATACACGTTTTATCATGAAAGCTAAACATACTTTTTTTTGCATTTGTCAAAATATATTATTTGTCGTAATATTAAACAATTATTAATTAATAAAACGTATTAATTTCGTTTTCATGGATGACAAGACTAATCCTATCGAGTCTTTCTGCAGAAATGCCATGATATGGGCATAAGAGTCACAAGTTCAGCCATTTAAATATGTTTTAAACCTATTATTTTCCCTATATGTTTTCGTGCAGAAAAACATGTTTCACTTGTTCAAGGCCTTGAACATGAACGTGAAAGAAATAATATGACTGAATATACAGTCAAATGGGAAACACTTAACAACATGTTACACATTCATTAATATATTTTTAAAATAATAAAAAATTGTATAGTTGAAGTAATAGTAAACTACAGTTTTTGTGTCCATTAACATTAAATCTCCTCATACTATGTCTCGTCATACTATGTCCTAGTATTATTTTTAACATGAATGTGAAGGAAATACATACATAGGCTACACTACCGGTCAAAAGTTTCAGACCAGTAGCATTTTTAAATGTTTTTAAACTATTGGATAGCGCTAAAACCAACCAGAGCAACGAAGGTGAAACGGAGCTTGTTGATAGATTAAACATTCGCCATATCCAGTCGGACAAATGGTAAAATACATACAATAAATAGACAATAAAACAAACAAATGAAATACAGTGCTTAAATCTCAGGAAGGTCTAACATTACTGTTCAGGTAATGGCCTACAAAATACATCTAATAAAGTTATCAAATATAAAATAACACTAGTTTTCACTGTACAGATTAATAGATTCATAAATATATATATTATAAATATAAAAACTCCTCAATTTGTAATTAATTTTAACCGTGTATGTCACTGAGTTTCTTTGTATGAGCTGTGTTCATGTGTTGTGATTTCTCCTCGAGAGGCTACTAAAAGTTTGCTCAAAAGTATTTCCTTCTCAAGCAAGGCAGAATTTGACTTAGTAGGAGCAGATCGGGAGTGGCTTTGGACGGCAACATGCCCAGTGCATTATGGGTGTTGAAGTTTTCTGACTTGTTTGCCTAAAAGCCTTTCTACTGCATAGGCAGATAACTTTTATTTAAATCCCATTTTGCCAGCAGTGAATTACCCCTTTGAATACGCTTCACTTGGTTTGATCAAATGGGTTGTGGATGTCATTTCATGTTGAGCTTGATTTAATTGGGCCTTTTTTATCGTTTTTTTTTTTTTTCAGGGAAAGGTGGAGCTGACTTTGGAGATTGTGAATGAGAAGGAAGCGGATGAGAGACCTGCTGGAAAAGGCAGAGATGAGCCCAATATGAATCCAAAACTCCATCCTCCCAAGTAATCGAACTCTCACTTAAATAAGTTTATTGTTCTGTGTGTTAACAGAAGATGATTACAAGATTTATTTCTCTTTTAAACCTCTCAGGCGACCTGAAACCTCGTTCTTTTGGTTCACAAGTCCATGCAAGACGTGCAAATTCATAGTGTGGCGCAAATTTAAGTGGCTGTTCATCGGCCTGGTTGTGCTAGTCTTAAGGCATCTTTACACAGAAACCGATTCTGCAGGAGCATAAAATCACAAAAATGTGCATTTACACAGACCGTTTAATCCTTCTCTTAAGCGGCATAAATGCATATACGGCATTGAAGGAATTTTCCGTATTTGTGTTTTACAGGTCTTTTTCCATATTTTTAGTTGCGTTGCATTGTGGGAGCAAGAACCTCAGTCAGCGGGGCAAACAAATTTCTTTACACACACTAATCGCCATTACATGCATGGATCATCATCACTTTCAGTCAGATTTCGGAGTAGGATAAACCTCCCGCTTCTGAGGTAAACATTAAGAATTGTATTTTGTTTCTTTTAGGGATGCGCGATATACCGGTACTGGAAAAATACCGGTATATATTTTATTTAAAACGGTACGATATCATGATTTGGCACATTTCGGTATATGCTGCTTTTCCGAAGTTCACCGCTAGATGGCAGCGCGCTACCCCAACTGACCCGAAACAACCGGCTAATTTGACAACAACATAGACGAACAAAATGGATAAAGCAGTTGAATCTCACTCAAGATGCCCAAAACGAATGAATAAAGAGAGGAGTAGAAGTGACATTTGTAATGACTTTGCTTATAAAACTGATGAAGAACCATCAAACCTAGCCAAGAAGCATCTGTCACTATCCTGACTTTAGGACTTCTTAAGAGATCGACAGGTCAGTGGATCATTCAAACCATCTCATTTAGACATTTTTGTTTTTTTAACACTGATCAACGCACACACACAGCCTAACATAAGATCAAATATCACAATCTCCAGCGTTCGTTTCAACCAATGACATTTAGATCTCATTATATTTGCACGCATACTATTGCACTGTTTACATTCGCGTTAGACACAACCGACTGTGTTTATGTGAATACTCACTAAAGACGGACATTTGTACATAATTCTGTGTATTTGACTGTTTAAGGAAACTTAATGTGTAATGTGCGAGCGTGACTAAGTGACAGGCGTGTGTGTGTGTGTGTGTGTGTGTGTGTGTGTGTGTGTCGTTGTTATAAGCTCATGTCTCCTGTAACTGTTATTACGAAATGCTATAAAATCTCTTGCGTGTTCAAATGATTTCCGTTATCCGTCCCGAGACGAGTGTGAAATGTTGATTCGGATTATGCAGATTGCTTTAGTGTAGTGCGATGTCTTTTGAAACCAGAAGCAATTAGCTAATTTTGAGAGATTTTTGCTGAAATTATTTCTCACAAGAAAGTTTTCAAATGACTGATTTGATGTGATAAGCTTCGCTGATTAATTTACTAATAAACATTTGTGGTAATTTCCCACTTTATAAACTCAAAACTTGCATAATTGTTCTCATTCGCGTGCAATATACCTGCGCTAATATCAGACCTTGTGGTATCGATTTAATATCGGTACTTCGGTATTAGATTGTGGTACCGTACCGAAGCCAAAATTGTGGTATCGAGCCATCCCTAGTTTCTTTTGTCACATAACCTGTTTTAGAGCGTTAATTTGGTATTGTATTTTAGGTGCTATCTGACTCGTCTGTCAGACCCGTCGCGTTAACCGTCTTGTATGTTCTCAAATTTAGCTGATATTTGTGAAGATGCTCTATGTATTTGTTACTGTTCCTGTTTTATTTATTGAATTATCAACTTATATTTGTTGTTGGTGTCGTTTAAACTTTATGTAGTATTGTTCCAAGCTAGGCATAACATTAACTTTTGTAACAACGTTAAGCAGCTGTGGAAAATGAACTAACGTTAACGTTACAATACGTTGTGGGTATTGGACAGTTAAGGCATCTTTACACAGCAAACGCGGCACAGAAACCGATTCTGCAGCGGCATAAAATCACAAAAATTTGCATTTACACAGACCGTTTAATCCTTCTCTGAATCGGCATAAATGCATTTACACAGGAATTAAAATCGCGGGTAACAATGCGTTGAACATTATTTAAAAACAAAGTTTTTAAGTTTTAACAGTTTTAACAAAGTTTTATAAATTAATTTAAAACAAATAATGAAATAATGTCTAAAAATAGGCCTAAAATAAAAATACAGAGTTTTAAATAATTTTGTTCTGCTTGCTATATAGTGCTTTTGATGTTTGTCATAATTCTGTAGGCCTAGCCCAGTGGTTCCCCAACCTGTCCTGGAGGACCCCCAGCACTGCACATTTTGCATGTTTCCCTCATCAGACACACCGATCCAACTCATCAGCTCATTAGTAGAGATGGCAAGACCTGAAGTGGGTGTGCCTGATGAGGGAGACATAAGCTGTGTCTCATTTCGTCAAATTTCGAAGGCTGCGTCCTCCAGAGGACACGTCCTGTGTAGGATGCAGTATACGGAGTGTCCTCAATCAGAATTAAACGAGACGTCCTTCGTAGGACACACAGGCAGGAAGTATCACGTTGCTATGCCAACAAGTTCAGCCTCGTTGCGCTCTCACGCCAGTTATATGAATGAAAATTATTTATAACTCGAAAATGACTATGAAATGTTTCTTGTCTTGACAGCAATGTACTGTTCTAAACGTTTAAAATGCACTAAACAGTTGTAATCCTGTTTACCACAACTATCTGTTTGAGGTAATAGAGCTTAAAAAAAAAAAAAAAAAAAGCTTGAACTACTTAATTTAAACACCACACCTACGCTCGCATGTATATCTGGCGGTGGTGCCGTTTTTCCATATATAAAAAAAATAAAATAACGGTTGTTAACGTATTCTATAGTTATTTTATATTTCTTAAGAAAATTGTGCTTGATTGACAATGCTATAAATAAAGTATTTTTTACATTATTACGGGTAGATTACTGCAGGATTAAAAGTGGACTTTAAAAGAAAGTCACTTTAGAGCAGTCACAACAAACGTTCAGGGGTGTCGCATCCGTGGGGGATACACCCACACTTCTTCTGGTGACAGGTTTCAACACCCGCTCTTTTTCTGCAGTTTTTCCGCAGTTTTCCACAAACGCCATACTGCAGTCGCTCCTCCGTTTCTCTGGCCGCTCTGTGTCTGCGCTCGCTGCGGCTGCTTCCCCTCCCTTTACATAATAGATATTTTATAGCTTAATGCTCTTTAAATATGTTGTTGCATTGTGAAAAGTCTCGGTGCATAGGACGGACCTGTCCGCGGTCGTTCTCCGTGGTTCTGACCAAAGAAGAGCGCGGACTCTCCATTATAGCATCAGGCTGCACAGCCTATCTCTCTGAGCCCATAGACTGTAAAAGTGGTCAGGAATGTAATATTTCCCCAAAACAAAGTTCAGTTCTCAGCTCGTATAACATGAGCCCGAATATTGGACAATTCTGTTTAATTGTGAACAGAAAAACGTTACACACGTCAATCCATACCGACGATTTTGGTTCGCTTCTTATTTATTAAATAGGCCTATATAGCCTACAGACAGTTAGGCTATTTAATTAAAAAATAATGTTATAGGCTAATATTTAAACATAGCCTAACTATGACATTGTTGGCTACGTTTCCTTTAACCCTTTGTCCAACGAAATTAAGCGCCGGCGCATTTTGTTCCTTTAGGACAGCGGGAACAACTCGCTCTGTAATTTTTTGCCATAGGCTACAGATAGCCTAGGTGCAATACATAGCCTAATTATAAACTATAAACGTTCTACTTTTATGTCACAATAACAACAAAGGCCGTGGATTCTGGGAACATATTGTTTATGCACTTCAAAAGTTACAAACGCTGTCTTAATTCATTTTTTGATTTTTTTTATTAAACTTTTATTAAAATTGTTATTAAAAACGATAAACTGCAAAAAGTTTGCTTCAAATTGTATGTGCTCTGATTTGTGGAGAAAAAGAAAAAAGATTATGGCGGAAGAAATTGTTAAAGAGACAGAGGGAGCCAGGATCATAGATATAATAAAGGCTAGATGTCTTACGGCGGCGTCACCATCGTCATCACCGGCGGACATCTTCTCACAGGCAAGCTTTCTGTCGGGCGCTGTGGAACCTGATGTAAGATGAGTGATCTGTACGAACATAAATACTCTTATCTCGCTGAAATCTTGACGGATTTACAAATGGTTTGGTTTCTTACAAACGTTATTAACATGGCTAATAATCTGGGTGCTTTAACATGTTGAAATTGCAGCTTTTCGTTTAGATAAATGACTTAATCGTGCAGCTTGTGTATCACGGCTAACTTACGTGTACTTTATCAAGGCTGAGACCACAATCGAGCTGTTCAATTATATAGGTTTTATTGACACCAATAATGATTTTATGACAACCAATCTTTTGTCTAGTTAAAATAAACTTAGTTTGCATGATTTTTTTTGTTTATTTTATTATAATAGTGATATTCTTATTATAAAAGTTTATATATATATATATATATATATATATATATATATATATATGTACACACAAACACACACATATACAGCTCTGAATGTTTTTTTCCAGAGATAGCTATTGCTAATATATATACAGCCCTCATAAAATAAAATAAAAAACTTTATAGTATTATCACAATGCACTTGAGTAAAGTTAAAGGTGTAATCTGCCGGTTGTCCTGTAGGTGACCTCATAACTCTCTCTTCTTACGATACACTTAGAGCTTTACGATTACTCCAGAGCACTCGTAGATCTACGATCATTTTCAAGTGCTACTTAAGTTACGATGCTTTTGGGAAACAGACCTTAATATTAAGATCACTCGTACGATTGTTTTTATGATCAATTTAGGCTTACGATGCTTTTGGGAAACGCAGCCCTGGCTGACTGGCTGTTGTCACGACAATGATGTAGTTTAAGGCGGCACAAGTTCGCGTTCATTTACGCTGAATCAAAACCGTTTCTACATCGCCTTTGGGCCGAGGTGGGTCAGACCCGGCATATTTTAAGTCTGCTTTGCGTCTTTACACAGAATTTTGAGCAGACACAGACCCGCTTTAGAGCCGCCTTAACACGGCTGTGTAAAGGCACCTTTAGTGCTATTATTCATTGGGATCTTGTTGTATTCATTACCAGTAAAGACACACTTCATCAATCCTTTCACAAAGGTGATGTTTAGACTTAAGATGTACAATGCTAATTATTTTGTATTTATTTATTTTCAGAACTTCATCTCCATGAAAATCGTCAAACCCTTCAATTGAGTGCAGGAGGAGTTCAGCTTTTTGTCATTTTATTCATGTAATGTATTTGGCATTTCACACAGTGAACAGAAATGGTTCATTTTCTTTATGACAATCAGACCATTAATACAGTGTTGGTTTTGTTGTGGTTGTTTAGGTTTTTACCATTATTCACTCTTTGCACCATTATTAAATTCCATCATGAATTTTCAGTTTTTGGTTCAGGTTTCACTGATGTTTGGAAACATTTGTACACAAACCATGAAGTGTTTTCTATTGTGAAAGTATTTTATTGTATTATATTCTCAGATCATTTTAAAGTTTATTGGTTAAATGTTTAAATTTGTTAAATAAAAAGTGTTTTAAGTGTGTCAATTTGTCTTGAATTAGATTTCATTATTTTGTCATTTTATCAATAAAAACTGTCATGTTCAATTTACATTATCTAAGGGCACACAAATGCAAGTATTCTGGGATTGTGATATGATCAGAGTTTACTGGATGGAGATTCAGAAGATTATTGGTAAATCTTTTGCCCTTTCTCTGAGTATCTTTTGAACTGTAAAGCTGCGTTTTCTCTGCGTTATGATTTTCACCTAAAGTCTAATGCTTTCTTGCATAAATGTTCTCCTAGAACTTAGGAATGTATGTTGAATGCCTTTAATCTCTTGATTTCTGTTCATTCTGGTCCTGTCGCTCATTATACCTTCAGATTGTTCACCATTGTATAAGTTACAGTGAGATACCTGTCCCACTGTCGTGTTATTGTAAAAATATTGCAAAACAGAAACAAAAAATGGCACTTAAACATGGTATATTTTAGCAGTGAAAAAAAAATTCAAATACATTTTCTATTATTTATGTCCTTGTTCAAGCTCTTTTTCTGAACATCTGCATGATTGAAAATGTAATGTTGAGTTTCAGTTCAATAAAAAAAGTGAATACCGGTAGTAAGTGACTTATATTTTAGATAGATATTAGGCATTATATTTTACCTCATGTACTGCACATGATGATTTTACATGTTTAAAGTATACTTTAAAAAGTATAAAACTTGCATTTCAATGAGGAAAAATTAACTGAATGCACCAAGAAAAGCTTTTGACAGAGCACAGTACCCGAGAACAATCCTTCTCAAGCCGGTCCAGGACCCAGTTGTTCAAAAGTTTGGTCTAGATTTGGAAAACCCGTGTTTTGCTATCCAGAATCAGGTAATCTTTCTTATTTTTGTGCTGGAGCTCTGCTAATCCGGATTTGCAGTGCTCCAAATGGGGTTACTTTCATAATGTAGGATGCTAGCTATAAAGAACCACAGGTATAGAAGAGTCTAAATCTATTGACTCTCTTCATTTTAAATTTAATTGCTTGAAAAAGTTTAATGGGGAATTCCGTTTGTTTCTGGATTATTAGTTTGATTTTTAAGAACCTTTTATTTTTTGCTTTGATGTGATTTTTAAAATTTCAAACTTTAAAGCTATGAGTCATGGAAGCTGGTGTATTAAACAACTTTTTTGTCATATCAAATTAGCAATCTTAAATTGTTCCCAGTGTTAGTCGTAATTGTATTTTTACTAGTGATAATTCAATTGTAGAGCTCTCTGAATCCGTTCTTACCCGTAAAAATGCAATTACTACAGCGCTGGGAACAATTTAAGATAAACTGGCTTGCCAAAGTAAAGGGCGAATTAAATTAATAGACTCCATAATAAGATTATGTCCACATGTTTCCTCCCTTGTGCCGTTTTGCGCATTTTGGACAGAAGCAACGACTCAATCCAGACTGTAGGTCTAGTGGACGCGTTTGTGCAATTAATAATTTTTGTATTATTTTCGGTGGAAAAATAATTCCACCGAAAATGATTGTCTAATAATAATAATAATAATGACTGTTCAGAAACCATAAATCTCATTTAAAAACCGTCAAAATTAAATCTGTAGCTATTTAATAAAGTATTCCGATTTGATGTGTGATCACGTGCTCTACTCATGCAGGTGCATTTTAGTTGCTATAACGACGCGTTATGAATTCTGAATGCATATGTACGATAGATGTGCTTGCGTGCATTTTAGTTACTATAGCGATGCGTGTTATGAATTCTGAATGAATATATACCATAGACATGCATGTGCATTTTAGTTGCTATAGCGACGCGTGTTATGAATTCTGAATGAATATATACCCACGCGAACCGATCTCTATCTGTTGGTTTGATTCACCAATTCACAAACTTGCAGAATATTTTCTGTGCTGCTGATTTTGCGATCTTGAAGGACATTTCTGAGAGAGACTTTTATTCTTGAAGAACATCGGAAGATAATATCCTTTATAAAGTTATATTTTTGTTAATATTATCTTTGAGGATACTTTTAATTTATTGTTCTTTTCTTATTTTAGCAGGAGCTTGGAGTTTTATTTAATTTTTTTGTTTTATTTTATTATTATTTTATTTTGGGAGGAGTATTTCTAAGGAGAGTTGTGGGTTATTGTATTGTATTGTATTTTGTATTGTGTTGTGTTTTTTATTGCAGTTTGGACTCGAAGGATGTCGATGGCTCACATGATGGGTGAAAGAGGAGGTGAGTGTGCTTTTGGTTTTCACTTGTTAATGGTTTGAAGTTGTACAATGATTGACTACATTAATGTGAAGAAAATTGTGTAAGGTTAAAAATCCCCCAATGTTCTCAGCTTAGTGATCACATGTATTTGATTCCTTGCATAAATAAAACTTTTCAATTTGAGTAACGTAACTATAGTAACAATATTTGTAATTGATCACTGACATTGTTTATTGATTATTATCGAAACATTACCAACTAATGTTATGTGATGTGTGAAATATTCCAGACTCAGGCCGCTTTAGATCCAGAAGAGCTGCTTTCTCTCAGACGGCTGGTCGGGAGATTTGGAGACTCTGTTCTGATGACCGCGATCTGCTGCCAGACCCGACCCAGATCCAGGCGATTCCAAGATATTTAGCATCTCCGTCTCTGTCTGAGTTTTCTGTGTCTGTGTCCACAGGTCAGGCGGACAGGAGGAAGATGGCGTGGCAGAGCGGAGGCCAGCAGAGCTCAGATGATGATGAACATCCCCTCAATTCAACTTCATCTAAATGCTCTTGCATGGGTCAGAATAGTATTTTAATAAATAAGTTATGGCTCCATTTCTATTTCTAATTTCAATGGCTGATTTGATGTCTAAAATTTTCCAGACTCAGGTCACTCCAGATCCAGGAGTGGATCGGACAGCTTTGATTGGTCGTGCCCTCCGCTGCCAGGTCAAGTTCCTGTCGAGCCAACTTCTAATGGCCGAAATGTTCAGGGTGCCATGGAGGCTTCTCCCCTGAACAAGACCTCAACAGGTGAGACTGAAATAAGGCTGGCCAGTGTAAAGTGTACAGACAGAGATTTTGATATTTCATGCATAACTGCTTCAAGTTTTTATCATGGTAATGTCCGTTCACATTTACTGTTGCTCAGCACAATTTTGCTGATTTTCTTAGTTTAAAAAAAAAGATTTGAATTGGACATTTGTCTAACTTTTTCAAACATCTAGAGAACATTCAAACGTAAAGTTCCCATAATGAAAAAGTATAAACTACAATGTTCCTTTAACCAAGAAAAAAAATATTTTTGAAAATGGACGTTTTAAACATTCAGGGAACATTTAATTTTAATATTAGGAATCTTAAATTGTTCTCAGTGTTACTAGTCATAATGGCCTTTTTACCAGTGAGAATTCAGTTGTAGACATTTAGCACCTCTGTCTCTGTCTGAGTTTTCTGTTTCTGTGTCCACAGGTCAGGCTGACAGGACGCTGCAGAGCGGCAGCCAACAGAGCTCAGATGATGATGAACATCCATTCTCCTCATCTTCATCTTCATCTTCATCTAAATGCTCTTGCATTGGTAAGAATAGGCTTTTAATAAAGAAGTTATGGCTCCGTTTCTATTTCTGTTTTCAATGGCTGATTTGATATCTGAAATTTTTCCGACTCAGGCCATTTCGGATCCAGAAGAACTGCTTCCACAGATTCTTCGCTGGGCATCATGTCATCCTTGTCCCTGAGCAGCAGAGGCTCATTCAACGTCATTTGGAGGTGGAGTGGCGATGGATTGGACAGCCGAAGCGAACAGGGCAGGTCTGACAGCTTTGATTGGTCGTGCCCTCCGCTGCCAGGTCAAGTTCCTGTCGAGCCAACGGGGACTTCTAATGGCCGAAATGTTCAGGGTGCCATGGAGGCTTCTCCCCTGAACAAGACCTCAACAGGTGAGACTGAAATAAGGCTGGCCAGTGTAAAGTGTACAGACAGAGATTTTGATAATTCATGCATAACTGCTTCAAGTTTTTATCATGTAATGTCCATTCACATTTACTGTTGCTCAGAATTTTTTTGCTAAAATTATTATTATTTTTTTTGTTAGAAATATTTTTATTGGACATTTGTCAGAACATTCAAATATAATGTTCCATAAGGCAAAATTATAAAATAGAATGTTCCTTTAACAAAAATTTTTTTTTGAAACTGGACGTTTTGAACATTCAGGGAACATTTAGAAATAACGCTTTCCTAATTTAATGGTAATATTAGCAAAATGCTCTCAATAGAACAAAATCAATTTTTGAGCAAGTTCATAACCAGCCAGTGTTCAAAATGATCTTCTTACCGTAGTCCGATTCACAGCGGTGAGCTTGTAATAATGTTTTATAATTTGAGTGGTAATGGTGGGTTTCCGCTGGAAATTCGAGCATGTCGTTGCGTCATTACGTCACATCTGTATAAAGAAGGAGTCCGGCTAGTAGTAGTATCGCATGTGAGGATGCTGCAGGTGGCGGATCATTTATAGCCTTTACTCACAGCGGCTGGAATAATTCAAGTTGTCATTTTGATGGCGGATTGTAATCCAGAAAGGTCCAAACGACAATCATCAGTGACAACTGGAGATTCACCCGTAGTCTAAAGTAAAAGATTCGTCTGTACCGGAATATGAAACCTGCAGGAAACGCTAATACACGCTAAATACATGGAGTCACGCAATACTGATGTTTTTAGCATGAACAATTTGAAAACAAAGTTTTGTGGGGGAAATTTATTTATTTTGTCATAAATTTAATGGAATTGTTTTTAGATACTTCACCTTTAAATTCACGTTTTTATAATTTTTGGAATTGTTGATTTGCAAAGCTTTAATTATTCATCATAGCCCCTAAGCTAACTGAGTAGCTACAATCAATTCATTCAGTTTATCGACACCCCTTCAGTCCAAAAATATAGGCGTTTAATTCAGATGTATTTCTTTGATTTGATTTTAAAGAATCCATCGGAAAAGTGAAGGTAAAGTTTTGAAGTTTTATTTTATTCATATAGCCTAAAGATAATTTTATTTGGACATAAAATATTCCTAACACCTCCGTAATATTTCAGTCCAGATCGGCACATGACAGATTAGTTAAACTGTTAATAATTTAAATAATCTGTTAAACATTTTTTGAGAAAGATAGTACTTATGATTAAATTAGCAATTTTAATATTAGGAATCTTAAATTGTTCTCAGTGTTACTAGTCATAATGGCCTTTTTACCAGTGAGAATTCAGTTGTAGACATTTAGCACCTCTGTCTCTGTCTGAGTTTTCTGTTTCTGTGTCCACAGGTCAGGCTGACAGGACGCTGCAGAGCGGCAGCCAACAGAGCTCAGATGATGATGAACATCCATTCTTCTCATCTTCATCTTCATCTAAATGCTCCTGCATTGGTAAGAATAGGCTTTTAATAAAGAAGTTATGGCTCCGTTTCTATTTCTGTTTTCAATGGCTGATTTGATGTCTGAAATTTTTTCGCGACTCAGGCCATTTCGGATCCAGAAGAACTGCTTCCACAGATTCTTCGCTGGGCATCATGTCATCCTTGTCCCTGAGCAGCAGAGGCTCATTCAACGTCATTTGGAGGTGGAGTGGCGATGGATTGGACAGCCGAAGCGAACAGGGCAGGTCTGACAGCTTTGATTGGTCGTGCCCTCCGCTGCCAAGTCCAGTTCCTGTCGAGCCAACGGGGACTTCAAATGCCCGAAATGTTCAGGGTGCCATGGAGGCTTCTCCCCTGAACAAGACCTCAACAGGTGAGACTGAAATAAGGCTGGCCAGTGTAAAGTGTACAGACAGAGATTTTGATAATTCATGCATAACTGCTTCAAGTTTTTATCATGGTAATGTCCGTTCACATTTACTGTTGCTCAGCACAACTTCGCTGAAATTTTCTTTGTTTTGTTTTTTTTAGAAATATTTTAATTGGACATTCGTCAGAACATTCAGAGACCATTAAAAATCTAATTCTCAATAAGCCATGAACTCAGTGGTACTTGTGCTGTCTGACACACACCCGAAACATGCGCACAGAAAGCCGCTTCTCAGACGGCAAACAATCCAGAGTAGAATTCTATTTTAAGACTTTTTGCTTTTGAATTGTCAAATACACAGAACATTGTCAAACTGGCTGTCATATTACAGAGTCGGTTATGGCATAAATAACACACAGCTATGCATTTAAAAATTTACGTTTATTTAAATATATTGTATTTAATATAACATAAATATATTATATTTGCCATTACCAGAACTGATTTGGTCAAATGAAGCCAAAAAGATCAGATAAAGCAAGAAAAATAACTATATTGTGACCACTAATATTTGTAAAATAAGATTTTTGGACATTTATGCAGGCATTATCTAGAAGTCAGGAGGATAGCTTGGAAGTATTTCCATTACTTTGGATTTATAACATTACAGATGAGAATTTAAAAGTAAAATGTAAGTCATGTCATTATATCGTTGCTTAATTTGACGTCATTCAAATGAAAATCTTAATTTCAGAAAATCCTCCAGGATGTGGGAAATGGAAAAGAATTCGTTCTTTCTTCACGAGGGTATGGAAGGCTCTGAAGAGTCCTGTCTGCTGCTGTCTCAGTAGTGCTGTGGATGTTGTGGAGCCTTTTTCCCCTGATCCTGAGCCATCATCATCTGCGTCAGATCACTCCGCTGTCAAGCCAAATGATGGTAAATCGCTGATCATTATTTCTCCAACATCATTTTAAACAGTATTGTCATCTTGTTTTTCATTGAAAATAATGCTTATGGCTTTTGAGGAAATATTTTTAAAAAAATGTTTAGGTCATATATTTCATATTTTTCTGTTTGTTTTTCAGAGTCTTTTGAGTCTCTCTATAATGTGGGAGAGATGCTTGGATCCGGAGGATTTGGCAGCGTGTACAAGGGAACACGCAAATCTGATGGCAAAAAGGTAAATCTGACTGAATTGTTCAAACATTTTACTCTTGAATGCATCAAAACATTTAAAACTAACTTTCTTTTTTGTTGCAGGTTGCCATCAAGCAGTTAAGCAAGATTGAAAACAATCGTTATCTTTATATTGTAAGTTGGCCAAAACCTGAATATGTATTTAGTCGTTTCAGTGCAGATTACTGTAGTTAATACACCCGTAGAAAGCATTAAGTGTAAATGTGATTGACAAATAAGCCTAGAGGCACCAAATAACTTTGAGCTGAAAAGGCTCTTTTGAACGGATCTTAAAATATACTTTTAAAAAAAGGACTTTTTCAAAGATACTTTGATATGTTTTCTTCAGATTTTTACTCAGCTAACCTTCTGATTACTCTTTTTCTCTAGCCTGGGCATCCCAAACCTCTCGTTACAGAAGTGGCGCTGCTGCTGATGATGAGGCGAAAACCCATAAGCCCGCTCATCATACAGCTATACGAGTGGTTTGAACATCCTGGAAAATTCACTCTTGTTATGGAGTTCCCCGAGCCTTGCATGAGCTTGCGGGACTACATCGTTCGCAAACCCGTCCTGTATGAACCCACAGCACGGTTCATCATGCGACAGGCTCTGCTGGCAGTACAGGTCTGCATCGAGCATGGTGTTTTTCATAATGACATTCATGCGCAGAATTTCCTCGTAAATGAAAGGACGTTGGAGCTCAAGCTGATCGACTTTGGCTGCGGTCAGCTATTTAGTAATGATGGCTACGAGAGCAAAACATACATTGGTGAGCATTTTGAGAGTGTGAAAACCTGAATGTAGTGACTTATTATTATTTAATACTTAAAAAAAAGCTCATCAATGTGCAAATTTCTTCTTTACAGGACTGCCGTATTACTATCCACCTGAAGTCTTAACAGAACCTCGTTTCCACGCCATACCAGCAAATGTCTGGGCTCTAGGAGTGCTGTTGTACACTATGGTGCACGTATCTCATCCTTTTGCCAATTCGGAAGATATCAGACGAGCCAAAATTCCATTTATGTACTACAACTTATCCAAAAGTGAGTGAATCATATTGACAACATTGATAACACACACACACACACACACACACACACACACACACACACACAAAGCAAAGGCTCTAAACAGAAACAGTTAAAGATGAAGTATGTAAGATTTTTTATATATAGCTCAACGTATAGCGAGAGTTTGGGGCGTGGCTAATGTAGCAGGCGGAGCCATGGGAAAAGAAATTTAGCTAAAGAAGTGAAAGCCAAAATTCGCTGCATTTATACCTTAAACAGGTCACGAACATGTCAAAGTGAACAAAGCATTGTGATACAAAGCACGCTTCAATAATAATAATAATAATAGATTTTATTTATAATGCAATTTTCATTCCGAAGAATCTCAAAGTGCAACAAAGGGAAAAAATAATTAAAAAAATGAATAACAAGTAAAAATATAGAATAATACAAACAATCAACCAACACAGAAAACTGAACAGAAACAGAGCTGATGATATATCATAGTCATGCTCCCGTTCAGAAAGATACATTTTAATAAAGACAAATGCAACACAGCTAAAAGTATTCCTAATATGTTGAACCTTAAACGAGAGCTGTGTTTGTGATGTTGGGGAAGACGTAATGATTTGACGAAAATATGATTTATTTTGTAATTTATTTTGTAGTGTCACAGAAACTACATACTTCACTTTTAAAGTAAAGCTAAAGAACATTTTACAGTATAATAATCATGTTTTAGATGCTGTTTTCAGAGATGCATGACTAACTCCTTATTAAAATTTGTACAGAATACAGGGATCTGATTAGCCAGTGCCTAGCCCGGGATCCAACTAAACGGCCGACGTTAGAGCAGATGTCACAACATAAATGGATGAGATGACCTACTGTAGATTGGAGAAGTTCAGGAGATTCACTCGATCAGTGATTTCAGCAGGTGTGAGGAAGTGTAACAGACAGAGTAGGATTATTATCAGTTGTCTTATTTCACAGTTGCGTTCTTGTTATAGTCAAGTCACCTTCATTTATAAAGTGCTTTATACAATACAGATCATTTCAAAGCGGCTTTACTGTAATAAACAGGAAAATATACAGTGTAATAAACTCTAAAAATCATTCATGAGTTGATTTGTTCATATAATCTTTGTATTGAATAGGAAACAACATACTTGCTGTCCTTGGTGGAGGGCTTGAGCTCGAGACTTGAGCCGAAGCCTGATGTCCAACCCCAACCTGACTGGGAACTCAGAGCCTGTCCACGTCTGAGCAAGAACACGAGAGACTGCAAGACTGGGAAGAAGTCATCAATCATCACAGCCACATTTGATTTGATTTTAAACGTCAAGACAAGTCATCTTTATTTATATAGCGCCTTACATACGACCGATCTTTACTCACAGCGGCTGGAATATTTGAACTTGTCATTTTACCTTGTCGTTTGACTGGATTGTTTGCTTTATTTCTTGTATAGCTTCATATACCTTTATAATGGCTATTTGATCTTACATAAACTGACATTTAAGACTCTTTAAGAGTTTTTGCTTTTTTATGTCATATTTAATTTATTGCATTGATATATGCACACTTATTGTCTGAACCACATATTAATATTTCAAATATTTTTTAATAAAAAAAAGTAAACAAAAAGCGGCAGCGTTGTTTTTTATATTTTGTTTTGTTATAAATATACATGCAGTGAAGATAATAAAGGTACGCTTTACCTGAACCACATCTGTGTGGTTATTAATATGTTTAAGATTGTTTTAAATGAAAATGAAATGAAAATGAAAAGAGGCAGAGTGGTGTTTTATCACTGTAGTTTAAATTACACTCAGGGACATCTTTTGGGATTTCCGCCAGGATTTGGCCCACCCAAATTGAAAAGCTTCCCATACACACATACAGTGGTCTAGGTTCAAAATGTTGGTGTTATTTTACAGGAAACCCTTTAAAGTTACATAAAACACGGCTAAAAGTCATAAACATGGAAGTATATGTTGTCTAAGCTGTAATAACCCCCCCAAAAGTAGGCGCTTTTTGATTTTTTCCCCCATAAATTCATTTTTGAAAGTGTGTAAGTCAGGCCCTGTGTGCTCTAGGAACCTGCAGACAGTTTGGGCTATTTCCACTAAATTCCAGAAAATAGAGGAAAAAATAAGTTTTTCTGTGTCATGTTGTATGCAAGATTTATTCAAATAGATCTGAAGGGATGACCCCCCTTTTCCGCCCTCCCCCGACCCTGCTACCCCCCTCCACCACCATATATAGTGATATAAATGCAATATCCCAGTGTCATTAATTTAATTATATATGCTGGAAGCAGCCCAAACTGTCTGCAGGGTCCTAGAGCACACAGGGCTTGAGTTACACACTTTCAAAAATTTATTTATATAAAAAAATCTAAAAGCACATAATTTTGGGGGGGTTATAACAGCTTTCAACATTTACTTACATGTTTATGACTTTTAGCAGTGTTTTATGTAACTTTAAAGGGTTTCCTGTAAAATGATACCAACATTTTGAACCTTGACCACTGTATGTGTGTATGGGAGGCTTTTCAATTTGGGTAGGCTAAATCCAGCCGGAAATGGTACCAGAGTAATTTAGTGTACATTACTTTGTGTAAAACAAATGTCAAAGTGATGCATATCTCCAGAAAGTAGAGACTCTAAGCTTTCAAATCATCTTGACATCATAGCTCTTCCACAGACATTTAAAATGGAAAGTATATGTCATTCCCGTCCCTGTACATAGTCCACGGAGTTTAAGAGGTTAAATTACACATACGGGACCCGCAGAGCGATTCTATTGGCTGAAAGAAATTTTAATAGGTAATCTGTTCAGAGCCTGATTACAATTCTTACAAAATCGCGTTTTGATTTTTGCTGTTTAAATTGTGTTAAAATAGTCTTTAATGATAAGATATATAAGCATATCTCGTATATAATCTATTTATTTTGTGCACCTGTTCTGTTGCTGGGTTTTTTTTATTTATTCTTTATTATTTACATTATAGGTACATTATGTCATGATTTTGTACTGGTAACGTACTTAGTTTATCAGTCAAAATAATTAGCAATCAATTACATATTTCAAATAAATGTTTTGCGTGTGTATGTGTGGCAATTAATTCATAGTTTATTTTTAAACAATTGCTTGTCCAGAACCATGTATAACAACTTTTGATCAGCGATTTAAAACCTCTACCAGCGGACACAATTTCATAGGCAGACAGGATTAGTCATGACACCGGATTAGAGCGAGCTGAGTGACGCGATGAAGAACGCGCTACAGCACGCAACAGTTTCAGAACCACGTCGTCCACATAACCGGAAGTGAGCAGCGCTACCCACACGCGTGATTTTCTTTCGTTAAATATAAGCTTTTTACGGCGGTTTTCACAAGGATATTAATTGGAACGATGTCTACAATATTTAACAAGAATACTTTTTAATAAAGTCACCATACTTTTCTTTTCATATCCTTGAAACACGCATTTAAGCCAATAAGCCAATTTCTGTCCTGATGTGGTGAGTGAATTCACGTTTTATCATGAAAGCTAAACATACTTTTTTTTTGCATTTGTCAAAATATATTATTTGTCGTAATATTAAACAATTATTAATTAATAAAACGTATTAATTTCGTTTTCATGGATGACAAGACTAATCCTATCAAGTCTTTCTGCAGAAATGCCATGATATGGGCATAAGAGTCACAAGTTCAGCCATCATTTAAATATGTTTTAAACCTATTATTTTCCCTATATGTTTTCGTGCAGAAAAACATGTTTCACTTGTTCAAGGCCTTATAATAAATGGTTATTTTTATTTGACATTTGAACATTTTAAATGTCACATTCTTTGTGTCTAAGTATTATGTGTAACAACATGAACGTGAAAGAAATAATATGACTGAATATACAGTCAAATGGAAAACACTTTACAACATGTTACACATTCATTAATATATTTTTAAAATAATAAAAAATTGTATAGTCGAAGTAATAGTAAACTACAGTTTTTGTGTCCATTAACATTAAATCTCCTCATACTATGTCCTAGTATTATTTTTAACATGAATGTGAAGGAAATACATACATAGGCTACACTACCGGCCAAAAGTTTCAGACCAGTAGCATTTTAAAATGTTTTTAAAGAAGGCTCTTCTGCTCACCTAGGCTGCATTTATTTGATCCAAACAACTTGTTTTTCAAACTCCCTCTGCACACGATTGGATAGCGTTAAAACCAACCAGAGCAACGAAGGTGAAACAGCTTGTTGATAGATTAAACATTCACCATATCCAGTCGGCCAAACTCCGATCACATCTTCCCTTTTTAAGAATGACTTCAGTGGCGTTCTTTATTCTTTTCTCATAGAAAACTTTAACTCCAAGTCTTCCAGAGTCGCGGTCAAAGATGATTCGAAAGACCGCCGTTCGGCAGTTTCTGTGTTTACTAGAAGCACGCAAGCACAACTTGGCCATAGTCACTATGTTAAGCCCCGCCCACCGACTCTATACACAATGTGATTGGCCCGACCAGAGTTTGGTGTTTACAGCTCAGAAGTGTATTGAGAGTTGTTAGACGACACTCGCGGGCAGATTAGATTTGCTGCCATCTTTGCTGCCGTCTAGATTTCTTGGCTAGCCAAAATTGGTACTGTAATGACTTTCAATGGACTGTAGAGCGGTGTATCCCCTCTCCCCCTCCCCCTGACTCGAGGTTGTCAGATAAGCTGCAGGATCCAGCAGGAACGTTTGTAGCTGCAGATGTGGTAACTAGAGCAGATCTGGCAACCCAGATGCCGAAACACCACTGACTTCGTGATTGGTAGATAGGTGGAGGGCGGAGCTTCAGGCCAAAACACAACATGTCAACATCAACATCAGTTGAGGGCTGCAACAACAACTTTTAAATGACAATATCCTGGCTGGACTACTGTTGTCAGTGATATAAGTATTTGAATTTAACATGATTCTTAATGTCTAGTGACATATCAGATCCATTTTATGATTAATTGAAATACATTTGTTACATACAGTTCCTTTAAAATTTTGACAGCTCCAGGGCTTTTGTGAAACCCTTAATTTTTAGGGGTTCTTTATCCCTGCCCACGGACCGACGAATTGACCGAGGTTTTTTAAGAAAATTATTGTAAGAATAGAGTGATGCAGGTATGACGTCACTTTGCAGGGAACTAGCATTACACTTGTAAAACTCTATAAAATCCAAATAGGATTTTCCTATAGGCTTTTGGTCTGATACTTACAGTTTTTTTCCATCAAGCTAATTATTACAGATGAACACAATTTTTATTAATTTTGAAGCCTAAATACAGTTTTAAAAAAAAGAAGTAAAAAGCTAAAAGTAGGCTATAAACGGACTACACCACGGTCGCTCAACTTCAGCGTCATCATCACTAAGCTTCTGACATCTCTTTCAGGTTTTATTCAAAAACATTTTCCCAGAATGTTTGAGTTAGAATAGTTTATTAGAGCACAATTATGAGCATAATGAGGCTGTAAACTGATCTTACCTTTTGGGCGTGATGACGTTTAATCTCCTCGACAGCCTCTGTAGTCCCATTTAGCCACCTGTTAGCAGCCGCCAGACACGGAACAGCTTAAAAAAATCACGAGCGGGGTAATACTGATGTATTTTATGTTGCAGAGCAAAAATTGAAAGTGTCTTTCACAGCTTGTTCACCACAGACCTTATTTCAGCCATTTAAACACAATCCCGTTCAAAAAACCTATTGAATTTGGGACGAGGGGACCAGAAGTGCTAAAATGCTAACTCACTTCTATTTTGGCCTACGAGGTGATGTCATACCTGCAGCACTCTATAGGTTTATCCCTGAAAAATGTTATCATACTTTTCATATATGTGCACTTTTCAAATACTTTTCATACAGCATTATGATAAAATTGAATATATGGCAACAGCTTTCTTGCCTGTACGTAGGGATGGGTATCGTTAAGGTTTTAACAGTATTACTACCCTTACCAATACTGCTCATCGATCCGGTACTTTAGCGGTATTCTTATCGGTTATTTTTGTTATACTTTTTTATAATAAACAGAAAAATTAAGAACATAGTTAATCTGAAAATGTAAAATATCTAGGCTAGCAAAATAAACAACAATGTTTGAACAATACTAATATAAAACATCCATTTTTTTGTGTTTCATATGTATACAATAAGAAGAAGAACAAAGTACAAACAAATGGTAAAATACATACAATAAATAGACAATAAAACAAACAAATGAAATACAGTGCTTAAAGGGGGGGTGAAATGCTGTTTCATGCATACTGAGCTTTTTACACTGTTAAAGACTTGGATTCCCATCCTAAACATAGACAAAGTTTCAAAAACTAATGTTGGACGTTTGATGGAGTATTTCTGTGTCAAAAATACTCCTTCCGGTTTCTCACAAGTTTCGGCGAGTTTTTTTCGAGTATGGGTCTATTTGACGTTAATAAGAGCGGAAGGTCCTTGTATGGGCCGTACGGGCTCTTCTCCCGGTAGGGTGCGCGCGCGCGCGTGACTAGAGCACGCTGTAAACAGTCTCTCAGCTGCAGATCCAGTCGTCCGTGAACGGCGCCGCGCTCCACTTTATTCCTATGGGTGACGTCGAGCGACTTCAACGCCTCAGCACAGCATTCCGGGAAGGCAGCGCTGCATTTGAAACGATTTGAACGCAGAAATGACGGGAAGCTTCACAACATCGTTTCAGTTGCGTCTCAAAATGGATTTACACGCCACTGCTGTCACAGGACTTTACCAAATCATACCAAAGAAGTGTGTTTCTGACGGAGCGGTCCCAGCGATAAAGCTTCGACGGTGAGTTAACTTAAACTGCTTCAAATGTCTCTGCTATTGGCTACCGTCGCATGAGTAAACATCCGTAAACGACACGATCGCGTGCTTCGTCATTCAAATGCGCTAACGGGTACTCCATTGTTGTTCTCTGTATAACGTTACAGTATTCTGACGTGCAAAACCGTTTTGCTTGCTACTTCTAAGGTCTAGTCGCATACAATAGTCCATAAACCGAATCATGTCCTCATACACTGCGAGTAAAGACACAGAAATGTGGAGAGGCCATTAAATACAGTAACTTACATACCACAGAGACGGACGTCCTGCTGTTGCCGTTTCTCCTGTTCAATTTATTTCTCCCTCAGATTTGATTGTGGATCATTATCTGTATTAGCTGAGATAGCGATGGGTTTCTCCGCTTGAGGACGTCACCGCTTTGCGCGCTTGTCATTCTTTAGCTCCGCCCACACGATACGCCTCCAGGCGCTCGGTTTTTTCCGGAAAGACTCGGTACAGCCTATATTTCTTTTATAAATATGATAAAACTAAAGACTTTTCGGAGATATGAAGGATGCAATACTACTCTATAGGTACTCAAGATTGACATGAGATTGACTGAAACTGAGTGTTTCACCCCCCCTTTAAATCTCAGGAAGGTCTAACATTACTGTTCAGGTAATGGCCTACAAAATACATCTAATAAAGTTTAAAATATAAAATAACACTAGTTTTCACTGTACAGATTAATAGATTCATAAATATATATATATATTATAAATATAAAAACTCCTCAATTTGTAACAAATTTTAACCGTGTATGTCACTGAGTTTCTTTGTATGAGCTGTGTTCATGTGTTGTGATTTCTCCGCGAGAGGCTACTAAAAGTTTGCTCAAAAGTATTTCCTTCTCAAGCAACGCAGAATTTGACTTAGTAGGAGCAGATCGGGAGTGGCTTGTTCATCGGCCTGGTTGTGCTAGTCTTAAGGCATCTTTACACAGAAACCGATTCTGCAGGAGCATAAAATCACAAAAATGTGCATTTACACAGACCGTTTAATCCTTCTCTGAAGCGGCATAAATGCATTTACACAGGAATTAAAATCGTGGGTAACAATGCGTTGAACATTATTTAAAACTACAGTTTTAACAAAGTTTTATAAAAAAAATAAAAAATGAAATAATGTCTAAAAATAGGCCTAAAATAAAAATACAGAGTTTTAAATAATTTTGTTCTGCTTGCTATATAGCGCTTTTGATGTTTGTCATAATTCTGTAGGCCTAGCCTACTGTAATTCTGCAATTCTTCTATTGTAGGCTACGGTATTCTATAGTTATTTTATATTTCTTAATAAAATTGTGCTTGATTGACAATGCTATAAATAAAGTATTTTTAACATTATTACGGGTAGATTACCGCAGGATTAAAAGTGGACTTTAAAAGAAAGTCACTTTAGAGCAGTCACAACAAATGTTCAGGGGTGTCTCATCCGTGGAGGATACACCCACACTTTTTCCGGTGACAGGTTTCAACACCCGCTCTTTTTCCGCAGTTTTCCACAAACGCCATACTGCAGTCGCTCCTCCGTTTCTCTGGCCGCTCTGTGTCTGCGCTCGCTGCGGCTGCTTCCCCTCCCTTTACATAATAGATATTTTATAGCTTAATGCTCTTTAAATATGTTGTTGCATTGTGAAAAGTTTCGGTGCGTAGGACGGACCTGTCCGCGGTCGTTCTCCGTGGTTCTGACCAAAGAAGAGCGCGGACTCTCCATTATAGCATCAGGCTGCACAGCCTATCTCTCTGAGCCCATAGTCTGTAAAAGTGGTCAGGAATGTAATATTTCCCCAAAACAAAGTTTAGTTCTCAGCTCGTATGACATGAGCCCGAATATTGGACAATTCTGTTTAATTGTGAACAGAAAAACGTTACACACGTCAATCCATACCGACGATTTTGGTTCGCTTCTTATTTATTAAATAGGCCTATATAGCCTACAGACAGTTAGGCTATTTAATTAAAAAATAATGTTATAGGCTAATATTTAAACATAGCCTAACTATGACATTGTTGGCTACGTTTTCTTTAACCCTTTGTCCAACGAAATTAAGCGCCGGCGCATTTTGTTCCTTTAGGACAGCGGGAACAACTCGCTCTGTAATTTTTTGCCATAGGCTACAGATAGCCTAGGTGCAATACATAGCCTAATTATAAACTATAAACTTTCTACTTTTATGTCACAATAACAACAAAGGCCGTGGATTCTGGGAACATATTGTTTATGCACTTCAAAAGTTACAAACGCTGTCTTAATTCATTTTTTTATTTTTTTTATTAAACTTTTATTAAAATTGTTATTAAAAACGATAAACTGCAAAAAGTTTGCTTCAAATTGTATGTGCGCTGATTTGTGGAGAAAAAGAAAAAAGATTATGACGGAAGAAATTGTTGAAGAGACAGAGGGAGTCAGGATTGTGTTCTGCACACTGTGTGATTGTCACTCGCGTGCTAGAGCACCGATTTGCCTGTGATCTCGGGCATTTGTCGGCGATTTCGCAAAACCTGTCGGCGACTCAAAATCGGGCCAAAAATCGGGCGGTGTGAACTAGGCTTAAGTGTTCCTCAAGAGTCGCTGTCCATTTGCGAAGTGCTGTAATGTAACCTTATGGAATCGTTTCCTCTGAACGGTTCACCTAATAATTGTCATCTGATGTGGATTAGCAATCAAAACACGTCTATAAAGCAACTACCTACAGGCTGAGGTGCTGACAAAATGGCTGAAACAAAAATGATACCTTTCAAAAAGACTAAATCAATATCCTTCTAGAGGAGGTGGAGCGGGAAAAGATATTATTTTCAACAGATTTAAAGGGCATTGTACAAACAAAGAGAAACAAAACATCTGGGAGGACATTGCTACCAAATTAAAAGTTAAAAGTTAAATTATTAGTTCAAAGATCGGGTAAAGAGGTCTGCAAGAAATGGCAGGAGTTTGCAAGCCTGACAAAAAGGAAGAGGGCACTGCAGCATTATCACAATGCACTTGAGTAAAGTTAAAGGTGTAATCTGCCGGTTGTCCTGTGGGTGACCTCATAACTCTCTCTTCTTAAAGCTTTACAATTACTCCAGAGCACTCGTAGATCTACGATCATTTTCAAGTGCTACTTATGTTACGATTAGGGCCGGGACTCGATTAAAAAAATTAATATTGAGAGCACTCGTACGATTGTTTTTACGATCAACTTAGGCTTACGATGCTTTTGGGAAACGCAGCCCTGGCTGACTGGCGGTTGTCACGACAATGATGTAGTTTAAGGCGGCACAAGTTCGCGTTCATTTACGCTGAATCAAAACCGTTTCTACATCGCCTTTGGGCCGAGGTGGGTCAGACCCGGCATATTTTAAGTCTGCTTTGCGTCTTTACACAGAATTTTGAGCAGACACAGACCCGCTTTAGAGCCGCCTTAACTCGGCTGTGTAAAGGCACCTTTAGTGCTATTATTCATTGGGATCTTGTTGTATTCATTACCAGTAAAGACACACTTCATCAATCCTTTCACAAAGGTGATGTTTAGACTTAAGATGTACAATGCTAATTATTTTGTATTTATTTATTTTCAGAACTTCATCTCCATGAAAATCGTCAAACCCTTCAATTGAGTGCAGGAGGAGTTCAGCTTTTTGTCATTTTATTCATGTAATGTATTTGGCATTTCACACAGTGAACAGAAATGGTTCATTTTCTTTATGACAATCAGACCATTAATACAGTGTTGGTTTTGTTGTGGTTGTTTAGGTTTTTACCATTAATCACTCTTTGCACCATTATTAAATTCCATCATGAATTTTCAGTTTTTGGTTCAGGTTTCACTGATGTTTGTGTAGCAGGGTGAGTAAGTTCCCTCCCCTGTATTTAGTGATGGCCTATCAGCATTTGAGACCTGTCTATTTAAAACCCTGGGTCCTACCTGAGGGTGCGTCATTTCAAGCTCCGCCCCCACGGCGAGGGCGTGCCACCATTCAGTGAGGGAATGTTTGGTCTGCAGCCCTGTGGTGACGTGTGCGTGCAGGCTTTTGTTATGTGTAGGTAAGCTAAATGCTATTGTTTGTCCATGTTAATATGTTGTTTGTGGTAACTTTCGTTCATTCAATTCCAGTGGTTTTAATGTAAACATGAGCCGCGGTGATTCGTGCTGTGAGTAATTGTACAGCTATGCATTTCCGTGACAATCACTCGGTATGTATGGTTAAACCTTTTTGACTAACGTTTCAATTTAGTGAGCTAACCAATTGTTGTTTTAGCAGGAGAATCCGTTCCTTCACGGACGCTCGGCATAGATGATGCTGGGGTGACGATCTCCTGCATGAAACGCGTTTGAGCTCGCGCTGCTGTTTTGTTGCTACTACAAGTCCGACTGTTTTATTGCCACTCGGTTTTCCTGAATGTCTGCTGTTACCACAGTTTCATTTCTGTGCTGTTCAGTTTTATCAACTTAATAGTAACTGTTTCTGAGATTATCGCCTTTGAGGTCTGAGCGGCCTTGCTGGCCGATCTGTTTCTGCCGACTGCCACCTGTTTGATTCTAGTGGCTGTATATCAGTACTGTGTGCATTCAGTCAACGTATGTCACCTCACTCTGACATTGTAACTGGACTGCCAGAAGTCCGAGTGAATGTTAAGTGTGAATTTGTATTTAATTTAATTTAGGGATATTTTCAATTGTTAATGTTTCATTTTGTATTGTTATTTTTGGTGTCTGTTCAGATTCTTTCTTTGTGTTTTTTTGTTACAGGAGCTGGGAGTTTCTGGAGGGTGACGTCCCGCTGCCATAGTGTGGTGTTCACACTTAGTGCTGTGTTTTCTTGTATCCAATCTTCACGTGTGGCATGGGCTTGTATTGTATCACGGGAACGTTCTAAATTGGACAGTGGGCCCAACCCTCCAGATACCTCCGCTTCTGGTCATTTTGTATGATTTGTATTGTGTGTGTGTGTGTGTGTCGGATGCAGATTGGCAACTCCTGCTCTGAAGTTGTCTTTTATTCAAGATTGATACAATAAAGTAGTAATTTTTCATACATGCGACCTGCGTCTCTTCACCCATATAGATAACGAACCTGTGGTGTCTTAACCAAAGAGAATTTACTTGGTATCGTCCCTGGTGAATTTCCAGGGTGGCGTAGTCGCTGAAATAAATCTGTAACCCCTCCCGTCGGAATGCCACATTTTGGCGTATAGTCGGCAGGGTATCTGTGTCTGGGTGAAGACGCGGTTGTAGTGTTGTGCTTGTTTCTTTGTTTTTTTTAATTTTCTATATTAGGATGTGTAGCAACAAAACAGCAGCTGCGTCCAGTGGCTGTGGTTCCCATTTTCTGTGGGCCTGAGTTTTGATCAGAGTCCTTCCTTGGCCTGATGATCGGCTGAGGTGAGTTGAGCCCTCTGTTATGAATTAAGTTTTTACGTTGGGAATTTGGGAGTGCCGCCTGGGCTGTCTTGGTCGTGGGCGAAATAGGTCACTGTTGCGCCGTAAAGGCAAGTGACTGACTGGCTTGAGATTTTAATTTTATTTTATCCATGTCACCTTCACAGGTGGTATGAGGTTGCAGTCCTTCATGAGTCATGTTAGACAGATGTAGTCCATGTCATATTCCCAGGTGGCATGAGGATGGTGTGTATTTAATGAGTGACCAGTCTTTCATGAGTCATGTTAGACAGAGGTAGTCCATGTCATATTCCCAGGTGGCATGAGGATGGTGTGTATTGAATGAGTGACCAGTCTTTCATGAGTCATGTTAGACAGAGGTAGTCCATGTCATATTCCCAGGTGGCATGAGGATGGTGTGTATTGAATGAGTGACCAGTCTTTCATGAGTCATGTTAGACAGATGTAGTCCATGTCATATTCCCAGGTGGCATGAGGATGGTGTGTATTGAATGAGTGACCAGTCTTTCATGAGTCATGTTAGACAGAGGTAGTCCATGTCATATTCCCAGGTGTCATGAGGATGGTGTGTATTGAATGAGTGACCAGTCTTTCATGAGTCATGTTAGACAGATGTAGTCCATGTCTCATTCCCAGGTGGCATGAGGAGGTCGTATACTGAATGAGTGTCCAGTCTTCGTGAGTCATGTTGGGCTGAGGTTGCAGTTCATGTCATATTCCCAGTTGACGTGAGGAAGTCGTGCAGTTCCATCGTCGGGGCGACGATGCAAAGACCAGCGGTAGATTGTAGCAGGGTGAGTAAGTTCCCTCCCCTGTATTTAGTGATGGCCTATCAGCATTTGAGACCTGTCTATTTAAAACCCTGGGTCCTACCTGAGGGTGCGTCGTTTCAAGCTCCGCCCCCACGGCGAGGGCGTGCCACCATTCAGTGAGGGAATGTTTGGTCTGCAGCCCTGTGGTGACGTGTGCGTGCAGGCTTTTGTTATGTGTAGGTAAGCTAAATGCTATTGTTTGTCCATGTTAATATGTTGTTTGTGGTAACTTTCGTTCATTCAATTCCAGTGGTTTTAATGTAAACATGAGCCGCGGTGATTCGTGCTGTGAGTAATTGTACAGCTATGCATTTCCGTGACAATCACTCGGTATGTATGGTTAAACCTTTTTGACTAACGTTTCAATTTAGTGAGCTAACCAATTGTTGTTTTAGCAGGAGAATCCGTTCCTTCACGGACGCTCGGCATAGATGATGCTGGGGTGACGATCTCCTGCATGAAACGCGTTTGAGCTCGCGCTGCTGTTTTGTTGCTACTACAAGTCCGACTGTTTTATTGCCACTCGGTTTTCCTGAATGTCTGCTGTTACCACAGTTTCATTTCTGTGCTGTTCAGTTTTATCAACTTAATAGTAACTGTTTCTGAGATTATCGCCTTTGAGGTCTGAGCGGCCTTGCTGGCCGATCTGTTTCTGCCGACTGCCACCTGTTTGATTCTAGTGGCTGTATATCAGTACTGTGTGCATTCAGTCAACGTATGTCACCTCACTCTGACATTGTAACTGGACTGCCAGAAGTCCGAGTGAATGTTAAGTGTGAATTTGTATTTAATTTAATTTAGGGATATTTTCAATTGTTAATGTTTCATTTTGTATTGTTATTTTTGGTGTCTGTTCAGATTCTTTCTTTGTGTTTTTTTGTTACAGGAGCTGGGAGTTTCTGGAGGGTGACGTCCCGCTGCCATAGTGTGGTGTTCACACTTAGTGCTGTGTTTTCTTGTATCCAATCTTCACGTGTGGTATGGGCTTGTATTGTATCACGGGAACGTTCTAAATTGGACAGTGGGCCCAACCCTCCAGATACCTCCGCTTCTGGTCATTTTGTATGATTTGTATTGTGTGTGTGTGTCGGATGCAGATTGGCAACTCCTGCTCTGAAGTTGTCTTTTATTCAAGATTGATACAATAAAGTAGTAATTTTTCATACATGCGACCTGCGTCTCTTCACCCATATAGATAACGAACCTGTGGTGTCTTAACCAAAGAGAATTTACTTGGTATCGTCCCTGGTGAATTTCCAGGGTGGCGTAGTCGCTGAAATAAATCTGTAACCCCTCCAGTCGGAATGCCACATTTGTACACAAACCATGAAGTGTTTTCTATTGTGAAAGTCTTTTATTGTATTATATTCTCAGATCATTTTAAAGTTTATTGGTTAAATGTTTAAAATTGTTAAATAAAGACATGGTAATATGTGTTTTAAGTGTCAATTTGTCTTGAATTAGATTTCATTATTTTGTCATTTTATCAATAAAAACTGTCATGTTCAATTTACATTATCTAAGGGCACACAAATGCAAGTATTCTGGGATTGTGATATGATCAGAGTTTACTGGATGGAGATTCAGAAGATTATTGGTAAATCTTTTGCCCTTTCTCTGAGTATCTTTTGAACTGTAAAGCTGCGTTTTCTCTGCGTTATGATTTTCACCTAAAGTCTAATGCTTTCTTGCATAAATGTTCTCCTAGAACTTAGGAATGTATGTTGAATGCCTTTAATCTCTCGATTTCTGTTCATTCTGGTCCTGTCGCTCATTATACCTTCAGATTGTTCACCATTGTAGAAGTTACAGTTAGATACCTGTCCCACTGTCGTGTTATTGTAAAAATATTGCAAAACAGAAACAAAAAATGGTATACCACTTAAACATGGTATATTTTAGCAGTGAAAAAAAATTTATATTTATATTATTTATGTCCTTGTTCAAGCTCTTTTTCTGAACATCTGCATGATTGAAAATGTAATGTTGAGTTTCAGTTCAATAAAAAAAGTGAATACCGGTAGTAAGTGACTTATATTTTAGATAAATATTAGGCATTATATTTTACCATACTGCACATGATGATTTTACATGTTTAAAGTATAAAGTATACTTTAAAAATTATAAAACTTGCATTTCAATGAGGAAAAATTAACTGAATGCACCAAGAAAAGCTTTTGACAGAGCACAGTACCCGAGAACAATCCTTCTCAAGCCGGTCCAGGACCCAGTTGTTCAAAAGTTTGGTCTAGATTTGGAAAACCCGTGTTTTGCTATCCAGAATCAGGTAATCTTTCTTATTTTTGTGCTGGAGCTCTGCTAATCCGGATTTGTAGTGCTCCAAATGGGGTTACTTTCATAATGTAGGATGCTAGCTATAAAGAACCACAGGTATAGAAGAGTCTAAATCTATTGACTCTCTTCATTTTAAATTTAAATGGAAAAAAGAATTGGAACACATCAGCAGGAAATCTTCAATACAGTCATAGTCTTCTCCACAGGAGGTTTAAATGTTTAATGTTTGTTTTTTTAAAATGAGTTTGTTGAAAAAGTTTAATGGGGAATTCCGTTTGTTTCTGGATTATTAGTTTGATTTTTAAGAACCTTTTATTTTTTGCTTTGATGTGACTTTTAAAATTTCAAGATTTGAATTTAAAGCTATGAGTCATGGAAGCTGGTGTATTAAACAACTTTTTTGTCATATCAAATTATCAATCTTAAATTGTTCCCAGTGTTAGTCGTAATTGCATTTTTACTAGTGATAATTCAATTGTAGAGCTCTCTGAATCCGTTCTTACCCGTAAAAATGCAATTACTATAGCGCTGGGAACAATTTAAGATAAACTGGCTTGCCAAAGTAAAGGGCGAATTAAATTAATAGACTTCATAATAAGATTATGTCCACATTTTTCCTCCCTTGTGCCGTTTTGCGCATTTTGGACTGAAGCAACGACTCAATCCAGACTGTAGGCCTAGTGGACGCGTTGTGCAATTAATCATTTTTGTATTATTTTCGGTGGAAAAATAATTCCACCGAAAATGATTGTCTAATAATAATAATAATAATGACTGTTCAGAAACCATAAATCTCATTTAAAAAACGTCAAAATTAAATCTGTAGCTATTTAATAAAGTATTCCGATTTGATGTGTGATCACGTGCTCTACTCATGCACGTGCATTTTAGTTGCTATAACGACGCGTTATGAATTCTGAATGCATATGTACGATAGATGTGCTTGCGTGCATTTTAGTTACTATAGCGATGCGTGTTATGAATTCTGAATGAATATACCATAGACATGCATGTGCATTTTAGTTGCTATAGCGACGCGTGTTATGAATTCTGAATGAATATATACCCACGCGAACCGATCTCTATCTGTTGGTTTGATTCACCAATTCACAAACTTGCAGAATATTTTCTGTGCTGCTGATTTTGCGGTCTTGAAGGAAATTTCTGAGAGACTTTTACTCTTGAGGAACATCAGAAGATAATATCCTTTATAAAGTTATATTTTTGTTCATATTATCTTAGAGGATACTTTTAATTTATTGTTATTTTCTTATTTTAGCAGGAGTTTGGAGTTTTATTTAATTTTTTTGTTTTATTTTATTATTATTTTATTTTGGGAGGAGTATTTCTAAGGATAGTTGTAGGTTATTGTATTGTATTGTATTTTGTATTGTGTTGTGTTTTTTATTGCAGTTTGGACTCGAAGGATGTCGATGGCTCACATGATGGGTGAAAGAGGAGGTGAGTGTGCTTTTGGTTTTCACTTGTTTATGGTTTAAAGTTGTACAATGATTGACTACATTAATGTGAAGAAAATTGTGTAAGGTTAAAAATCCCCCAATGTTCTCAGCTTAGTGATCACATGTATTTGATTCCTTGCATAAATAAAACTTTTCAATTTGAGTAACGTAACTATAGTAACAATATTTGTAATTGATCACTGACATTGTTTATTGATTATTATCAAAACATTACCAACTAATGTTATGTGATGTGTGAAATATTCCAGACTCAGGCCGCTTTAGATCCAGAAGAGCTGCTTTCTCTCAGACGGCTGGTCGGGAGATTTGGAGACTCTGTTCTGATGACCGCGATCTGCTGCCAGACCCGACCCAGATCCAGGCGATTCCAAGATGTTTAGCACCTCCGTCTCTGTCTGAGTTTTCTGTTTCTGTGTCCACAGGTCAGGCGGACAGGAGGAAGATGGCGTGGCAGAGCGGCAGCCAGCAGAGCTCAGATGATGATGAACATCCCCTCAGTTCAACTTCATCTAAATGCTCTTGCATGGGTCAGAATAGTATTTTAATAAATAAGTTATGGCTCCATTTCTATTTCTAATTTCAATGGCTGATTTGATGTCTAAAATTTTCCAGACTCAGGTCAGTCCAGATCCAGGAGTGGATCGGACAGCTTTGATTGGTCGTGCCCTCCGCTGCCAGGTCAAGTTCCTGTCGAGCCAACGGGGACTTCTAATGGCCGAAATGTTCAGGGTGCCATGGAGGCTTCTCCCCTGAACAAGACCTCAACAGGTGAGACTGAAATAAGGCTGGCCAGTGTAAAGTGTACAGACAGAGATTTTGATATTTCATGCATAACTGCTTCAAATTTTTATCATGGTAATGTCCGTTCACATTTACTGTTGCTCAGCACAATTTTGCTGATTTTCTTAGTTAAAAAAAAAAAAAGATTTGAATTGGACATTTGTCTAACTTTTTCAAACATCTAGAGAACATTCAAACGTAAAGTTCCCATAATGAAAAAGTATAAACTACAATGTTCCTTTAACCAAGAAAAAAAATATTTTTGAAAATGGACGTTTTAAACATTCAGGGAACATTTAATTTTAATATTAGCAATCTTAAATTGTTCTCAGTGTTACTAGTCATAATGGCCTTTTTACCAGTGAGAATTCAGTTGTAGACATTTAGCACCTCTGTCTCTGTCTGAGTTTTCTGTTTCTGTGTCCACAGGTCAGGCTGACAGGACGCTGCAGAGCGGCAGTCAGCAGAGCTCAGATGATGATGAACATCCATTCTCCTCATCTTCATCTTCATCTAAATGCTCCTGCATTGGTAAGAATAGGCTTTTAATAAAGAAGTTATGGCTCCGTTTCTATTTCTGTTTTCAATGGCTGATTTGATGTCTGAAATTTCCCCGACTCAGGCCATTTCGGATGCAGAAGAACTGCTTCCACAGATTCTTCGCTGGGCATCATGTCATCCTTGTCCCTGAGCAGCAGAGGCTCATTCAACGTCATTTGGAGGTGGAGTGGCGATGGATTGGACAGCCGAAGCGAACAGGGCAGGTCTGACAGCTTTGATTGGTCGTGCCCTCCGCTGCCAGGTCAAGTTCCTGTCGAGCCAACGGGGACTTCAAATGGCCGAAATGTTCAGGGTGCCATGGAGGCTTCTCCCCTGAACAAGACCTCAACAGGTGAGACTGAAATAAGGCTGGCCAGTGTAAAGTGTACAGACAGAGATTTTGATAATTCATGCATAACTGCTTCAAGTTTTTATCATGGTAATGTCCGTTCACATTTACTGTTGCTCAGCACAATTTCGCTGAAATTTTCTTTTTTTTTAAGAAAAAATATTTGTATTGGAAATTCGTCAGAACATTCAGAGAAAATTTGAAAGTAACGTTCCCATAATGAAAAAAGTATAAAATAGAATGTTCCTTTAACCAAGAGAAAAGCATTTTTGAAATATTGAAAAAAACTGGACGTTTTGAACATTCAGGGAACATTTAGAAATAACGCTTTCCTAATTTAATGGTAATGTTAGCAAAATGTTCTCAATAGAACAAAATCATTTTTTGAGCAAGTTCATAACCAGCCAGTGTTCAAAATGATCTTCTTACCGTAGTCCGATTCACAGCGGTAAGCTTGTAATAATGTTTTATAATTTGAGTGGTACTGGTGGGTTTCCACTGGAAATTCGAGCATGTCGTTGCGTCATTACGTCACATCTGTATAAAGAAGGAGTCCGGCTAGTAGTAGTATCGCATGTGAGGATGCTGCAGGTGGCGGATCATTTATAGCCTTTACTCACAGCGGCTGGAATAATTCAACTTGTCATTTTGATGGCAGATTTTAATCCAGAAAGGTCCAAACGGCAATCATCAGTGACAACTGGAGATTCACCCGTAGTCTAAAGTAAAAGATTCGTCTGTACAGAAATTAAAACCTGCAGGAAACGCTAATACACGCTAAATACATGGAGTCACGCAATACTGATGTTTTTAGCATGAACAATTTGAGAACAAAGTTTTGCGGGGGAATTTTTTTTATTTTTTGCCAGAAATTTAATTAGATACTTCACCTTTAAATTCACGTTTTTATAATTTGTGGAATTGTTAATCTGCAAAGCTTTAATTATTCATCATAGCCCTTAAGCTAACTGAGTAGCTACAATCAATTCATTCAGTTTATCGACACCCCTTCAGTCCAAAAATATAGGCGTTTAATTCAGATGTATTTCTTTGATTTGATTTTAAAGAATCCATCGGAAAAGTGAAGGTAAAGTTTTGAAGTTTTATTTTATTCATATAGCCTAAAGATCATTTTATTTGGATCATTTTGTTTTATTACCATACAATATTCCTAACACTTCTACCTCCGTAATATTTCAGTCCGGATCGGCACATGACAGATTAGCTAAACTGTTAATTTAAATAATCTGTTAAACGTTTTTTTAAGAAAGATAGTATTTAAGATTAAATTAGCAATTTTAATATTAGCAATCTTAAATTGTTCTCAGTGTTACTAGTCATAATGGCCTTTTTACCAGTGAGAATTCAGTTGTAGACATTTAGCACCTCCGTCTCTGTCTGAGTTTTCTGTTTCTGTGTCCACAGGTCAGGCTGACAGGACGCTGCAGAGCGGCAGCCAACAGAGCTCAGATGATGATGAACATCCATTCTCCTCATCTTCATCTTCATCTAAATGCTCTTGCATTGGTAAGAATAGGCTTTTAATAAAGAAGTTATGGCTCCGTTTCTATTTCTGCTTTCAATGGCTGATTTGATGTCTGAAATTTTCCCGACTCAGGCCATTTCGGATCCAGAAGAACTGCTTCCACAGATTCTTCGCTGGGCATCATGTCATCCTTGTCCCTGAGCAGCAGAGGCTCATTCAACGTCATTTGGAGGTGGAGTGGCGATGGATTGGACAGCCGAAGCGGACAGGGCAGGTCTGACAGCTTTGATTGGTCGTGCCCTCCGCTGCCCAGTCCAGTTCCTGTCGAGCCAACGGGGACTTCTAATGCCCGAAATGTTCAGGGTGCCATGGAGGCTTCTCCCCTGAACAAGACCTCAACAGGTGAGACTGAAATAAGGCTGGCCAGTGTAAAGTGTACAGACAGAGATTTTGATAATTCATTGCTTCAAGTTTTTATCATGGTAATGTCCGTTCACATTTACTGTTGCTCAGCACAACTTTGCTGAATTTAAAAAAAATTTTTTTTTAGAAATATTTTAATTGGACATTCGTCTAACATTTTCAGAACATTCAAAATCTAATTCTCAATAAGCCATGAACTCAGTGGTACTTGTGCTGTCTGACACACACCCGAAACATGCGCACAGAAAGCCGCTTCTCAGACGGCAAACAATCCAGAGTAGAATTCTATTTCAAGACTTTTTGCTTTTGAATTGTCAAATACACAGAACATTGTCAAACTGGCTGTCATATTACAGAGTCGGTTATGGCATAAATAACACAAAGCTATGCATTTCAAAATTAACGTTTATTTAAATATATTGTATTTAATATAACATAAATATATTATATTTGCCATTACCAGAACTGATTTGGTCAAATGAAGCCAAAAAGATCAGATAAAGCAAGAAAAATAACTATATTGTGACCACTAATATTTGCAAAATAAGATTTTGGGACATTTATGCAGGCATTATCTAGAAGTCAGGAGGATAGCTTGGAAGTATTTCCATTACTTTGGATTTATAACATTACAGATGAGAATTTAAAAGTAAAATGTAAGTCATGTCATTATATCGTTGCTTAATTTGACGTCATTCAAATGAAAATCTTAATTTCAGAAAATCCTCCAGGATGTGGGAAATGGAAAAGAATTCGTTCTTTCTTCACGAGGGTATGGAAGGCTCTGAAGAGTCCTGTCTGCTGCTGTCTCAGTAGTGCTGTGGATGTTGTGGAGCCTTTTTCCCCTGATCCTGAGCCATCATCATCTGCGTCAGATCACTCCGCCGTCAAGCCAAATGATGGTAAATCGCTGATCATTATTTCTCCAACATCATTTTAAACAGTATTGTCATCTTGTTTTTCATTGAAAATAATGCTCATGGCTTTTGAGGAAACATTTTTTAAAAAAATGTTTAGGTCATATATTTCATATTTTTCTGTTTGTTTTTCAGAGTCTTTTGAGTCTCTCTATAATGTGGGAGCGATGCTTGGATCCGGAGGATTTGGCAGCGTGTACAAGGGAACACGCAAATCTGATGGCAAAAAGGTAAATCTGACTGAATTGTTCATTTTGCTCTTGAATGCATCAAAACATTTAAAACTAACTTTCTTTTTTGTTGCAGGTTGCCATCAAGCAGTTAAGCAAGATTGAAAACAATCGTTATCTTTATATTGTAAGTTGGCCAAAACCTGAATATGTATTTAGTCGTTTCAGTGCAGATTACTGTAGTTAATACACCCGTAGAAAGCATTAAGTGTAAATGTGATTGACAAATAAGCCTAGAGGCACCAAATAACTTCTAAAAAATATACTTTTAAAAAAAGGACTTTTTCAAAGATACTTTGATATGTTTTCTTCAGATTTTTACTCAGCTAACCTTCTGATTACTCTTTTTCTCTAGCCTGGGCATCCCAAACCTCTCGTTACAGAAGTGGCGCTGCTGCTGATGATGAGGCGAAAACCCATAAGCCCGCTCATCATACAGCTCTACGAGTGGTTTGAACATCCTGGAAAATTCACTCTTGTTATGGAGTTCCCCGAGCCTTGCATGAGCTTGCGGGACTACATCGTTCGCAAACCCATCTATGAACCCACAGCACGGTTCATCATGCGACAGGCTCTGCTGGCAGTACAGGTCTGCATCGAGCATGGTGTTTTTCATAATGACATTCATGCGCAGAATTTCCTCGTAAATGAAAGGACGTTGGAGCTCAAGCTGATCGACTTTGGCTGCGGTCAGCTATTTAGTAATGATGGCTACGAGAGCAAAACATACATTGGTGAGCATTTTGAGAGTGTGAAAACCTGAATGTAGTGACTTATTATTATTTAATACTTAAAAAAAAGCTCATCAATGTGCAAATTTCTTCTTTACAGGACTGCCGTATTACTATCCACCTGAAGTCTTAACAGAACCTCGTTTCCACGCCATACCAGCAAATGTCTGGGCTCTAGGAGTGCTGTTGTACACTATGGTGCACGTATCTCATCCTTTTGCCAATTCGGAAGATATCAGACGAGCCAAAATTCCATTTATGTACTACAACTTATCCAAACGTGAGTGAATCATATTGACAACATTGATAACACACACACACACACACACACACACACACACACACACACACACACACACACACACACAAAGCAAAGCAAAGGCTCTGAACAGAAACAGTTAAAGATGAAGTATGTAAGATTTTTTATATATAGCTCAACGTATAGCGAGAGTTTGGAGCGTGGCTAATGTAGCAGGCGGAGTCATGGGAAAAGAAATTTAGCTTA
This sequence comes from Pseudorasbora parva, assembly GCF_024679245.1. Lineage (NCBI taxonomy): Eukaryota > Metazoa > Chordata > Actinopteri > Cypriniformes > Gobionidae > Pseudorasbora > Pseudorasbora parva. Next base: position 15,642,712 of record NC_090184.1, read on the forward strand.
AGAAGTGAAAGCCAAAATTCGCTGCATTTATACCTTAAACAGGTCACGAACATGTTTAAGTGAACAAAGCATTGTGATACAAAGCACGCTTCAATAATAATAATAATAATAATAGATTTTATTTATAATGAACTTTTCATTCCGAAGAATCTCAAAGTGCAACAAGCACTTTGGGAAAAGGGAAAAAATAACAAAAAAACGAATAACAAGTAAAAATATAGAATAATACAAACAATCAACCAACACAGAAAACTGAACAGAAACAGAGCTGATGATATATCATAGTCATGCTCCCGTTCAGAAAGATACATTTTAATAAAGACAAATGCAACACAGCCAAAAGTATTCCTAATATGTTGAACCTTAAACGAGAGCTGTGTTTGTGATGTTGGGGAAGACGTAATGATTTGACGAAAATATGATTTATTTTGTAATTTATTTTGTAGTGTCACAGAAACTACATACTTCACTTTTAAAGTAAAGCTAAAGAACATTTTACAGTATAATAATCATGTTTTAGATGCTGTTTTCAGAGATGCATGACTAACTCCTTATTAAAATTTGTACAGAATACAGGGATCTGATTAGCCAGTGCCTAGCCCGGGATCCAACTAAACGGCCGACGTTAGAGCAGATGTCACAACATAAATGGATGAGATGACCTACTGTAGATTGGAGAAGTTCAGGAGATTCACTCGATCAGTGATTTCAGCAGGTGTGAGGAAGTGTAACAGACAGAGTAGGATTATTATCAGTTGTCTTATTTCACAGTTGCGTTCTTGTTATAGTCAAGTCACCTTCATTTATAAAGTGCTTTATACAATACAGATCATTTCAAAGCGGCTTTACGGTAATAAACAGGAAAATATACAGTGTAATAAACTCTAAAAATCATTCATGAGTTGATTTGTTCATATAATCTTTGTATTGAATAGGAAACAACATACTTGCTGTCCTTGGTGGAGGGCTTGAGCTCGAGACTTGAGCCGAAGCCTGATGTCCAACCCCAACCTGACTGGGAACTCAGAGCCTGTCCACGTCTGAGCAAGAACACGAGAGACTGCAAGACTGGGAAGAAGTCATCGATCATCACAGCCACATTTGCTTTGATTTTAAACGTCAAGACAAGTCATCTTTATTTATATAGCGCCTTATATACGACCGATCTTTACTCACAGCGGCTGGAATATTTGAACTTGTCATTTTACCTTGTCGTTTGACTGGATTGTTTGCTTTATTTCTTGTATAGCTTCATATACCTTTATAATGGCTATTTGATCTTACATAAACTGACATTTAAGACTCAGTTGTTGCTTTTTTATGTCATATTTAATTTATTGCATTGATATATGCACACTTATTGTCTGAACCACATATTAATATTTCAAATATTTTTTAATAAAAAAAGTAAACAAAAAGCGGCAGCGTTGTTTTTTATATTTTGTTTTGTTATAAATATACATGCAGTGAAGATAATAAAGGTACGCTTTACCTGAACCACATCTATGTGGTTATTAATATGTTTAAGATTGTTTTAAATGAAAATGAAATGAAAATGAAAAGAGGCAGAGTGGTGTTTTATCACTGTAGTTTAAATTACACTCAGGGACATCTTTTGGGATTTCCGCCAGGATTTGGCCCACCCAAATTGAAAAGCTTCCCATACACACATACAGTGGTCTAGGTTCAAAATGTTGGTGTTATTTTACAGGAAACCCTTTAAAGTTACATAAAACACGGCTAAATGTCATAAACATGGAAGTATATGTTGTCTAAGCTGTAATAACCCCCCCAAAAGTAGGCGCTTTTTGATTTTTTCCCCCATAAATTCATTTTTGAAAGTGTGTAAGTCAGGCCCTGTGTGCTCTAGGAACCTGCAGACAGTTTGGGCTATTTCCACTAAATTCCAGAAAATAGAGGAAAAAATAAGTTTGTCTGTGTCATGTTGTATGCAAGATTTATTCAAATAGATCTGAAGGGATGACCCCCTTTTCCGCCCTCCCCCGACCCTGCTACCCCCTCCACCACCATATATAGTGATATAAATGCAATATCCCAGTGTCATTAATTTAATTATATATGCTGGAAGCAGCCCAAACTGTCTGCAGGGTCCTAGAGCACACAGGGCTTGAGTTACACACTTTCAAAAAATTATTTATATAATAAAATCTAAAAGCACATAATTTTGGGGGGGTTATAACAGCTTTCAACATATACTTACATGTTTATGACTTTTAGCAGTGTTTTATGTAACTTTAAAGGGTTTCCTGTAAAATGACACCAACATTTTGAACCTTGACCACTGTATGTGTGTATGGGAGGCTTTTCAATTTGGGTAGGCTAAATCCAGCCGGAAATGGTACCAGAGTAATTTAGTGTACATTACTTTGTGTAAAACAAATGTCAAAGTGATGCATATCTCCAGAAAGTAGAGACTCTAAGCTTTCAAATCATCTTGACATCATAGCTCTTCCACAGACATTTAAAATGGAAAGTATATGTCATTCCCGTCCCTGTACATAGTCCACGGAGTTTAAGAGGTTAAATTACACATACGGGACCCGCAGAGCGATTCTATTGGCTGAAATAAATTTTAATAGGTAATCTGTTCAGAGCCTGATTACAATTCTTACAAAATCGCGTTTTGATTTTTGCTGTTTAAATTGTGTTAAAATAGTCTTTAATGATAAGATATATAAGCATATCTCGTATATAATCTATTTATTTTGTGCACCTGTTCTGTTGCTGGGTTTTTTTATTTATTCTTTATTATTTACATTATAGGTACATTACTATGTCATGATTTTGTACTGGTAACGTACTTAGTTTATCAGTCAAAATAATTAGCAATCAATTACATATTTCAAATAAATGTTTTGCGTGTGTATGTGTGTAGAATGGCAATGAATTCATCGTTTATTTTTAAACAATTGCTTGTCCAGAACCACGTATAACAACTTTTGATCAGCGATTTAAAACCTCTACCAGCGGACACAATTTCATAGGCAGACAGGATTAGTCATGACACCGGATTAGAGCGAGCTGAGTGACGCGATGAAGAACGCGCTACAGCACGCAACAGTTTCAGAACCACGTCGTCCACATAACCGGAAGTGAGCAGCGCTACCCACACGCGTGATTTTCTTTCGTTAAATATAAGCTTTTTACGGCGGTTTTCACAAGGATATTAATCGGAACGATGTCTAAAATATTTAACAACAATACTTTTTAATAAAGTCACCATACTTTTCTTTTCATATCCTTGAAACATGCATTTAAGCCAATAAGACAATCCTGATGTGGTGAGTGAATTCACGTTTTATCATGAAAGCTAAACAATTATTAATTAATACAACATATTAATTTCGTTTTCATGGATGACAAGACTAATCCTATCGAGTCTTTCTGCAGAAATGCCATGATATGGGCATAAGAGTCACAAGTTCAGCCATTTAAATATGTTTTAAAACTATTATTTTCCCTATATGTTTTCGTGCAGAAAAACATGTTTCACTTGTTCAAGGCCTTGAACATGAACGTGAAAGAAATAATATGACTGAATATACAGTCAAATGGGAAACACTTTACAACATGTTACACATTCATTAATATATTTTTAAAATAATAAAAAATTGTATAGTTGAAGTAATAGTAAACTACAGTTTTTGTGTCCATTAACATTAAATCTCCTCATACTATGTCTCGTCATACTATGTCCTAGTATTATTTTTAACATGAATGTGAAGGAAATACATACATAGGCTAAACTACCGGTCAAAAGTTTCAGACCAGTAGCATTTTAAAATGTTTTTAAACGATTGGATAGCGCTAAAACCAACCAGAGCAACGAAGGTGAAACGGAGCTTGTTGATAGATTAAACATTCGCCATATCCAGTCGGACAAATGGTAAAATACATACAATAAATAGACAATAAAACAAACAAATGAAATACAGTGCTTAAATCTCAGGAAGGTCTAACATTACTGTTCAGGTAATGGCCTACAAAATACATCTAATAAAGTTATCAAATATAAAATAACACTAGTTTTCACTGTACAGATTAATAGATTCATAAATATATATATTATAAATATAAAAACTCCTCAATTTGTAATTAATTTTAACCGTGTATGTCACTGAGTTTCTTTGTATGAGCTGTGTTCATGTGTTGTGATTTCTCCTCGAGAGGCTACTAAAAGTTTGCTCAAAAGTATTTCCTTCTCAAGCAAGGCAGAATTTGACTTAGTAGGAGCAGATCGGGAGTGGCTTTGGACTGCAACATGCCCAGTGCATTATGGGTGTTGAAGTTTTCTGACTTGTTTGCCTAAAAGCCTTTCTACTGCATAGGCAGCCAACTTTTATTTAAATCCCATTTTGCCAGCAGTGAATTACCCCTTTGAATACGCTTCACTTGGTTTGATCAAATGGGTTGTGGATGTCATTTCATGTTGAGCTTGATTTAATTGGGCCTTTTTTATCGTTTTTTTTTTTCAGGGAAAGGTGGAGCTGACTTTGGAGATTGTGAATGAGAAGGAAGCGGATGAGAGACCTGCTGGAAAAGGCAGAGATGAGCCCAATATGAATCCAAAACTCCATCCTCCCAAGTAATCGAACTCTCACTTAAATAAGTTTATTGTTCTGTGTGTTAACAGAAGATGATTACAAGATTTGTTTCTCTTTTAAACCTCTCAGGCGACCTGAAACCTCGTTCTTTTGGTTCACAAGTCCATGCAAGACGTGCACATTCATAGTGTGGCGCAAATTTAAGTGGCTGTTCATCGGCCTGGTTGTGCTAGTCTTAAGGCATCTTTACACAGAAACCGATTCTGCAGGAGCATAAAATCACAAAAATGTGCATTTACACAGACCGTTTAATCCTTCTCTGAAGCGGCATAAATGCATTTACAGCATTGAAGGAATTTTCCGTATTTGTGTTTTACAGGTCTTTTTCCATATTTTTAGTTGCGTTGCATTGTGGGAGCAAGAACCTCAGTCAGCGGGGCAAACAAATTTCTTTACACACACTAATCGCCATTACATGCATGGATCATCATCACTTTCAGTCAGATTTCGGAGTAGGATAAACCTCCCGCTTCTGAGGTAAACATTAAGAATTGTATTTTGTTTCTTTTGTCACATAACCTGTTTTAGAGCGTTAATTTGGTATTGTATTTTAGGTGCTATCTGACTCGTCTGTCAGACCCGTCGCATTAACCGTCGTGTATGTTCTCAAATTTAGCTGATATTTGTGAAGATGCTCTATGTATTTGTTACTGTTTCAGTTTAATTTATTGAATTATCAACTTATATTTGTTGTTGGTGTCGTTTAAACTTTATGTAGTATTGTTCCAAGCTAGGCATAACATTAACTTTTGTAACAACGTTAAGCAGCTGTGGAAAATGAACTAACGTTAACGTTACAATACGTTGTGGGTATTGGACAGTTAAGGCATCTTTACACAGCAAACGCGGCACAGAAACCGATTCTGCAGCGGCATAAAATCACAAAAATGTGAATTTACACAGACCGTTTAATCCTTCTCTGAAGCGGCATAAATGCATTTACACAGGAATTAAAATCGCGGGTAACAATGCCTTGAACATTATTTAAAAAAAAAGTTTTTAAGTTTTAACAGTTTTAACAAAGTTTTATAAATTAATTTAAAACAAATAATGTCTAAAAATAGGCCAAAAATAAAAATACAGAGTTTTAAATAATTTTGTTCTGCTTGCTATATAGCGCTTTTGATGTTTGTCATAATTCTGTAGGCCTAGCCCAGTGGTTCCCAAACCTGTCCTGGAGGACCCCCAGCACTGCACATTTTGCATGTTTCCCTCATCAGACACACCGATCCAACTCATCAGCTCATTAGTAGAGATGGCAAGACCTGAAGTGGGTGTGTCTGATGAGGGAGACATAAGCTGTGTCTCATTTCGTCAAATTTCGAAGGCTGCGTCCTCCGGAGGACACGTCCTGTGTAGGATGCAGTATACGGAGTGTCCTCAATCAGAATTAAACGAGACGTCCTTCGTAGGACACACAGGCAGGAAGTATCACGTTGCTATGCCAACAAGTTCAGCCTCGTTGCGCTCTCACGCCAGTTATATGAATGAAAATTATTTATAACTTGAAAATGACTATGAAGTGTTTCTTGTCTTGACAGCAATGTACTGTTCTAAACGTTTAAAATGCACAAAACAGTTGTAATCCTGTTTACCAAAACTATCTGTCTGAGGTAATAGAGCTTAAAAAAAACAACAAAAAAAGCTTGAACTACTTAATTTAAACACCACACCTACGCTCGCATGTATATCTGGCGGTGGTGCCGTTTTTTCATATATATATTTAAAAAAAAAATGACGGTTGTTAACGGAGACGCAAAGAATTGTGGGTTATCTCCAGCCGTGAAGGATACTCCTCGTGCACACTCCGAATTCCTGTGAAAGAAGGACGCATTCGAAGGTCGCATTTGGAGAGTCTTTCTCACTTTTTTGAAATGAGACGGCCTTATGACGTATGCACCCTTCAAATGCGACCTCCGGAGGACGCAGCCTTCTGAAATGAGACACAGCTATACTAAATGTGCAGTGCTGGGGGTCCTCCAGGACAGGTTTGGGAACCACTGGTCTAGCCTACTGTAATTCTGCAATTCTTCTATTTTAGGCTACGGTATTCTATAGTTATTTTATATTTCTTAATAAAATTGTGCTTGATTGACAATGCTATAAATAAAGTATTTTTAACATTATTACGGGTAGATTACCGCAGGATTAAAAGTGGACTTTAAAAGAAAGTCACTTTAGAGCAGTCACAACAAATGTTCAGGGGTGTCGCATCCGTGGAGGATACACCCACACTTCTTCCGGTGACAGGTTTCAACACCCGCTCTTTTTCCGCAGTTTTTCCGCAGTTTTCCACAAACGCCATACTGCAGTCGCTCCTCCGTTTCTCTGGCCGCTCTGTGTCTGCGCTCGCTGCGGCTGCTTCCCCTCCCTTTACATAATAGATATTTTATAGCTTAATGCTCTTTAAATATGTTGTTGCATTGTGAAAAGTCTCGGTGCGTAGGACGGACCTGTCCGCGGTCGTTCTCCGTGGTTCTGACCAAAGAAGAGCGCGGACTCTCCATTATAGCATCAGGCTGCACAGCCTATCTCTCTGAGCCCATAGACTGTAAAAGTGGTCAGGAATGTAATATTTCCCCAAAACAAAGTTTAGTTCTCAGCTCGTATAACATGAGCCCGAATATTGGACAATTCTGTTTAATTGTGAACAGAAAAACGTTACACACGTCAATCCATACCGACGATTTTGGTTCGCTTCTTATTTATTAAATAGGCCTATATAGCCTACAGACAGTTAGGCTATTTAATTAAAAAATAATGTTATAGGCTAATATTTAAACATAGCCTAACTATGACATTATTGGCTACGTTTTCTTTAACCCTTTGTCCAACGAAATTAAGCGCCGCCGCATTTTGTTCCTTTAGGACAGCGGGAACAACTCGCTCTGTAATTTTTTGCCATAGGCTACAGATAGCCTAGGTGCAATACATAGCCTAATTATAAACTATAAACTTTCTACTTTTATGTCACAATAACAACAAAGGCCGTGGATTCTGGGAACATATTGTTTATGCACTTCAAAAGTTACAAACGCTGTCTTAATTCATTTTTTGATTTTTTTTATTAAACTTTTATTAAAATTGTTATTAAAAACGATAAACTGCAAAAAGTTTGCTTCAAATTGTATGTGCGCTGATTTGTGGAGAAAAAGAAAAAAGATTATGACGGAAGAAATTGTTGAAGAGACAGAGGGAGTCAGGATTGTGTTCTGCACACTGTGTGATTGTCACTCGCGTGCTAGAGCACCGATTTGCCTGTGATCTCGGGCATTTGTCGGCGATTTCGCAAAACCTGTCGGCGACTCAAAATCGGGCCAAAAATCGGGCGGTGTGAAGTAGGCTTAAGTGCTACTCAAGAGTCGCCGTCCATTTGCGAAGTGCTGTAATGTAACCTTATGGAATCGTTTCCTCTGAACGGTTCACCTAATAATTGTCATCTGATGTGGATTAGCAATCAAAACACGTCTATAAAGCAACTACCTACAGGCTGAGGCGCTGACAAAATGGCTGAAACAAAAATGATACCTTTCAAAAAGACGAAATCTATATCCTTCTAGAGGAGGTGGAGCGGGAAAAGATATTATTTTCAACAGATTTAAAGGGCATCGTACAAACAAAGAGAAACAAAACATCTGAGAGGACATTGCTACCAAATTAAAAGTTAAAAGTTAAATTATTAGTTCAAAGATCGGGTAAAGAGGTCTGCAAGAAATGGCAGGAGTTTGCAAGCCTGACAAAAAGGAAGAGGGCACTGCAGCATTATCACAATGCACTTGAGTAAAGTTAAAGGTGTAATCTGCCGGTTGTCCTGTAGGTGACCTCATAACTCTCTCTCCTTAGAGCTTTACAATTACTCCAGAGCACTCGTAGATCTACGATCATTTTCAAGTGCTACTTAAGTTACGATTAGGGCCGGGACTCGATTAAAAAAATTAATCTAATTAATTAGAGGCTTTGTAATTAATTAATCGAAATTAATTGCATTTTAATCGCATAAAAATATTTGACCTGAGAACAGTGAGAAGTAATTTTTCACATGGATTTTAGTATACCATTGAATAATGACTGAATACATAAGCTTAATCAACAAAATATTGTTTATTTATTTCAGTCCAGCAGACCAGCGCAATGTTTGCCATTAAGTTTAGCAAAAGCATATTTGTGATATTTGAGTCTCGATGTGCTGCGGTGATACGCAGATTCCTTGTTGTATAGCTTGCACACAACCATGCTCTTGTCGACGCTTCCATCCTTTCGTTTTTTAAAACAAAATTTTCCATCCACGGGGCCAAGCAAAGCGGTCTCATCAGCTTCTTCGTTCATGTTCACTATGGTTTGTTGTTGTCGTGACTCATGCGCGCTAGTTGGTGTTTCAGTATAATCAGTCCGTCGAATCCCATTCATTGAAAAACGTTCCGCAGTGCAAAAATAAGTGTGGTTAAAATTGTTATTTATTTTTTTGCGTAATTAATTAACGCGTTAAAGTCCCGTAATTAATTAATCTTAATTAACGCGTTAAAGTCCCGGCCCTAGTTACGATGCTTTTGGGAAACAGACCTTAATATTAAGATCACTCGTACGATTGTTTTTATGATCAACTTAGGCTTACGATGCTTTTGGGAAACGCAGCCCTGGCTGACTGGCGGTTGTCACGACAATGATGTGGTTTAAGGCGGCACAAGTTCGCGTTCATTTACGCTGAATCAAAACCGTTTCTACATCGCCTTTGGGCCGAGGTGGGTCAGACCCGGCATATTTTAAGTCTGCTTTGCGTCTTTACACAGAATTTTGAGCAGACACAGACCCGCTTTAGAGCCGCCTTAACTCGGCTGTGTAAAGGCACCTTTAGTGCTATTATTCATTGGGATCTTGTTGTATTCATTACCAGTAAAGACACACTTCATCAATCCTTTCACAAAGATGATGTTTAGACTTAAGATGTACAATGCTAATTATTTCGTATTTATTTATTTTCAGAACTTCATCTCCATGAAAATTGTCAAACCCTTCAATTGAGTGCAGGAGGAGTTCAGCTTTTTGTCATTTTATTCATGTAATGTATTTGGCATTTCACACAGTGAACAGAAATGGTTCATTTTCTTTATGACAATCAGACCATTAATACAGTGTTGGTTTTGTTGTGGTTGTTTAGGTTTTTACCATTAATCACTCTTTGCACCATTATTAAATTCCATCATGAATTTTCACTTTTTGGTTCAGGTTTCACTGATGTTTGGAAACATTTGTACACAAACCATGAAGTGTTTTCTATTGTGAAAGTCTTTTATTGTATTATATTCTCAGATCATTTTAAAGTTTATTGGTTAAATGTTTAAAAGTGTTAAATAAAGACATGGTAATATGTGTTTTAAGTGTGTCAATTTGTCTTGAATTAGATTTCATTATTTTGTCATTTTATCAATAAAAACTGTCATGTTCAATTTACATTATCTAAGGGCACACAAATGCAAGTATTCTGGGATTGTGATATGATCAGAGTTTACTGGATGGAGATTCAGAAGATTATTGGTAAATCTTTTGCCCTTTCGCTGAGTATCTTTTGAACTGTAAAGCTGCGTTTTCTCTGCGTTATGATTTTCACCTAAAGTCTAATGCTTTCTTGCATAAATGTTCTCCTAGAACTTAGGAATGTATGTTGAATGCCTTTAATCTCTTGAGTTCTGTTCATTCTGGTCCTGTCGCTCATTATACCTTCAGATTGTTCACCATTGTATAAGTTACAGTGAGATACCTGTCCCACTGTCGTGTTATTGTAAAAATATTGCAAAACAGAAACAAAAAATGGCACTTAAACATGGTATATTTTAGCAGTGAAAAAAAAAATCAAAGACATTTTCTATTATTTATGTCCTTGTTCAAGCTCTTTTTCTGAACATCTGCATGATTGAAAATGTAATGTTGAGTTTCAGTTCAATAAAAAAGTGAATACCGGTAGTAAGTGACTTATATTTTAGATAGATATTAGGCATTATATTTTACCTCATGTACTGCACATGATGATTTTACATGTTTAAATTATACTTTAAAACGTATAAAACTTGCATTTCAATGAGGAAAAATTAACTGAATGCACCAAGAAAAGCTTTTGACAGAGCACAGTACCCGAGAACAATCCTTCTCAAGCCGGTCCAGGACCCAGTTGTTCAAAAGTTTGGTCTAGATTTGGAAAACCCGTGTTTTGCTATCCAGAATCAGGTAAACTTTCTTATTTTTGTGCTGGAGCTCTGCTAATCCGGATTTGCAGTGCTCCAAATGGGGTTACTTTCATAATGTAGGATGCTAGCTATAAAGAACCACAGGTATAGAAGAGTCTAAATCTATTGACTCTCTTCATTTTAAATTTAATTGCTTGAAAAAGTTTAATGGGGAATTCCGTTTGTTTCTGGATTATTAGTTTGATTTTTAAGAACCTTTTATTTTTTGCTTTGATGTGATTTTTAAAATTTCAAACTTTAAAGCTATGAGTCATGGAAGCTGGTGTATTAAACAACTTTTTTGTCATATCAAATTAGCAATCTTAAATTGTTCCCAGTGTTAGTCGTAATTGTATTTTTACTAGTGATAATTCAATTGTAGAGCTCTCTGAATCCGTTCTTACCCGTAAAAATGCAATTACTATAACGCTGGGAACAATTTAAGATAAACTGGCTTGCCAAAGTAAAGGGCGAATTAAATTAATAGACTCCATAATAAGATTATGTCCACATGTTTCCTCCCTTGTGCCGTTTTGCGCATTTTGGACTGAAGCAACGACTCAATCCAGACTGTAGGTCTAGTGGACGCGTTTGTGCAATTAATAATTTTTGTATTATTTTCGGTGGAAAAATAATTCCACCGAAAATGATTGTCTAATAATAATAATAATAATAATGACTGTTCAGAAACCATAAATCTCATTTAAAAAACGTCAAAATTAAATCTGTAGCTATTTAATAAAGTATTCCGATTTGATGTGTGATCACGTGCTCTACTCATGCACGTGCATTTTAGTTGCTATAACGAGGCGTTATGAATTCTGAATGCATATGTACTATAGATGTGCTTGCGTGCATTTTAGTTACTATAGCGATGCGTGTTATGAATTCTGAATGAATACCATAGACATGCATGTGCATTTTAGTTGCTATAGCGACGCGTGTTATGAATTCTGAATGAATATATACCCACGCGAACCGATCTCTATCTGTTGGTTTGAATCACCAATTCACAAACTTGCAGAATATTTTCTGTGCTGCTGATTTTGCGATCTTGAAGGACATTTCTGAGAGAGACTTTTATTCTTGAAGAACATCGGAAGATAATATCCTTTATAAAGTTATATTTTTGTTCATATTATCTTTGAGGATACTTTTAATTTATTGTTCTTTTCTTATTTTAGCAGGAGTTTATTTAATTTTTTTGTTTTATTTCATTATTATTTTATTTTGGGAGGAGTATTTCTAAGGAGAGTTGTGGGTTATTGTATTGTATTGTATTTTGTATTGTGTTGTGTTTTTTATTGCAGTTTGGACTCGAAGGATGTCGATGGCTCACATGATGGGTGAAAGAGGAGGTGAGTGTGCTTTTGGTTTTCACTTGTTTATGGTTTGAAGTTGTACAATGATTGACTACATTAATGTGAAGAAAATTGTGTAAGGTTAAAAATCCCCCAATGTTCTCAGCTTAGTGATCACATGTATTTGATTCCTTGCATAAATAAAACTTTTCAATTTGAGTAACGTAACTATAGTAACAATATTTGTAATTGATCACTGACATTGTTTATTGATTATTATCGAAACATTACCAACTAATGTTATGTGATGTGTGAAATATTCCAGACTCAGGCCGCTTTAGATCCAGAAGAGCTGCTTTCTCTCAGACGGCTGGTCGGGAGATTTGGAGACTCTGTTCTGATGACCGCGATCTGCTGCCAGACCCGACCCAGATCCAGGCGATTCCAAGATATTTAGCATCTCCGTCTCTGTCTGAGTTTTCTGTGTCTGTGTTCACAGGTCAGGCGGACAGGAGGAAGATGGCGTGGCAGAGCGGCAGCCAGCAGAGCTCAGATGATGATGAACATCCCCTCAATTCAACTTCATCTAAATGCTCTTGCATGGGTCAGAATAGTATTTTAATAAATAAGTTATGGCTCCATTTCTATTTCTAATTTCAATGGCTGATTTGATGTCTAAAATTTTCCAGACTCAGGTCACTCCAGATCCAGGAGTGGATCGGACAGCTTTGATTGGTCGTGCCCTCCGCTGCCAGGTCAAGTTCCTGTCGAGCCAACTTCTAATGGCCGAAATGTTCAGGGTGCCATGGAGGCTTCTCCCCTGAACAAGACCTCAACAGGTGAGACTGAAATAAGGCTGGCCAGTGTAAAGTGTACAGACAGAGATTTTGATATTTCATGCATAACTGCTTCAAGTTTTTATCATGGTAATGTCCGTTCACATTTACTGTTGCTCAGCACAATTTTGCTGATTTTCTTAGTTTAAAAAAAAAGATTTGAATTGGACATTTGTCTAACTTTTTCAAACATCTAGAGAACATTCAAACGTAAAGTTCCCATAATGAAAAAGTATAAACTACAATGTTCCTTTAACCAAGAAAAAAAATATTTTTGAAAATGGACGTTTTAAACATTCAGGGAACATTTAATTTTAATATTAGCAATCTTAAATTGTTCTCAGTGTTACTAGTCATAATGGGCTTTTTACCAGTGAGAATTCAGTTGTAGACATTTAGCACCTCTGTCTCTGTCTGAGTTTTCTGTTTCTGTGTCCACAGGTCAGGCTGACAGGACGCTGCAGAGCGGCAGCCAACAGAGCTCAGATGATGATGAACATCCATTCTCCTCATCTTCATCTTCATCTAAATGCTCTTGCATTGGTAAGAATAGGCTTTTAATAAAGAAGTTATGGCTCCGTTTCTATTTCTGTTTTCAATGGCTGATTTGATGTCTGAAATTTTCCCGACTCAGGCCATTTTGGATCCAGAAGAACTGCTTCCACAGATTCTTCGCTGGGCATCATGTCATCCTTGTCCCTGAGCAGCAGAGGCTCATTCAACGTCATTTGGAGGTGGAGTGGCGATGGATTGGACAGCCGAAGCGAACAGGGCAGGTCTGAGAGCTTTGATTGGTCGTGCCCTCCGCTGCCAGGTCAAGTTCCTGTCGAGCCAACGGGGACTTCAAATGCCCGAAATGTTCAGGGTGCCATGGAGGCTTCTCCCCTGAACAAGACCTCAACAGGTGAGACTGAAATAAGGCTGGCCAGTGTAAAGTGTACAGACAGAGATTTTGATAATTCATGAATAACTGCTTCAAGTTTTTATCATGTAATGTCCATTCACATTTACTGTTGCTCAGAATTCTTTTGCTAAAATTATTATTATTATTTTTGTTAGAAATATTTTTATTGGACATTTGTCAGAACATTCAAATATAATGTTCCATAAGGCAAAATTATAAAATAGAATGTTCCTTTAACAAATTTTTTTTTTGAAACTGGACGTTTTGAACATTCAGGGAACATTTAGAAATAACGCTTTCCTAATTTAATGGTAATATTAGCAAAATGCTCTCAATAGAACAAAATCAATTTTTGAGCAAGTTCATAACCAGCCAGTGTTCAAAATGATCTTCTTACCGTAGTCCGATTCACAGCGGTGAGCTTGTAATAATGTTTTATAATTTGAGTGGTACTGGTGGGTTTCCGCTGGAAATTCGAGCATGTCGTTGCGTCATTACGTCACATCTGTATAAAGAAGGAGTCCGGCTAGTAGTAGTATCGCATGTGAGGATGCTGCAGGTGGCGGATCATTTATAGCCTTTACTCACAGCGGCTGGAATAATTCAAGTTGTCATTTTGATGGCGGATTGTAATCCAGAAAGGTCCAAACGACAATCATCAGTGACAACTGGAGATTCACCCGTAGTCTAAAGTAAAAGATTCGTCTGTACCGGAATATGAAACCTGCAGGAAACGCTAATACACACTAAATACATGGAGTCACGCAGTACTGATGTTTTTAGCATGAACAATTTGAAAACAAAGTTTTGTGGGGGAAATTTATTTATTTTGTCATAAATTTAATGGAATTGTTTTTAGATACTTCACCTTTAAATTCACGTTTTTATAATTTTTGGAATTGTTGATTTGCAAAGCTTTAATTATTCATCATAGCCCCTAAGCTAACTGAGTAGCTACAATCAATTCATTCAGTTTATCGACACCCCTTCAGTCCAAAAATATAGGCGTTTAATTCAGATGTATTTCTTTGATTTGATTTTAAAGAATCCATCGGAAAAGTGAAGGTAAAGTTTTGAAGTTTTATTTTATTCATATAGCCTAAAGATAATTTTATTTGGACATAAAATATTCCTAACACCTCCGTAATATTTCAGTCCGGATCGGCACATGACAGATTAGCTAAACTGTTAACTTAAATAATCTGTTAAACGTTTTTTAAGAAAGATAGTACTTATGATTAAATTAGCAATTTTAATATTAGCAATCTTAAATTGTTCTCAGTGTTTCTAGTCATAATGGCCTTTTTACCAGTGAGAATTCAGTTGTAGACATTTAGCACCTCTGTCTCTGTCTGAGTTTTCTGTTTCTGTGTCCACAGGTCAGGCTGACAGGACGCTGCAGAGCGGCAGCCAACAGAGCTCAGATGATGATGAACATCCATTCTCCTCATCTTCATCTTCATCTTCATCTAAATGCTCCTGCATTGGTAAGAATAGGCTTTTAATAAAGAAGTTATGGCTCCGTTTCTATTTCTGTTTTCAATGGCTGATTTGATGTCTGAAATTTTTTCGCGACTCAGGCCATTTTGGATCCAGAAGAACTGCTTCCACAGATTCTTCGCTGGGCATCATGTCATCCTTGTCCCTGAGCAGCAGAGGCTCATTCAACGTCATTTGGAGGTGGAGTGGCGATGGATTGGACAGCCGAAGCGAACAGGGCAGGTCTGAGAGCTTTGATTGGTCGTGCCCTCCGCTGCCAAGTCCAGTTCCTGTCGAGCCAACGGGGACTTCAAATGCCCGAAATGTTCAGGGTGCCATGGAGGCTTCTCCCCTGAACAAGACCTCAACAGGTGAGACTGAAATAAGGCTGGCCAGTGTAAAGTGTACAGACAGAGATTTTGATAATTCATGCATAACTGCTTCAAGTTTTTATCATGGTAATGTCCGTTCACATTTACTGTTGCTCAGCACAACTTCGCTAAAATTTTCTTTGTTTTGTTTTTTTTAGAAATATTTTAATTGGACATTCGTCAGAACATTCAGAGACCATTAAAAATCTAATTCTCAATAAGCCATGAACTCAGTGGTACTTGTGCTGTCTGACACACACCCGAAACATGCGCACAGAAAGCCGCTTCTCAGACGGCAAACAATCCAGAGTAGAATTCTATTTCAAGACTTTTTGCTTTTGAATTGTCAAATACACAGAACATTGTCAAACTGGCTGTCATATTACAGAGTCGGTTATGGCATAAATAACACACAGCTATGCATTTAAAAATTTACGTTTATTTAAATATATTGTATTTAATATAACATAAATATATTATATTTGCCATTACCAGAACTGATTTGGTCAAATGAAGCCAAAAAGATCAGATAAAGCAAGAAAAATAACTATATTGTGACCACTAATATTTGTAAAATAAGATTTTTGGACATTTATGCAGGCATTATCTAGAAGTCAGGAGGATAGCTTGGAAGTATTTCCATTACTTTGGATTTATAACATTACAGATGAGAATTTAAAAGTAAAATGTAAGTCATGTCATTATATCGTTGCTTAATTTGACGTCATTCAAATGAAAATCTTAATTTTAGAAAATCCTCCAGGATGTGGGAAATGGAAAAGAATTCGTTCTTTCTTCACGAGGGTATGGAAGGCTCTGAAGAGTCCTGTCTGCTGCTGTCTCAGTAGTGCTGTGGATGTTGTGGAGCCTTTTTCCCCTGATCCTGAGCCATCACCATCTGCGTCAGATCACTCCGCCGTCAAGCCAAATGATGGTAAATCGCTGATCATTATTTCTCCAACATCATTTTAAACAGTATTGTCATCTTGTTTTTCACTGAAAATAATGCTCATGGCTTTTGAGGAAATATTTTAAAAAAAAAGTTTAGGTCATATATTTCATATTTTTCTGTTTGTTTTTCAGAGTCTTTTGAGTCTCTCTATAATGTGGGAGCGATGCTTGGATCCGGAGGATTTGGCAGCGTGTACAAGGGAACACGCAAATCTGATGGCAAAAAGGTAAATCTGACTGAATTGTTCAAACATTTTACTCTTGAATGCATCAAAACATTTAAAACTAACTTTCTTTTTTGTTGCAGGTTGCCATCAAGCAGTTAAGCAAGATTGAAAACAATCGTTATCTTTATATTGTAAGTTGGCCAAAACCTGAATATGTATTTAGTCGTTTCAGTGCAGATTACTGTAGTTAATACACCCGTAGAAAGCATTAAGTGTAAATGTGATTGACAAATAAGCCTAGAGGCACCAAATAACTTCTAAAAATATACTTTTAAAAAAAGGACTTTTTCAAAGATACTTTGATATGTTTTCTTCAGATTTTTACTCAGCTAACCTTCTGATTACTCTTTTTCTCTAGCCTGGGCATCCCAAACCTCTCGTTACAGAAGTGGCGCTGCTGCTGATGATGAGGCGAAAACCCATAAGCCCGCTCATCATACAGCTCTACGAGTGGTTTGAACATCCTGGAAAATTCACTCTTGTTATGGAGTTCCCCGAGCCTTGCATGAGCTTGCGGGACTACATCGTTCGTAAACCCGTCCTGTATGAACCCACAGCACGGTTCATCATGCGACAGGCTCTGCTGGCAGTACAGGTCTGCATCGAGCATGGTGTTTTTCATAATGACATTCATGCGCAGAATTTCCTCGTAAATGAAAGGACGTTGGAGCTCAAGCTGATCGACTTTGGCTGCGGTCAGCTATTTAGTAATGATGGCTACGAGAGCAAAACATACATTGGTGAGCATTTTGAGAGTGTGAAAACCTGAATGTAGTGACTTATTATTATTTAATACTTAAAAAAAAGCTCATCAATGTGCAAATTTCTTCTTTACAGGACTGCCGTATTACTATCCACCTGAAGTCTTAACAGAACCTCGTTTCCACGCCATACCAGCAAATGTCTGGGCTCTAGGAGTGCTGTTGTACACTATGGTGCACGTATCTCATCCTTTTGCCAATTCGGAAGATATCAGACGAGCCAAAATTCCATTTATGTACTACAACTTATCCAAAAGTGAGTGAATCATATTGACAACATTGATAACACACACACACACACACACACACACACACACACACACACACACACACACACACACACACAAAGCAAAGGCTCTGAACAGAAACAGTTAAAGATGAAGTATGTAAGATTTTTTATATATAGCTCAACGTATAGCGAGAGTTTGGGGCGTGGCTAATGTAGCAGGCGGAGTCATGGGAAAAGAAATTTAGCTAAAGAAGTGAAAGCCAAAATTCGCTGCATTTATACCTTAAACAGGTCACGAACATGTCAAAGTGAACAAAGCATTGTGATACAAAGCACGCTTCAATAATAATAATAATAATAGATTTTATTTATAATGCAATTTTCATTCCGAAGAATCTCAAAGTGCAACAAAGGGAAAAAATAATTAAAAAAATGAATAACAAGTAAAAATATAGAATAATACAAACAATCAACCAACACAGAAAACTGAACAGAAACAGAGCTGATGATATATCATAGTCATGCTCCCGTTCAGAAAGATACATTTTAATAAAGACAAATGCAACACAGCTAAAAGTATTCCTAATATGTTGAACCTTAAACGAGAGCTGTGTTTGTGATGTTGGGGAAGACGTAATGATTTGACGAAAATATGATTTATTTTGTAATTTATTTTGTAGTGTCACAGAAACTACATACTTCACTTTTAAAGTAAAGCTAAAGAACATTTTACAGTATAATAATCATGTTTTAGATGCTGTTTTCAGAGATGCATGACTAACTCCTTATTAAAATTTGTACAGAATACAGGGATCTGATTAGCCAGTGCCTAGCCCGGGATCCAACTAAACGGCCGACGTTAGAGCAGATGTCACAACATAAATGGATGAGATGACCTACTGTAGATTGGAGAAGTTCAGGAGATTCACTCGATCAGTGATTTCAGCAGGTGTGAGGAAGTGTAACAGACAGAGTAGGATTATTATCAGTTGTCTTATTTCACAGTTGCGTTCTTGTTATAGTCAAGTCACCTTCATTTATAAAGTGCTTTATACAATACAGATCATTTCAAAGCGGCTTTACTGTAATAAACAGGAAAATATACAGTGTAATAAACTCTAAAAATCATTCATGAGTTGATTTGTTCATATAATCTTTGTATTGAATAGGAAACAACATACTTGCTGTCCTTGGTGGAGGGCTTGAGCTCGAGACTTGAGCCGAAGCCTGATGTCCAACCCCGACCTGACTGGGAACTCAGAGCCTGTCCACGTCTGAGCAAGAACACGAGAGACTGCAAGACTGGGAAGAAGTCATCAATCATCACAGCCACATTTGATTTGATTTTAAACGTCAAGACAAGTCATCTTTATTTATATAGCGCCTTACATACGACCGATCTTTACTCACAGCGGCTGGAATATTTGAACTTGTCATTTTACCTTGTCGTTTGACTGGATTGTTTGCTTTATTTCTTGTATAGCTTCATATACCTTTATAATGGCTATTTGATCTTACATAAACTGACATTTAAGACTCAGTTTTTGCTTTTTTATGTCATATTTAATTTATTGCATTGATATATGCACACTTATTGTCTGAACCACATATTAATATTTCAAATATTTTTTAATAAAAAAAAGTAAACAAAAAGCGGCAGCGTTGTTTTTTATATTTTGTTTTGTTATAAATATACATGCAGTGAAGATAATAAAGGTACGCTTTACCTGAACCACATCTGTGTGGTTATTAATATGTTTAAGATTGTTTTAAATGAAAATGAAAAGAGGCAGAGTGGTGTTTTATCACTGTAGTTTAAATTACACTCAGGGACATCTTTTGGGATTTCCGCCAGGATTTGGCCCACCCAAATTGAAAAGCTTCCCATACACACATACAGTGGTCTAGGTTCAAAATGTTAGTGTCATTTTACAGGAAACCCTTTAAAGTTACATAAAACACTGCTAAATGTCATAAACATGGAAGTATATGTTGTCTAAGCTGTAATAACCCCCCCAAAAGTAGGCGCTTTTTGATTTTTTCCCCCATAAATTCATTTTTGAAAGTGTGTAAGTCAGGCCCTGTGTGCTCTAGGAACCTGCAGACAGTTTGGGCTATTTCCACTAAATTCCAGAAAATAGAGGAAAAAATAAGTTTTTCTGTCATGTTGTATGCAAGATTTATTCAAATAGATCTGAAGGGATGACCCCCTTTTCCGCCCTCCCCCGACCCTGCTACCCCCCTCCACCACCATATATAGTGATATAAATGCAATATCCCAGTGTCATTAAATTAATTATATATGCTGGAAGCAGCCCAAACTGTCTGCAGGGTCCTAGAGCACACAGGGCTTGAGTTACACACTTTCAAAAAATTATTTATATAAAAAAATCTAAAAGCACATCATTTTGGGGGGGTTATAACAGCTTTCAACATTTACTTACATGTTTATGACTTTTAGCAGTGTTTTATGTAACTTTAAAGGGTTTCCTGTAAAATGACACCAACATTTTGAACCTTGACCACTGTATGTGTGTATGGGAGGCTTTTCAATTTGGGTAGGCTAAATCCAGCCGGAAATGGTACCAGAGTAATTTAGTGTACATTACTTTGTGTAAAACAAATGTCAAAGTGATGCATATCTCCAGAAAGTAGAGACTCTAAGCTTTCAAATCATCTTGACATCATAGCTCTTCCACAGACATTTAAAATGGAAAGTATATGTGTCATTCCCGTCCCTGTACATAGTCCACGGAGTTTAAGAGGTTAAATTACACATACGGGACCCGCAGAGCGATTCTATTGGCTGAAAGAAATTTTAATAGGTAATCTGTTCAGAGCCTGATTACAATTCTTACAAAATCGCGTTTTGATTTTTGCTGTTTAAATTGTGTTAAAATAGTCTTTAATGATAAGATATATAAGCATATCTCGTATATAATCTATTTATTTTGTGCACCTGTTCTGTTGCTGGGTTTTTTTTTTAAATTCTTTATTATTTACATTATAGGTACATTACTATGTCATGATTTTGTACTGGTAACGTACTTAGTTTATCAGTCAAAATAATTAGCAATCAATTACATATTTCAAATAAATGTTTTGCGTGTGTATGTGTGTAGAATGGCAATGAATTCATAGTTTATTTTTAAACAATTGCTTGTCCAGAACCACGTATAACAACTTTTGATCAGCGATTTAAAACCTCTACCAGCGGACACAATTTCATAGGCAGACAGGATTAATCATGACACCGGATTAGAGCGAGCTGAGTGACGCGATGAAGAACGCGCTACAGCACGCAACAGTTTCAGAACCACGTCGTCCACATAACCGGAAGTGAGCAGCGCTACCCATACACATGATTTTCTTTCGTTAAATATAAGCTTTTTACGGCAGTTTTCACATGGATATTAATTGGAACGATGTCTACAATATTTAACAAGAATACTTTTTAATAAAGTCCCCATACTTTTCTTTTCATATCCTTGAAACATGCATTTAAGCCAATAAGACAATTTCTGTCCTGATGTGGTGAGTGAAATCACGTTTTATCATGAAAGCTAAACATACTTTTTTTGCATTTGTCAAAATATATTATTTGTCGTAATATTAAACAATTATTAATTAATAAAACGTATTAATTTCGTTTTCATGGATGACAAGACTAATCCTATCAAGTCTTTCTGCAGAAATGCCATGATATGGGCATAAGAGTCACAAGTTCAGCCATTTAAATATGTTTTAAACCTATTATTTACCCTATATGTTTTCGTGCAGAAAAACATGTTTCACTTGTTCAAGGCCTTGAACATGAACGTGAAAGAAATAATATGACTGAATATACAGTCAAATGGGAAACACTTTACAACATGTTACACATTCATTAATATATTTTTAAAATAATAAAAAATTGTATAGTTGAAGTAATAGTAAACTACAGTTTTTGTGTCCATTAACATTAAATCTCCTCATACTATGTCTCGTCATACTATGTCCTAGTATTATTTTTAACATGAATGTGAAGGAAATACACACATAGGCTACACTACCGGTCAAAAGTTTCAGACCAGTAGCATTTTAAAATGTTTTTAAACTATTGGATAGCGCTAAAACCAACCAGAGCAACGAAGGTGAAACGGAGCTTGTTGATAGATTAAACATTCGCCATATCCAGTCGGACAAATGGTAAAATACATACAATAAATAGACAATAAAACAAACAAATGAAATACAGTGCTTAAATCTCAGGAAGGTCTAACATTACTGTTCAGGTAATGGCCTACAAAATACATCTAATAAAGTTATCAAATATAAAATAACACTAGTTTTCACTGTACAGTTTAATAGATTCATAAATATATATATTATAAATATAAAAACTCCTCAATTTGTAATTAATTTTAACCGTGTATGTCACTGAGTTTCTTTGTATGAGCTGTGTTCATGTGTTGGGATTTCTCCTCGAGAGGCTACTAAAAGTTTGCTCAAAAGTATTTCCTTCTCAAGCAAGGCAGAATTTGACTTAGTAGGAGCAGATCGGGAGTGGCTTTGGACTGCAACATGCCCAGTGCATTATGGGTGTTGAAGTTTTCTGACTTGTTTGCCTAAAAGCCTTTCTACTGCATAGGCAGCCAACTTTTATTTAAATCCCATTTTGCCAGCAGTGAATTACCCCTTTGAATACGCTTCACCTGGTTTGATCAAATGGGTTGTGGATGTCATTTCATGTTCAGCTTGATTTAATTGGGCCTTTTTTATCGTTTTTTTTTTTTTTCAGGGAAAGGTGGAGCTGACTTTGGAGATTGTGAATGAGAAGGAAGCGGATGAGAGACCTGCTGGAAAAGGCAGAGAAGAGCCCAATATGAATCCAAAACTCCATCCTCCCAAGTAATCGAACTCTCACTTAAATAAGTTTATTGTTCTGTGTGTTAACAGAAGATGATTACAAGATTTGTTTCTCTTTTAAACCTCTCAGGCGACCTGAAACCTCGTTCTTTTGGTTCACAAGTCCATGCAAGACGTGCAAATTCATAGTGTGGCGCAAATTTAAGTGACTGTTCATCGGCCTGGTTGTGCTAGTCTTAAGGCATCTTTACACAGAAACCGATTCTGCAGGAGCATAAAATCACAAAAATGTGCATTTACACAGACCGTTTAATCCTTCTCTGAAGCGGCATAAATGCATTTACACAGGAATTAAAATCGCGGGTAACAATGCGTTGAACATTATTTAAAAACAAAGTTTTTAAGTTTTAACAGTTTTAACAAAGTTTTATAAATTAATTTAAAACAAATAATGTCTAAAAATAGGCCAAAAATAAAAATACAGAGTTTTAAATAATTTTGTTCTGCTTGCTATATAGCGCTTTTGATGTTTGTCATAATTCTGTAGGCCTAGCCCAGTGGTTCCCCAACCTGTCCTGGAGGACCCCCAGCACTGCACATTTTGCATGTTTCCCTCATCAGACACACCGATCCAACTCATCAGCTCATTAGCAGAGATGGCAAGACCTGAAGTGGGTGTGCCTGATGAGGGAGACATAAGCTGTGTCTCATTTCGTCAAATTTCGAAGGCTGCGTCCTCCGGAGGACACGTCCTGTGTAGGATGCAGTATACGGAGTGTCCTCAATCAGAATTAAACGAGACGTCCTTCGTAGGACACACAGGCAGGAAGTATCACGTTGCTATGCCAACAAGTTCAGCCTAGTTGGGCTCTCACGCCAGTTTATATGAATGAAAATTATTTATAACTTGAAAATGACTATGAAGTGTTTCTTGTCTTGACAGCAATGTACTGTTCTAAACGTTTAAAATGCACTAAACAGTTGTAATCCTGTTTACCAAAACTATCTGTTTGAGGTAATAGAGCTTAAAAAAAACAACAAAAAAAGCTTGAACTACTTAATTTAAACACCACACCAACGCTCACATGTATATCTGGCGGTGGTGCCGTTTTTTCATATATATAAAAAAAAAAATGACGGTTGTTAACGGAGACGCAAAGAATTGTGGGTTATCTCCAGCCATGAAGGATACTCCTCGTGCACACTCCGAATTCCCGTGAAAGAAGGACGCATTCGAAGGTCGCGTTTGGAGAGTCCTTCTCACTTTTTTGAAATGAGACGGCCTTATGACGTATGCAGCCTTCAAATGCGACCTCCGGAGGACGCAGCCTTCTGAAATGAGACACAGCTATACTAAATGTGCAGTGCTGGGGGTCCTCCAGGACAGGTTTGGGAACCACTGGCCTAGCCTACTGTAATTCTGCAATTCTTCTATTTTAGGCTACGGTATTCTATAGTTATTTTATATTTCTTAATAAAATTGTGCTTGATTGACAATGCTATAAATAAAGTATTTTTAACATTATTACGGGTAGATTACCGCAGGATTAAAAGTGGACTTTAAAAGAAAGTCACTTTAGAGCAGTCACAACAAATGTTCAGGGGTGTCGCATCCGTGGGGGATACACCCAGACTTTTTCCGGTGACAGGTTTCAACACCCGCTCTTTTTCTGCAGTTTTTCCGCAGTTTTCCACAAACGCCATACTGCAGTCGCTCCTCCGTTTCTCTGGCCGCTCTGTGTCTGCGCTCGCTGCGGCTGCTTCCCCTCCCTTTACATAATAGATATTTTATAGCTTAATGCTCTTTAAATATGTTGTTGCATTGTGAAAAGTTTCGGTGCGTAGGACGGACCTGTCCGCGGTCGTTCTCCGTGGTTCTGACCAAAGAAGAGCGCGGACTCTCCATTATAGCATCAGGCTGCACAGCCTATCTCTCTGAGCCCATAGACTGTAAAAGTGGTCAGGAATGTAATATTTCCCCAAAACAAAGTTTAGTTCTCAGCTCGTATGACATGAGCCCGAATATTGGACAATTCTGTTTAATTGTGAACAGAAAAACGTTACACACGTCAATCCATACCGACGATTTTGGTTCGCTTCTTATTTATTAAATAGGCCTATATAGCCTACAGACAGTTAGGCTATTTAATAAAAAAATAATGTTATAGGCTAATATTTAAACATAGCCTAACTATGACATTATTGGCTACGTTTTCTTTAACCCTTTGTCCAACGAAATTAAGCGCCGGCGCATTTTGTTCCTTTAGGACAGCGGGAACAACTCGCTCTGTAATTTTTTGCCATAGGCTACAGATAGCCTAGGTGCAATACATAGCCTAATTATAAACTATAAACTTTCTACTTTTATGTCACAATAACAACAAAGGCCGTGGATTCTGGGAACATATTGTTTATGCACTTCAAAAGTTACAAACGCTGTCTTAATTCATTTTTTGATTTTTTTTATTAAACTTTTATTAAAATTGTTATTAAAAACGATAAACTGCAAAAAGTTTGCTTCAAATTGTATGTGCGCTGATTTGTGGAGAAAAAGAAAAAAGATTATGACGGAAGAAATTGTTGAAGAGACAGAGGGAGCCAGGATTGTGTTCTGCACACTGTGTGATTGTCACTCGCGTGCTAGAGCACCGATTTGCCTGTGATCTCGGGCATTTGTCGGCGATTTCGCAAAACCTGTCGGCGACTCAAAATCGGGCCAAAAATCGGGCGGTGTGAACTAGGCTTAAGTGCTACTCAAGAGTCGCTGTCCATTTGCGAAGTGCTGTAATGTAACCTTATGGAATCGTTTCCTCTGAACGGTTCACCTAATAATTGTCATCTGATGTGGATTAGCAATCAAAACACGTCTATAAAGCAACTACCTACAGGCTGAGGCGCTGACAAAATGGCTGAAACAAAAATGATACCTTTCAAAAAGACGAAATCTTTATCCTTCTAGAGGAGGTGGAGCGGGAAAAGATATTATTTTCAACAGATTTAAAGGGCATCGTACAAACAAAGAGAAACAAAACATCTGAGAGGACATTGCTACCAAATTAAAAGTTAAAAGTTAAATTATTAGTTCAAAGATGGGGTAAAGAGGTCTGCAAGAAATGGCAGGAGTTTGCAAGCCTGACAAAAAGGAAGAGGGCACTGCAGCATTATCACAATGCACTTGAGTAAAGTTAAAGGTGTAATCTGCCGGTTGTCCTGTAGGTGACCTCATAACTCTCTCTCCTTAGAGCTTTACAATTACTCCAGAGCACTCGTAGATCTACGATCATTTTCAAGTGCTACTTAAGTTACGATGCTTTTGGGAAACAGACCTTAATATTGAGATCACTCGTACGATTGTTTTTACGATCAACTTAGGCTTACGATGCTTTTGGGAAACGCAGCCCTGGCTGACTGGCGGTTGTCCTGTAGGTGACCTCATAACTCTCTCTTCTTAGAGCTTTACAATTACTCCAGAGCACTCGTATATGGGGGTAATATTGTTGCATTATTCCAAACAAATATATTGTTATCCACAAATAAATGTAAAGCGATTCACAAAAATTAAATAATTTCACAAATCAATAGAATGAGATCCACAAATATATGCGGGAGTTTCACAAAAGTAAATTAGATTCACAAATAAATACAATGATATTTGTGAGTAACAAAAAAATCCACACATGTCAAAAACACACAACTCTGCCTTTCATAAGTTGCATTCATTTGTGAATCGCTTCCTCTGCATTTGTGGATCTCGTCTTGCGCATTTGTGGATCGCAGAACAGCACGTGGATTTTGAAACATTTCTAGCGTCTAGACTCAAGATAATCAACAAATACTTAGACTCCACCCACCGTCTACTTAAGCCAATCAGATCACGGCCATATGCTGACCAATCGTAGCACGTTTTCGCTCCAACCAATCATGTTTTGGCCAGTGCCGCTGAAAAACAGAGTTACGACAGCTGATCTATATAAATCTATATATATATAACTCTATATATCTATAACTCTCTCTATATATCCAACTCTATATATCTCTATAACTCTATTTATCTATAACTCTCTCTATATATCCAACTATTATCTATTTAATCAGATAACGGCCATATCGTGCTGACCAGAGCCAAGCTCTCATTTGTTCCAAACAACTATCCTGTCAATATTTTTAAATAGATAGCAGGATAGACAAGCCTTTTCACTATAGGCTATTTGCAGCAATGTCTGGCAAATATTAACACAATATGGGCATTGACGTCGCCAAGGCTTTACAGTAGCATTTTATTCTGAGGAGAGATAAAGAAGAGAATCTTCATTTGGGTCACGAGAGTACAACATATGATTTTACAGTGTTGAGTGTTGTAGCCAATCACGTGCATTTCTATTGAAAATAATAACCAATTATTTTACCGTGAATGAGAATCCTCTCAGTATCGATCAAAACAAGTTTCAAACAGTCTCAAAACGCTGAATTAATTTTAGTGCAAGTTTTTACAGGATTCGTCCCACTATCTTCAAATCCTCTCATCATAACAGACAGCACAGACATGATTTAAATAAAGATAATCGTGAAGTAGTCAGATATTTTTGTTTTTCATTTTTGTATTTCATTTTCATTTGTAATGTTCCCTAATTAGCCTATGTATTTAACATTCCAGTACAAAAAAGTAACAAAAAAATATTACTTTAGTGGTATAAATCGGACTAACTATAAAAATTAATTCAAAATAAAAAAAGGTTAATGAGCTAATAAGTGTTCCTCTTCCGCCATCTACTGGCTGTTTTATTTTTAATTTTAATGTTAACGTCCTAAATTATGTTATTTTAACACTCGGAGCCTACACAACAGGTGAATATAAAGGAATGATGCTAGAATAGGGCTGTATATAATTTACCCAAGAAAGGAGTTTTAAATGGTGGTTAAAAAAACAGGGCAACCAATTTATTCAACTCTTTACATTCAGACGCTATACGTTATTCCTTGAATGAATATAAACGCATTTGACAGAAAGATCTCAGAGAATCTAAAAACTGTTGAAATGACAGATAGCATCTGGATAATAGCTTTAGCAGTGATCTCACGTTACAAACTGCAGTTAGAGTCTGACGATCTATTATATAACAATACATCAACATGCTTCATAAAAAACATCTTCTGTCAATATTCCTGAGAGGCCAATAATGCCATAAAATCTCAAAATATGCATTAATTTTTATTTCAGCAATTTTCCAGCGAGTGCACTTGAGATAGCCTTACACTGAAATGAATGGTGTTTAATACTGGAATTATTGGTCGCTCCGTGACACGCGCTCTGCATTCCTCAGTTCCTATGGAAGTGTCCTAATCACTGATCTATATGAGTTATATAGATATATAGAGTTGGATATATAGAGAGAGTTATAGATAAATAGAGTTATAGAGATATATAGAGTTGGATATATAGAGAGAGTTATAGATAAATAGAGTTATAGAGATATATAGAGTTGGATATATAGAGAGAGTTATAGATATATAGAGTTATATATATAGATTTATATAGATCAGCTGTCGTAACTCTGTTTTTCAGCGGCACTGGCCAAAACATGATTGGTTGGAGCGAAAACGTGCTACGATTGGTCAGCATATGGCCGTGATCTGATTGGCTTAAGTAGACGGTGGGTGGAGTCTAAGTATTTGTGGATTATCTTGAGTCTAGACGCTAGAAATGTTTCAAAATCCACGTGCTGTTCTGCGATCCACAAATGCGCAAGACGAGATCCACAAATGCAGAGGAAGCGATTCACAAATGAATGCAACTTATGAAAGGTAGAGTTGTGTGTTTTTGACATGTGTGGATTTTTTTGTTACTCACAAATATCATTGTATTTATTTGTGAATCTAATTTACTTTTGTGAAACTCCCGCATATATTTGTGGATCTCATTCTATTGATTTGTGAAATGATTTAATTTTTGTGAATCGCTTTACATTTATTTGTGGATAACAATATATTTGTTTGGAATAATGCAACAATATTACCCCCATACTCGTAGATCTACGATCATTTTCAAGTGCTACTTAAGTTACGATTAGGGCCGGGACTCGATTAAAAAATTAATCTAATTAATTAGAGGCTTTGTAATGAATTAATTGAAACTAATCGCATTTTAATCGCATAAAAATATTTGACCTGAGAACAGTTAGAAGTAATTTTTCACATGGATTTTAGTATACCATTGAATAATGACTGAATACATAAGCTTAATCAACAAAATATTGTTCATTTATTTCAGTCCAGCAGACCAGCGCAATGTTTGCTATTAAGTTTAGCAAAAGCATATTTGTGATATTTGAGGCTCGATGTGCTGCGGTGATACGCAAATTCCTTGTTGTATAGCTTGCACACAACCATGCTCTTGTCGACACTTATATCCTTTCGTTTTTTAAAACAAAATTTCCCATCCACGGGGCCAAGCAAAGCGGTCTCATCAGCTTCTTCCTTCATGTTCACTATGGTTTGTTGTTGTCGTGACTCATGCGCGCTAGTTGGTGTTTCAGTATTATCAGTCCGTCGAATCCCATTCATTGAAAAACGTTCCGCGGTGCAAAAATAAGTGTGGTTAAAATTGTTATTTATTTTTTTGCGTAATTAATTAACGCGTTGAAGTCCCGTAATTAATTAATCTTAATTAACGCGTTAAAGTCCCGGCCCTAGTTACGATGCTTTTGGGAAACAGACCTTAATATTAAGGTCACTCGTACGATTGTTTTTATGATCAACTTAGGCTTACGATGCTTTTGGGAAACGCAGCCCTGGCTGACTGGCGGTTGTCACGACAATGATGTAGTTTAAGGCGGCACAAGTTCGCGTTCATTTACGCTGAATCAAAACCGTTTCTACATCGCCTTTGGGCCGAGGTGGGTCAGACCCGGCATATTTTAAGTCTGCTTTGCATCTTTACACAGAATTTTGAGCAGACACAGACCCGCTTTAGAGCCGCCTTAACTCGGCTGTGTAAAGGCACCTTTAGTGCTATTATTCATTGGGATCTTGTTGTATTCATTACCAGTAAAGACACACTTCATCAATCCTTTCACAAAGATGATGTTTAGACTTAAGACGTACAATGCTAATTATTTTGTATTTATTTATTTTCAGAACTTCATCTCCATGAAAATCGTCAAACCCTTCAATTGAGTGCAGGAGGAGTTCAGCTTTTTGTCATTTTATTCATGTAATGTATTTGGCATTTCACACAGTGAACAGAAATGGTTCATTTTCTTTATGACAATCAGACCATTAATACAGTGTTGGTTTTGTTGTGGTTGTTTAGGTTTTTACCATTAATCACTCTTTGCACCATTATTAAATTCCATCATGAATTTTCAGTTTTTGGTTCAGGTTTCACTGATGTTTGGAAACATTTGTACACAAACCATGAAGTGTTTTCTATTGTGAAAGTCTTTTATTGTATTATATTCTCAGATCATTTTAAAGTTTATTGGTTAAATGTTTAAATTTGTTAAATAAAAAGTGTTTTAAGTGTGTCAATTTGTCTTGAATTAGATTTCATTATTTTGTCATTTTATCAATAAAAACTGTCATGTTCAATTTACATTATCTAAGGGCACACAAATGCAAGTATTCTGGGATTGTGATATGATCAGAGTTTACTGGATGGAGATTCAGAAGATTATTGGTAAATCTTTTGCCCTTTCGCTGAGTATCTTTTGAACTGTAAAGCTGCGTTTTCTCTGCGTTATGATTTTCACCTAAAGTCTAATGCTTTCTTGCATAAATGTTCTCCTAGAACTTAGGAATGTATGTTGAATGCCTTTAATCTCTTGATTTCTGTTCATTCTGGTCCTGTCGCTCATTATACCTTCAGATTGTTCACCATTGTATAAGTTACAGTTAGATACCTGTCCCACTGTCGTGTTATTGTAAAAATATTGCAAAACAGAAACAAAAATTGGCACTTAAACATGGTATATTTTAGCAGTGAAAAAAAAATTCAAATACATTTTCTATTATTTATGTCCTTGTTCAAGCTCTTTTTCTGAACATCTGCATGATTGAAAATGTAATGTTGAGTTTCAGTTCAATAAAAAAAAGTGAATACCGGTAGTAAGTGACTTATATTTTAGATAGATATTAGGCATTATATTTTACCTCATGTACTGCACATGATGATTTTACATGTTTAAAGTATACTTTAAAAAGTATAAAACTTGCATTTCAATGAGGAAAAATTAACTGAATGCACCAAGAAAAGCTTTTGACAGAGCACAGTACCCGAGAACAATCCTTCTCAAGCCGGTCCAGGACCCAGTTGTTCAAAAGTTTGGTCTAGATTTGGAAAACCCGTGTTTTGCTATCCAGAATCAGGTAAACTTTCTTATTTTTGTGCTGGAGCTCTGCTAATCCGGATTTGCAGTGCTCCAAATGGGGTTACTTTCATAATGTAGGATGCTAGCTATAAAGAACCACAGGTATAGAAGAGTCTAAATCTATTGACTCTCTTCATTTTAAATTTAATTGCTTGAAAAAGTTTAATGGGGAATTCCGTTTGTTTCTGGATTATTAGTTTGATTTTTAAGAACCTTTTATTTTTTGCTTTGATGTGATTTTTAAAATTTCAAACTTTAAAGCTATAAGTCATGGAAGCTGGTGTATTAAACAACTTTTTTGTCATATCAAATGAGCAATCTTAAATTGTTCCCAGTGTTAGTCGTAATTGTATTTTTACTAGTGATAATTCAATTGTAGAGCTCTCTGAATCCGTTCTTACCCGTAAAAATGCAATTACTATAACGCTGGGAACAATTTAAGATAAACTGGCTTGCCAAAGTAAAGGGCGAATTAAATTAATAGACTTCATAATAAGATTATGTCCACATGTTTCCTCCCTTGTGCCGTTTTGCGCATTTTGGACAGAAGCAACGACTCAATCCAGACTGTAGGCCTAGTGGACGCGTTTGTGCAATTAATAATTTTTGTATTATTTTCGGTGGAAAAATAATTCCACCGAAAATGATTGTCTAATAATAATAATAATAATGACTGTTCAGAAACCATAAATCTCATTTAAAAAACGTCAAAATTAAATCTGTAGCTATTTAATAAAGTATTCCGATTTGATGTGTGATCACGTGCTCTACTCATGCACGTGCATTTTAGTTGCTATAACGAGGCGTTATGAATTCTGAATGCATATGTACGATAGATGTGCTTGCGTGCATTTTAGTTACTATAGCGATGCGTGTTATGAATTCTGAATGAATACCATAGACATGCATGTGCATTTTAGTTGCTATAGCGACGCGTGTTATGAATTCTGAATGAATATATACCCACGCGAACCGATCTCTATCTGTTGGTTTGAATCACCAATTCACAAACTTGCAGAATATTTTCTGTGCTGCTGATTTTGCGGTCTTGAAGGACATTTCTGAGAGAGACTTTTATTCTTGAAGAACATCGGAAGATAATATCCTTTATAAAGTTATATTTTTGTTCATATTATCTTTGAGGATACTTTTAATTTATTGTTCTTTTCTTATTTTAGCAGGAGTTTATTTAATTTTTTTGTTTTATTTTATTATTATTTTATTTTGGGAGGAGTATTTCTAAGGAGAGTTGTGGGTTATTGTATTGTATTGTATTTTGTATTGTGTTGTGTTTTTTATTGCAGTTTGGACTCGAAGGATGTCGATGGCTCACATGATGGGTGAAAGAGGAGGTGAGTGTGCTTTTGGTTTTCACTTGTTAATGGTTTGAAGTTGTACAATGATTGACTACATTAATGTGAAGAAAATTGTGTAAGGTTAAAAATCCCCCAATGTTCTCAGCTTAGTGATCACATGTATTTGATTCCTTGCATAAATAAAACTTTTCAATTTGAGTAACGTAACTATAGTAACAATATTTGTAATTGATCACTGACATTGTTTATTGATTATTATCGAAACATTACCAACTAATGTTATGTGATGTGTGAAATATTCCAGACTCAGGCCGCTCTAGATCCAGAAGAGCTGCTTTCTCTCAGACGGCTGGTCGGGAGATTTGGAGACTCTGTTCTGATGACCGCGATCTGCTGCCAGACCCGACCCAGATCCAGGCGATTCCAAGATATTTAGCATCTCCGTCTCTGTCTGAGTTTTCTGTGTCTGTGTTCACAGGTCAGGCGGACAGGAGGAAGATGGCGTGGCAGAGCGGCAGCCAGCAGAGCTCAGATGATGATGAACATCCCCTCAATTCAACTTCATCTAAATGCTCTTGCATGGGTCAGAATAGTATTTTAATAAATAAGTTATGGCTCCATTTCTATTTCTAATTTCAATGGCTGATTTGATGTCTAAAATTTTCCAGACTCAGGTCACTCCAGATCCAGGAGTGGATCGGACAGCTTTGATTGGTCGTGCCCTCCGCTGCCAGGTCAAGTTCCTGTCGAGCCAACGGGGACTTCTAATGGCCGAAATGTTCAGGGTGCCATGGAGGCTTCTCCCCTGAACAAGACCTCAACAGGTGAGACTGAAATAAGGCTGGCCAGTGTAAAGTGTACAGACAGAGATTTTGATATTTCATGCATAACTGCTTCAAGTTTTTATCATGGTAATGTCCGTTCACATTTACTGTTGCTCAGCACAATTTTGCTGATTTTCTTAGTTTAAAAAAAAAGATTTGAATTGGACATTTGTCTAACTTTTTCAAACATCTAGAGAACATTCAAACGTAAAGTTCCCATAATGAAAAAGTATAAACTACAATGTTCCTTTAACCAAGAAAAAAAATATTTTTGAAAATGGACGTTTTAAACATTCAGGGAACATTTAATTTTAATATTAGCAATCTTAAATTGTTCCCAGTGTTACTAGTCATAATGGCCTTTTTACCAGTGAGAATTCAGTTGTTGACATTTAGCACCTCTGTCTCTGTCTGAGTTTTCTGTTTCTGTGTCCACAGGTCAGGCTGACAGGACGCTGCAGAGCGGCAGCCAACAGAGCTCAGATGATGATGAACATCCATTCTCCTCATCTTCATCTTCATCTAAATGCTCTTGCATTGGTAAGAATAGGCTTTTAATAAAGAAGTTATGGCTCCGTTTCTATTTCTGTTTTCAATGGCTGATTTGATGTCTGAAATTTTTTCGCGACTCAGGCCATTTTGGATCCAGAAGAACTGCTTCCACAGATTCTTCGCTGGGCATCATGTCATCCTTGTCCCTGAGCAGCAGAGGCTCATTCAACGTCATTTGGAGGTGGAGTGGCGATGGATTGGACAGCCGAAGCGAACAGGGCAGGTCTGAGAGCTTTGATTGGTCGTGCCCTCCGCTGCCAGGTCAAGTTCCTGTCGAGCCAACGGGGACTTCAAATGCCCGAAATGTTCAGGGTGCCATGGAGGCTTCTCCCCTGAACAAGACCTCAACAGGTGAGACTGAAATAAGGCTGGCCAGTGTAAAGTGTACAGACAGAGATTTTGATAATTCATGCATAACTGCTTCAAGTTTTTATCATGGTAATGTCCGTTCACATTTACTGTTGCTCAGCACAACTTCGCTAAAATTTTCTTTGTTTTGTTTTTTTTAGAAATATTTTAATTGGACATTCGTCAGAACATTCAGAGACCATTAAAAATCTAATTCTCAATAAGCCATGAACTCAGTGGTACTTGTGCTGTCTGACACACACCCGAAACATGCGCACAGAAAGCCGCTTCTCAGACGGCAAACAATCCAGAGTAGAATTCTATTTCAAGACTTTTTGCTTTTGAATTGTCAAATACACAGAACATTGTCAAACTGGCTGTCATATTACAGAGTCGGTTATGGCATAAATAACACACAGCTATGCATTTAAAAATTTACGTTTATTTAAATATATTGTATTTAATATAACATAAATATATTATATTTGCCATTACCAGAACTGATTTGGTCAAATGAAGCCAAAAAGATCAGATAAAGCAAGAAAAATAACTATATTGCGACCACTAATATTTGTAAAATAAGATTTTTGGACATTTATGCAGGCATTATCTAGAAGTCAGGAGGATAGCTTGGAAGTATTTCCATTACTTTGGATTTATAACATTACAGATGAGAATTTAAAAGTAAAATGTAAGTCATGTCATTGTATCGTTGCTTAATTTGACGTCATTCAAATGAAAATCTTAATTTCAGAAAATCCTCCAGGATGTGGGAAATGGAAAAGAATTCGTTCTTTCTTCACGAGGGTATGGAAGGCTCTGAAGAGTCCTGTCTGCTGCTGTCTCAGTAGTGCTGTGGATGTTGTGGAGCCTTTTTCCCCTGATCCTGAGCCATCATCATCTGCGTCAGATCACTCCGCCGTCAAGCCAAATGATGGTAAATCGCTGATCATTATTTCTCCAACATCATTTTAAACAGTATTGTCATCTTGTTTTTCACTGAAAATAATGCTCATGGCTTTTGAGGAAATATTTAAAAAAAAAAGTTTAGGTCATATATTTCATATTTTTCTGTTTGTTTTTCAGAGTCTTTTGAGTCTCTCTATAATGTGGGAGCGATGCTTGGATCCGGAGGATTTGGCAGCGTGTACAAGGGAACACGCAAATCTGATGGCAAAAAGGTAAATCTGACTGAATTGTTCAAACATTTTGCTCTTGAATGCATCAAAACATTTAAAACTAACTTTCTTTTTTGTTGCAGGTTGCCATCAAGCAGTTAAGCAAGATTGAAAACAATCGTTATCTTTATATTGTAAGTTGGCCAAAACCTGAATATGTATTTAGTCGTTTCAGTGCAGATTACTGTAGTTAATACACCCGTAGAAAGCATTAAGTGTAAATGTGATTGACAAATAAGCCTAGAGGCACCAAATAACTTCTAAAAATATACTTTTAAAAAAAGGACTTTTTCAAAGATACTTTGATATGTTTTCTTCAGATTTTTACTCAGCTAACCTTCTGATTACTCTTTTTCTCTAGCCTGGGCATCCCAAACCTCTCGTTACAGAAGTGGCGCTGCTGCTGATGATGAGGCGAAAACCCATAAGCCCGCTCATCATACAGCTCTACGAGTGGTTTGAACATCCTGGAAAATTCACTCTTGTTATGGAGTTCCCCGAGCCTTGCATGAGCTTGCGGGACTACATCGTTCGCAAACCCATCTATGAACCCACAGCACGGTTCATCATGCGACAGGCTCTGCTGGCAGTACAGGTCTGCATCGAGCATGGTGTTTTTCATAATGACATTCATGCGCAGAATTTCCTCGTAAATGAAAGGACGTTGGAGCTCAAGCTGATCGACTTTGGCTGCGGTCAGCTATTTAGTAATGATGGCTACGAGAGCAAAACATACATTGGTGAGCATTTTGAGAGTGTGAAAACCTGAATGTAGTGACTTATTATTTAATACTTAAAAAAAAGCTCATCAATGTGCAAATTTCTTCTTTACAGGACTGCCGTATTACTATCCACCTGAAGTCTTAACAGAACCTCGTTTCCACGCCATACCAGCAAATGTCTGGGCTCTAGGAGTGCTGTTGTACACTATGGTGCACGTATCTCATCCTTTTGCCAATTCGGAAGATATCAGACGAGCCAAAATTCCATTTATGTACTACAACTTATCCAAACGTGAGTGAATCATATTGACAACATTGATAACACACACACACACACACACACACACACACACTCACACTCACACACACACACACACGCAAAGCAAAGGCTCTGAACAGAAACAGTTAAAGATGAAGTATGTAAGATTTTTTATATATAGCTCAACGTATAGCGAGAGTTTGGGGCGTGGCTAATGTAGCAGGCGGAGCCATGGGAAAAGAAATTTAGCTAAAGAAGTGAAAGCCAAAATTCGCTGCATTTATACCTTAAACAGGTCACGAACATGCCAAAGTGAACAAAGCATTGTGATACAAAGCACGCTTCAATAATAATAATAATAATAATAATAGATTTTATTTATAATGCAATTTTCATTCCGAAGAATCTCAAAGTGCAACAAAGGGAAAAAATAATTTAAAAAATGAATAACAAGTAAAAATATTGAATAATACAAACAATCAACCAACACAGAAAACTGAACAGAAACAGAGCTGATGATATATCATAGTCATGCTCCCGTTCAGAAAGATACATTTTAATAAAGACAAATGCAACACAGCTAAAAGTATTCCTAATATGTTGAACCTTAAACGAGAGCTGTGTTTGTGATGTTGGGGAAGACGTAATGATTTGACGAAAATATGATTTATTTTGTAATTTATTTTGTAGTGTCACAGAAACTACATCCTTCACTTTTAAAGTAAAGCTAAAGAACATTTTACAGTATAATAATCATGTTTTAGATGCTGTTTTCAGAGATGCATGACTAACTCCTTATTAAAATTTGTACAGAATACAGGGATCTGATTAGCCAGTGCCTAGCCCGGGATCCAACTAAACGGCCGACGTTAGAGCAGATGTCACAACATAAATGGATGAGATGACCTACTGTAGATTGGAGAAGTTCAGGAGATTCACTCGATCAGTGATTTCAGCAGGTGTGAGGAAGTGTAACAGACAGAGTAGGATTATTATCAGTTGTCTTATTTCACAGTTGCGTTCTTGTTATAGTCAAGTCACCTTCATTTATAAAGTGCTTTATACAATACAGATCATTTCAAAGCGGCTTTACTGTAATAAACTGGAAAATATACAGTGTAATAAACTCTAAAAATCATTCATGAGTTGATTTGTTCATATAATCTTTGTATTGAATAGGAAACAACATACTTGCTGTCCTTGGTGGAGGGCTTGAGCTCGAGACTTGAGCCGAAGCCTGATGTCCAACCCCAACCTGACTGGGAACTCAGAGCCTGTCCACGTCTGAGCAAGAACACGAGAGACTGCAAGACTGGGAAGAAGTCATCGATCATCACAGCCACATTTGCTTTGATTTTAAACGTCAAGACAAGTCATCTTTATTTATATAGCGCCTTATATACGACCGATCTTTACTCACAGCGGCTGGAATATTTGAACTTGTCATTTTACCTTGTCGTTTGACTGGATTGTTTGCTTTATTTCTTGTATAGCTTCATTTACCTTTATAATGGCTATTTGATCTTACATAAACTGACATTTAAGACTCAGTTGTTGCTTTTTTATGTCATATTTAATTTATTGCATTGATATATGCACACTTATTGTCTGAACCACATATTAATATTTCAAATATTTTTTAATAAAAAAAAGTAAACAAAAAGCGCAGCGTTGTTTTTTATATTTTGTTTTGTTATAAATATACATGCAGTAAAGATAATAAAGGTACGCTTTACCTGAACCACATCTGTGTGGTTATTAATATGTTTAAGATTGTTTTAAATGAAAATGAAATGAAAATGAAAAGAGGCAGAGTGGTGTTTTATCACTGTAGTTTAAATTACACTCAGGGACATCTTTTGGGATTTCCGCCAGGATTTGGCCCACCCAAATTGAAAAGCTTCCCATACACACATACAGTGGTCTAGGTTGTCAAAATGTTGGTCAAAATGTTGGTGTTATTTTACAGGAAACCCTTTGAAGTTACATAAAACACTGCTAAAAGTCATAAACATGGAAGTATATGTTGTCTAAGCTGTAATAACCCCCCCAAAAGTAGGCGCTTTTTGATTTTTTCCCCCATAAATTCATTTTTGAAAGTGTGTAAGTCAGGCCCTGTGTGCTCTAGGAACCTGCAGACAGTTTGGGCTATTTCCACTAAATTCCAGAAAATAGAGGAAAAAATAAGTTTTTCTGTGTCATGTTGTATGCAAGATTTATTCAAATAGATCTGAAGGGATGACCCCCCTTTTCCGCCCTCCCCCGACCCTGCTACCCCCCTCCACCACCATATATAGTGATATAAATGCAATATCCCAGTGTCATTAATTTAATTATATATGCTGGAAGCAGCCCAAACTGTCTGCAGGGTCCTAGAGCACACAGGGCTTGAGTTACACACTTTCAAAAAATTATTTATATAAAAAAATCTAAAAGCACATAATTTTGGGGGGGTTATAACAGCTTTCAACATATACTTACATGTTTATGACTTTTAGCAGTGTTTTATGTAACTTTAAAGGGTTTCCTGTAAAATGACACCAACATTTTGAACCTTGACCACTGTATGTGTGTATGGGAGGCTTTTCAATTTGGGTAGGCTAAATCCAGCCGGAAATGGTACCAGAGTAATTTAGTGTACATTACTTTGTGTAAAACAAATGTCAAAGTGATGCATATCTCCAGAAAGTAGAGACTCTAAGCTTTCAAATCATCTTGACATCATAGCTCTTCCACAGACATTTAAAATGGAAAGTATATGTCATTCCCGTCCCTGTACATAGTCCACGGAGTTTAAGGGGTTAAATTACACATACGGGACCCGCAGAGCGATTCTATTGGCTGAAAGAAATTTTAATAGGTAATCTGTTCAGAGCCTGATTACAATTCTTACAAAATCGCGTTTTGATTTTTGCTGTTTAAATTGTGTTAAAATAGTCTTTAATGATAAGATATATAAGCCTATCTCGTATATAATCTATTTATTTTGTGCACCTGTTCTGTTGCTGGGTTTTTTTTATTTATTCTTTATTATTTACATAATAGGTACATTACTATCTCATGATTTTGTAATGGCAACGTACTTAGTTTATCAGTCAAAATAATTAGCAATCAATTACATATTTCAAATAAATGTTTTGCGTGTGTATGTGTGTAGAAGGGCAATGAATTCATAGTTTATTTTTAAACAATTGCTTGTCCAGAACCATGTACAACAACTTTTGATCAGCGATTTAAAACCTCTACCAGCGGACACAATTTCATAGGCAGACAGGATTAATCATGACACCGGATTAGAGCGAGTTGAGTGACGCGATGAAGAACGCGCTACAGCACGCAACAGTTTCAGAACCACGTCGTCCACATAACCGGAAGTGAGCAGCGCTACCCACACGCGTGATTTTCTTTCGTTAAATATAAGCTTTTTACGGCAGTTTTCACATGGATATTAATCGGAACGATGTCTACAATATTTAACAACAATACTTTTTAATAAAGTCACCATACTTTTCTTTTCATATCCTTGAAACACGCATTTAAGCCAATAAGACAATTTCTGTCCTGATGTGGTGAGTGAAATCACGTTTTATCATGAAAGCTAAACATACTTTTTTTTGCATTTATCAAAATATATTATTTGTCGTAATATTAAACAATTATTAATTAATAAAACGTATTAATTTCGTTTTCATGGATGACAAGACTAATCCTATCGAGTCTTTCTGCAGAAATGCCATGATATAGGCATAAGAGTCACAAGTTCAGCCATCATTTAAATGTTTTAAACCTATTATTTTCCCTATATGTTTTCGTGCAGAAAAACATGTTTCACTTGTTCAAGGCCTTATAAATAAATGGTTATTTTTATTTGACATTTGAACATTTTAAATGTCACATTCTCTGTGTCTAAGTATTATGTGTAACAACATGAACGTGAAAGAAATAATATGACTGAATATACAGTCAAATGGAAAACACTTTACAACATGTTTTTAAAATAATAAAAAAATGTATAGTTGAAGTAATAGTAAACTACAGTTTTTGTGTCCATTAACATTAAATCTCCTCATACTATGTCTCGTCATACTATGTCCTAGTATTATTTTTAACATGAATGTGAAGGAAATGCATACATAGGCTACACTACCGGTCAAAAGTTTCAGACCAGTAGCATTTTTTAATGTTTTTAAAGAAGGCTCTTCTGCTCACCTAGGCTGCATTTATTTGATCCAAACAACTTGTTTTTCAAACTCCCTCTGCACACGATTGGATAGCGCTAAAACCAACCAGAGCAACGAAGGTGAAGCAGAGCTTGTTGATAGATTAAACATTCACCATATCCAGTCGGCCAAACTCCGAACACATCTTCCCTTTTTAAGAATGACTTCAGTGCTGTTCTTTATTCTTTTATTAAGTGCTAAAATGCTAACTCGCTTCTATTTTGGCCTACGAGGTGATGTCATACCTGCAGCACTCTATAGGTTTATCCCTGAAAAATGTTATCATACTTTTCATATATGTGCACTTTTCAAATACTTTTCATACAGCATTATGATCAAATGGAATATATGGCAACAGCTTTCTTGCCTGTACGTAGGGATGGGTATCGTTAAGGTTTTAACAGTATTACTACCCTTACCAATACTGCTCATCGATCCGGTACTTTAGCGGTATTCTTATCGGTTATATTTTTTATACTTTTTTATAATAAACAGAAAAATTAAGAACATAGTTAACCATTAAGAACATAGTTAATCTGAAAATGTAAAATATCTAGGCTAGCAAAATAAACAACAATGTTTGAACAATACTAATATAAAACATCCATTTTTTTGTGTTTCATATGTATACAATAAGAAGAAGACCAAAGTACAAACAAATGGTAAAATACATACAATAAATAGACAATAAAACAAACAAATGAAATACAGTGCTTAAATCTCAGGAAGGTCTAACATTACTGTTCAGGTAATGGCCTACAAAATACATCTAATAAAGTTATCAAATATAAAATACACTGTACAGATTAATTGATTCATAAATATATATATTATAAATATAAAAACTCCTCAATTTGTAACAAATTTTAACCGTGTATGTCACTGAGTTTCTTTGTATGAGCTGTGTTCATGTGTTGTGATTTCTCCTCGAGAGGCTACTAAAAGTTTGCTCAAAAGTATTTCCTTCTCGAGCAAGGCAGAATTTGACTTAGTAGGAGCAGATCGGGAGTGGCTTTGGACGGCAACATGCCCAGTGCATTATGGGTGTTGAAGTTTTCTGACTTGTTTGCCTAAAAGCCTTTCTACTGCATAGGCAGCCAACTTTTATTTAAATCCCATTTTGCCAGCAGTGAATTACCCCTTTGAATACGCTTCACCTGGTTTGATCAAATGGGTTGTGGATGTAATTTCATGTTGAGCTTGATTTAATTGGGCCTTTTTTATCGGGTTTTTTTTTCAGGGAAAGGTGGAGCTGACTTTGGAGATTGTGAATGAGAAGGAAGCGGATGAGAGACCTGCTGGAAAAGGCAGAGATGAGCCCAATATGAATCCAAAACTCCATCCTCCCAAGTAATCGAACTCTCACTTAAATAAGTTTATTGTTCTGTGTGTTAACAGAAGATGATTACAAGATTTGTTTCTCTTTTAAACCTCTCAGGCGACCTGAAACCTCGTTCTTTTGGTTCACAAGTCCATGCAAGACGTGCAAATTCATAGTGTGGCGCAAATTTAAGTGGCTGTTCATCGGCCTGGTTGTGCTAGTCTTAAGGCATCTTT
This sequence comes from Pseudorasbora parva, assembly GCF_024679245.1. Taxonomy (NCBI): domain Eukaryota; kingdom Metazoa; phylum Chordata; class Actinopteri; order Cypriniformes; family Gobionidae; genus Pseudorasbora; species Pseudorasbora parva. The sequence continues at coordinate 15,684,804 of NC_090184.1, forward strand.
ACACAGAAACCGATTCTGCAGGAGCATAAAATCACAAAAATGTGCATTTACACAGATCGTTTAATCCTTCTCTGAAGCGGCATAAATGCATTTACGGCATTGAAGGAATTTTCCGTATTTGTGTTTTACAGGTCTTTTTCCATATTTTTAGTTGCGTTGCATTGTGGGAGCAAGAACCTCAGTCAGCGGGGCAAACAAATTTCTTTACACACACTAATCGCCATTACATGCATGGATCATCATCACTTTCAGTCAGATTTCGGAGTAGGATAAACCTCCCGCTTCTGAGGTAAACATTAAGAATTGTATTTTGTTTCTTTTGTCACATAACCTGTTTTAGAGCGTTAATTTGGTATTGTATTTTAGGTGCTATCTGACTCGTCTGTCAGACCCGTCGCGTTAACCGTCGTGTATGTTCTCAAATTTAGCTGATATTTGTGAAGATGCTCTATGTATTTGTTACTGTTTCAGTTTTATTTATTGAATTATCAACTTATATTTGTTGTTGGTGTCGTTTAAACTTTATGTAGTATTGTTCCAAGCTAGGCATAACATTAACTTTTGTAACAACGTTAAGCAGCTGTGGAAAATGAACTAACGTTAACGTTACAATACGTTGTGGGTATTGGACAGTTAAGGCATCTTTACACAGCAAACGCGGCACAGAAACCGATTCTGCAGCGGCATAAAATCACAAATATTTGCATTTACACAGACCGTTTAATCCTTCTCTGAAGCGGCATAAATGCATTTACACAGGAATTAAAATCGCGGGTAACAATGCGTTGAACATTATTTAAAACTACAGTTTTAACAAAGTGTTATAAATTAATTTAAAACAAATAATGAAATAATGTCTAAAAATAGGCCTAAAATAAAAATACAGAGTTTTAAATAATTTTGTTCTGCTTGCTATATAGCGCTTTTGATGTTTGTCATAATTCTGTAGGCCTAGCCTACTGTAATTCTGCAATTCTTCTATTTTAGGCTACGGTATTCTATAGTTATTTTATATTTCTTAATAAAATTGTGCTTGATTGACAATGCTATAAATAAAGTATTTTTAACATTATTACGGGTAGATTACCGCAGGATTAAAAGTGGACTTTAAAAGAAAGTCACTTTAGAGCAGTCACAACAAATGTTCAGGGGTGTCGCATCCGTGGAGGATACACCCACACTTTTTCCGGTGACAGGTTTCAACACCCGCTCTTTTTCCGCAGTTTTTCCGCAGTTTTCCACAAACGCCATACTGCAGTCGCTCCTCCGTTTCTCTGGCCGCTCTGTGTCTGCGCTCGCTGCGGCTGCTTCCCCTCCCTTTACATAATAGATATTTTATAGCTTAATGCTCTTTAAATATGTTGTTGCATTGTGAAAAGTCTCGGTGCGTAGGACGGACCTGTCCGCGGTCGTTCTCCGTGGTTCTGACCAAAGAAGAGCGCGGACTCTCCATTATAGCATCAGGCTGCACAGCCTATCTCTCTGAGCCCATAGACTGTAAAAGTGGTCAGGAATGTAATATTTCCCCAAAACAAAGTTTAGTTCTCAGCTCGTATAACATGAGCCCGAATATTGGACAATTCTGTTTAATTGTGAACAGAAAAACGTTACACACGTCAATCCATACCGACGATTTTGGTTCGCTTCTTATTTATTAAATAGGCCTATATAGCCTACAGACAGTTAGGCTATTTAATTAAAAAATAATGTTATAGGCTAATATTTAAACATAGCCTAACTATGACATTATTGGCTACGTTTTCTTTAAGCCTTTGTCCAACGAAATTAAGCGCCGGCGCATTTTGTTCCTTTAGGACAGCGGGAACAACTCGCTCTGTAATTTTTTGCCATAGGCTACAGATAGCCTAGGTGCAATACATAGCCTAATTATAAACTATAAACGTTCTACTTTTATGTCACAATAACAACAAAGGCCGTGGATTCTGGGAACATATTGTTTATGCACTTCAAAAGTTACAAACGCTGTCTTAATTCATTTTTTGATTTTTTTTATTAAACTTTTATTAAAATTGTTATTAAAAACGATAAACTGCAAAAAGTTTGCTTCAAATTGTATGTGCGCTGATTTGTGGAGAAAAAGAAAAAAGATTATGACGGAAGAAATTGTTGAAGAGACAGAGGGAGCCAGGATTGTGTTCTGCACACTGTGTGATTGTCACTCGCGTGCTAGAGCACCGATTTGCCTGTGATCTCGGGCATTTGTCGGCGATTTCGAAAAACCTGTCGGCGACTCAAAATCGGGCCAAAAATCGGGCGGTGTGAAGTAGGCTTAAGTGTTCCTCAAGAGTCGCTGTCCATTTGCGAAGTGCTGTAATGTAACCTTATGGAATCGTTTCCTCTGAACGGTTCACCTAATAATTGTCATCTGATGTGGATTAGCAATCAAAACACGTCTATAAAGCAACTACCTACAGGCTGAGGCGCTGACAAAATGGCTGAAACAAAAATGATACCTTTCAAAAAGACTAAATCAATATCCTTCTAGAGGAGGTGGAGCGGGAAAAGATATTATTTTCAACAGATTTAAAGGGCATCGTACAAACAAAGAGAAACAAAACATCTGAGAGGACATTGCTACCAAATTAAAAGTTAAAAGTTAAATTATTAGTTCAAAGATCGGGTAAAGAGGTCTGCAAGAAATGGCAGGAGTTTGCAAGCCTGACAAAAAGGAAGAGGGCACTGCAGCATTATCACAATGCACTTGAGTAAAGTTAAAGGTGTAATCTGCCGGTTGTCCTGTAGGTGACCTCATAACTCTCTCTCCTTAGAGCTTTACAATTACTCCAGAGCACTCGTAGATCTACGATCATTTTCAAGTGCTACTTAAGTTACGATTAGGGCCGGGACTCGATTAAAAAAATTAATATTGAGAGCACTCGTACGATTGTTTTTACGATCAACTTAGGCTTACGATGCTTTTGGGAAACGCAGCCCTGGCTGACTGGCGGTTGTCACGACAATGATGTAGTTTAAGGCGGCACAAGTTCGCGTTCATTTACGCTGAATCAAAACCGTTTCTACATCGCCTTTGGGCCGAGGTTGGTCAGACCCGGCATATTTTAAGTCTGCTTTGCGTCTTTACACAGAATTTTGAGCAGACACAGACCCGCTTTAGAGCCGCCTTAACTCGGCTGTGTAAAGGCACCTTTAGTGCTATTATTCATTGGGATCTTGTTGTATTCATTACCAGTAAAGACACACTTCATCAATCCTTTCACAAAGGTGATGTTTAGACTTAAGATGTACAATGCTAATTATTTTGTATTTATTTATTTTCAGAACTTCATCTCCATGAAAATTGTCAAACCCTTCAATTGAGTGCAGGAGGAGTTCAGCTTTTTGTCATTTTATTCATGTAATGTATTTGGCATTTCACACAGTGAACAGAAATGGTTCATTTTCTTTATGACAATCAGACCATTAATACAGTGTTGGTTTTGTTGTGGTTGTTTAGGTTTTTACCATTATTCACTCTTTGCACCATTATTAAATTCCATCATGAATTTTCAGTTTTTGGTTCAGGTTTCACTGATGTTTATGTAGCAGGGTGAGTAAGTTCCCTCCCCTGTATTTAGTGATGGCCTATCAGCATTTGAGACCTGTCTATTTAAAACCCTGGGTCCTACCTGAGGGTGCGTCATTTCAAGCTCCGCCCCCACGGCGAGGGCGTGCCACCATTCAGTGAGGGAATGTTTGGTCTGCAGCCCTGTGGTGACGTGTGCGTGCAGGCTTTTGTTATGTGTAGGTAAGCTAAATGCTATTGTTTGTCCATGTTAATATGTTGTTTGTGGTAACTTTCGTTCATTCAATTCCAGTGGTTTTAATGTAAACATGAGCCGCGGTGATTCGTGCTGTGAGTAATTGTACAGCTATGCATTTCCGTGACAATCACTCGGTATGTATGGTTAAACCTTTTTGACTAACGTTTCAATTTAGTGAGCTAACCAATTGTTGTTTTAGCAGGAGAATCCGTTCCTTCACGGACGCTCGGCATAGATGATGCTGGGGTGACGATCTCCTGCATGAAACGCGTTTGAGCTCGCGCTGCTGTTTTGTTGCTACTACAAGTCCGACTGTTTTATTGCCACTCGGTTTTCCTGAATGTCTGCTGTTACCACAGTTTCATTTCTGTGCTGTTCAGTTTTATCAACTTAATAGTAACTGTTTCTGAGATTATCGCCTTTGAGGTCTGAGCGGCCTTGCTGGCCGATCTGTTTCTGCCGACTGCCACCTGTTTGATTCTAGTGGCTGTATATCAGTACTGTGTGCATTCAGTCAACGTATGTCACCTCACTCTGACATTGTAACTGGACTGCCAGAAGTCCGAGTGAATGTTAAGTGTGTTAAGTGTGAATTTGTCTTTAATTTAATTTAGGGATATTTTCAATTGTTAATGTTTCATTTTGTATTGTTATTTTTGGTGTCTGTTCAGATTCTTTCTTTGTGTTTTTTTGTTACAGGAGCTGGGAGTTTCTGGAGGGTGACGTCCCGCTGCCATAGTGTGGTGTTCACACTTAGTGCTGTGTTTTCTTGTATCCAATCTTCACGTGTGGTATGGGCTTGTATTGTATCACGGGAGCGTTCTAAATTGGACAGTGGGCCCAACCCTCCAGATACCTCCGCTTCTGGTCATTTTGTATTATTTGTATTGTGTGTGTGTGTGTGTCGGATGCAGATTGGCAACTCCTGCTCTGAAGTTGTCTTTTATTCAAGATTGATACAATAAAGTAGTAATTTTTCATACATGCGACCTGCGTCTCTTCACCCATATAGATAACGAACCTGTGGTGTCTTAACCAAAGAGAATTTACTTGGTATCGTCCCTGGTGAATTTCCAGGGTGGCGTAGTCGCTGAAATAAATCTGTAACCCCTCCCGTCGGAATGCCACATTTGGAAACATTTGTACACAAACCATGAAGTGTTTTCTATTGTGAAAGTCTTTTATTGTATTATATTCTCAGATCATTTTAAAGTTTATTGGTTAAATGTTTAAAATTGTTAAATAAAGACATGGTAATATGTGTTTTAAGTGTGTCAATTTGTCTTGAATTAGATTTCATTATTTTGTCATTTTATCAATAAAAACAATAAAAATGTTCAATTTACATTATCTAAGGGCACACAAATGCAAGTATTCTGGGATTGTGATATGATCAGAGTTTACTGGATGGAGATTCAGAAGATTATTGGTAAATCTTTTGCCCTTTCTCTGAGTATCTTTTGAACTGTAAAGCTGCGTTTTCTCTGCGTTATGATTTTCACCTAAAGTCTAATGCTTTCTTGCATAAATGTTCTCCTAGAACTTAGGAATGTATGTTGAATGCCTTTAATCTCTTGAGTTCTGTTCATTCTGGTCCTGTCGCTCATTATACCTTCAGATTGTTCACCATTGTAGAAGTTACAGTGAGATACCTGTCCCACTGTCGTGTTATTGTAAAAATATTGCAAAACAGAAACAAAAAATGGCACTTAAACATGGTATATTTTAGCAGTGAAAAAAAAATTCAAATACATTTTATATTATTTATGTCCTTGTTCAAGCTCTTTTTCTGAACATCTGCATGATTGAAAATGTAATGTTGAGTTTCAGTTCAATAAAAAAGTGAATACCGGTATTAAGTGACTTATATTTTAGATAGATATTAGGCATTATATTTTACCTCATGTACTGCACATGATGATTTTACATGTTTAAAGTATACTTTAAAAAGTATAAAACTTGCATTTCAATGAGGAAAAATTAACTGAATGCACCAAGAAAAGCTTTTGACAGAGCACAGTACCCGAGAACAATCCTTCTCAAGCCGGTCCAGGACCCAGTTGTTCAAAAGTTTGGTCTAGATTTGGAAAACCCGTGTTTTGCTATCCAGAATCAGGTAAACTTTCAGGTAAACTTTGGAAGCTGGTGTATTAAACAACTTTTTTGTCATATCAAATTAGCAATCTTAAATTGTTCCCAGTGTTAGTCGTAATTGTATTTTTACTAGTGATAATTCAATTGTAGAGCTCTCTGAATCCGTTCTTACCCGTAAAAATGCAATTACTACAGCGCTGGGAACAATTTAAGATAAACTGGCTTGCCAAAGTAAAGGGCGAATTAAATTAATAGACTTCATAATAAGATTATGTCCACATTTTTCCTCCCTTGTGCCGTTTTGCGCATTTTGGACTGAAGCAACGACTCAATCCAGACTGTAGGCCTAGTGGACGCGTTTGTGCAATGAATCATTTTTGTATTATTTTCGGTGGAAAAATAATTCCACCGAAAATAATTGTCTAATAATAATAATAATGACTGTTCAGAAACCATAAATCTCATTTAAAAACCGTCAAAATTAAATCTGTAGCTATTTAATAAAGTATTCCGATTTGATGTGTGATCACGTGCTCTACTCATGCACGTGCATTTTAGTTGCTATAACGACGCGTTATGAATTCTGAATGCATATGTACGATAGATGTGCTTGCGTGCATTTTAGTTACTATAGCGATGCGTGTTATGAATTCTGAATGAATATATACCATAGACATGCATGTGCATTTTAGTTGCTATAGCGACGCGTGTTATGAATTCTGAATGAATATATACCCACGCGAACCGATCTCTATCTGTTGGTTTGATTCACCAATTCACAAACTTACAGAATATTTTCTGTGCTGCTGATTTTGCGATCTTGAAGGAAATTTCTGAGAGAATTTTACTCTTGAGGAACATCAGAAGATAATATCCTTTATAAAGTTATATTTTTGTTCATATTATCTTAGAGGATACTTTTAATTTATTGTTATTTTCTTATTTTAGCAGGAGTTTGGAGTTTTATTTAATTTTTTTTGTTTAATTTTATTATTATTTTATTTTGGGAGGAGTATTTCTAAGGATAGTTGTAGGTTATTGTATTGTATTGTATTTTGTATTGTGTTGTGTTTTTTATTGCAGTTTGGACTCGAAGGATGTCGATGGCTCACATGATGGGTGAAAGAGGAGGTGAGTGTGCTTTTGGTTTTCACTTGTTAATGGTTTGAAGTTGTACAATGATTGACTACATTAATGTGAAGAAAATTGTGTAAGGTTAAAAATCCCCCAATGTTCTCAGCTTAGTGATCACATGTATTTGATTCCTTGCATATTAAATAAAACTTTTCAATTTGAGAAACGTAACTATAGTAACAATATTTGTAATTGATCACTGACATTGTTTATTGATTATTATCAAAACATTACCAACTAATGTTATGTGATGTGTGAAATATTCCAGACTCAGGCCGCTCTAGATCCAGAAGAGCTGCTTCCTCTCAGACGGCTGGTCGGGAGATTTGGAGACTCTGTTCTGATGACCGCGATCTGCTGCCAGACCCGACCCAGATCCAGGCGATTCCAAGATATTTAGCACCTCCGTCTCTGTCTGAGTTTTCTGTTTCTGTGTCCACAGGTCAGGCGGACAGGAGGAAGATGGCGTGGCAGAGCGGCAGCCAGCAGAGCTCAGATGATGATGAACATCCCCTCAATTCAACTTCATCTAAATGCTCTTGCATGGGTCAGAATAGTATTTTAATAAATAAGTTATGGCTCCATTTCTATTTCTAATTTCAATGGCTGATTTGATGTCTAAAATTTTCCAGACTCAGGTCACTCCAGATCCAGGAGTGGATCGGACAGCTTTGATTGGTCGTGCCCTCCGCTGCCAGGTCAAGTTCCTGTCGAGCCAACGGGGACTTCTAATGGCCGAAATGTTCAGGGTGCCATGGAGGCTTCTCCCCTGAACAAGACCTCAACAGGTGAGACTGAAATAAGGCTGGCCAGTGTAAAGTGTACAGACAGAGATTTTGATATTTCATGCATTACTGCTTCAAGTTTTTATCATGGTAATGTCCGTTCACATTTACTGTTGCTCAGCACAACTTCTCTGATTTTCTTAGTTTTTTTTAGAAAAGATTTGAATTGGACATTTGTCTAACATTTTCAAAACATCTAGAGAACATTCAAAAGTAAAGTTCCCATAATGAAAAAGTATAAACTAGAATGTTCCTTTAACCAAGAAAAAAAATATTTTTGAAAATGGACGTTTTAAACATTCAGGGAACATTTAATTTTAATATTAGCAATCTTAAATTGTTCCCAGTGTTACTAGTCATAATGGCCTTTTTACCAGTGAGAATTCAGTTGTAGACATTTAGCACCTCTGTCTCTGTCTGAGTTTTCTGTTTCTGTGTCCACAGGTCAGGCTGACAGGACGCTGCAGAGCGGCAGCCAACAGAGCTCAGATGATGATGAACATCCATTCTCCTCATCTTCATCTTCATCTAAATGCTCCTGCATTGGTAAGAATAGGCTTTTAATAAAGAAGTTATGGCTCCGTTTCTATTTCTGTTTTCAATGGCTGATTTGATGTCTGAAATTTTCCCGACTCAGGCCATTTCGGATCCAGAAGAACTGCTTCCACAGATTCTTCGCTGGGCATCATGTCATCCTTGTCCCTGAGCAGCAGAGGCTCATTCAACGTCATTTGGAGGTGGAGTGGCGATGGATTGGACAGCCGAAGCGAACAGGGCAGGTCTGACAGCTTTGATTGGTCGTGCCCTCCGCTGCCAGGTCAAGTTCCTGTCGAGCCAACGGGGACTTCTAATGGCCGAAATGTTCAGGGTGCCATGGAGGCTTCTCCCCTGAACAAGACCTCAACAGGTGAGACTGAAATAAGGCTGGCCAGTGTAAAGTGTACAGACAGAGATTTTGATAATTCATGCATAACTGCTTCAAGTTTTTATCATGGTAATGTCCGTTCACATTTACTGTTGCTCAGCACAATTTCGCTGAAATTTTCTTTTCTTTTTTAGAAATATTTTTATTGGACATTCGTCAGAACATTCAGAGAAAATTCAAAAGTAACGTTCCCATAATGCAAAAGTATAAAATAGAATGTTCCTTTAACCAAGAGAAAAGTATTTTTTAAACATTGAAAAAAACTGGACGTTTTGAACATTCAGGGAACATTTAGAAATAACGCTTTCCTAATTTAATGGTAATGTTAGCAAAATTTTCTCAATAGAACAAAATCAATTTTTGAGCAAGTTCATAACCAGCCAGTGTTCAAAATGATCTTCTTACCGTAGTCCGATTCACAGCGGTGAGCTTGTAATAATGTTTTATAATTTGAGTGGTACTGGTGGGTTTCCGCTGGAAATTCGAGCATGTCGTTGCGTCATTACGTCACATCTGTATAAAGAAGGAGTCCGGCTAGTAGTAGTATCGCATGTGAGGATGCTGCAGGTGGCGGATCATTTATAGCCTTTACTCACAGCGGCTGGAATAATTCAACTTGTCATTTTGATGGCGGATTGTAATCCAGAAAGGTTTAATTCAGATGTATTTCTTTGATTTGATTTTAAAGAATCCATCGGAAAAGTGAAGGCAAAGTTTTGAAGTTTTATTTTATTCATATAGCCTAAAGATAATTTTATTTGGATAATTTTGTTTTATTACCATACAATATTCCTAACACTTCTACCTCCGTAATATTTCAGTCCGGATCGGCACATGACAGATTAGCTAAACTGTTAACTTAAATAATCTGTTAAACGTTTTTTAAGAAAGATAGTACTTATGATTAAATTAGCAATTTTAATATTAGCAATCTTAAATTGTTCTCAGTGTTTCTAGTCATAATGGCCTTTTTACCAGTGAGAATTCAGTTGTAGACATTTAGCACCTCTGTCTCTGTCTGAGTTTTCTGTTTCTGTGTCCACAGGTCAGGCTGACAGGACGCTGCAGAGCGGCAGCCAACAGAGCTCAGATGATGATGAACATCCATTCTCCTCATCTTCATCTTCATCTAAATGCTCCTGCATTGGTAAGAATAGGCTTTTAATAAAGAAGTTATGGCTCCGTTTCTATTTCTGCTTTCAATGGCTGATTTGATGTCTGAAATTTTTTCGCGACTCAGGCCATTTTGGATCCAGAAGAACTGCTTCCACAGATTCTTCGCTGGGCATCATGTCATCCTTGTCCCTGAGCAGCAGAGGCTCATTCAACGTCATTTGGAGGTGGAGTGGCGATGGATTGGACAGCCGAAGCGAACAGGGCAGGTCTGAGAGCTTTGATTGGTCGTGCCCTCCGCTGCCAAGTCCAGTTCCTGTCGAGCCAACGGGGACTTCAAATGCCCGAAATGTTCAGGGTGCCATGGAGGCTTCTCCCCTGAACAAGACCTCAACAGGTGAGACTGAAATAAGGCTGGCCAGTGTAAAGTGTACAGACAGAGATTTTGATAATTCATGCATAACTGCTTCAAGTTTTTATCATGGTAATGTCCGTTCACATTTACTGTTGCTCAGCACAACTTCGCTAAAATTTTCTTTGTTTTGTTTTTTTTAGAAATATTTTAATTGGACATTCGTCTAACATTTTCAGAACATTCAGAGACCATTAAAAATCTAATTCTCAATAAGCCATGAACTCAGTGGTACTTGTGCTGTCTGACACACACCCGAAACATGCGCACAGAAAGCCGCTTCTCAGACGGCAAACAATCCAGAGTAGAATTCTATTTCAAGACTTTTTGCTTTTAAATTGTCAAATACACAGAACATTGTCAAACTGGCTGTCATATTACAGAGTCGGTTATGGCATAAATAACACACAGCTATGCATTTAAAAATTTACGTTTATTTAAATATATTGTATTTAATATAACATAAATATATTATATTTGCCATTACCAGAACTGATTTGGTCAAATGAAGCCAAAAAGATCAGATAAAGCAAGAAAAATAACTATATTGTGACCACTAATATTTGTAAAATAAGATTTTTGGACATTTATGCAGGCATTATCTAGAAGTCAGGAGGATAGCTTGGAAGTATTTCCATTACTTTGGATTTATAACATTACAGATGAGAATTTAAAAGTAAAATGTAAGTCATGTCATTATATCGTTGCTTAATTTGACGTCATTCAAATGAAAATCTTAATTTCAGAAAATCCTCCAGGATGTGGGAAATGGAAAAGAATTTGTTCTTTCTTCACGAGGGTATGGAAGGCTCTGAAGAGTCCTGTCTGCTGCTGTCTCAGTAGTGCTGTGGATGTTGTGGAGCCTTTTTCCCCTGATCCTGAGCCATCATCATCTGCGTCAGATCACTCCGCCGTCAAGCCAAATGATGGTAAATCGCTGATCATTATTTCTCCAACATCATTTTAAACAGTATTGTCATCTTGTTTTTCATTGAAAATAATGCTCATGGCTTTTGAGGAAATATTTAAAAAAAAAAGTTTAGGTCATATATTTCATATTTTTCTGTTTGTTTTTCAGAGTCTTTTGAGTCTCTCTATAATGTGGGAGCGATGCTTGGATCCGGAGGATTTGGCAGCGTGTACAAGGGAACACGCAAATCTGATGGCAAAAAGGTAAATCTGACTGAATTGTTCAAACATTTTGCTCTTGAATGCATCAAAACATTTAAAACTAACTTTCTTTTTTGTTGCAGGTTGCCATCAAGCAGTTAAGCAAGATTGAAAACAATCGTTATCTTTATATTGTAAGTTGGCCAAAACCTGAATATGTATTTAGTCGTTTCAGTGCAGATTACTGTAGTTAATAAACCCGTAGAAAGCATTAAGTGTAAATGTGATTGACAAATAAGCCTAGAGGCACCAAATAACTTTGAGCTGAAAAGGCTCTTTTGAACGGATCTTAAAATATACTTTTAAAAAAAGGACTTTTTCAAAGATACTTTGATATGTTTTCTTCAGATTTTTACTCAGCTAACCTTCTGATTACTCTTTTTCTCTAGCCTGGGCATCCCAAACCTCTCGTTACAGAAGTGGCGCTGCTGCTGATGATGAGGCGAAAACCCATAAGCCCGCTCATCATACAGCTCTACGAGTGGTTTGAACATCCTGGAAAATTCACTCTTGTTATGGAGTTCCCCGAGCCTTGCATGAGCTTGCGGGACTACATCGTTCGTAAACCCGTCCTGTATGAACCCACAGCACGGTTCATCATGCGACAGGCTCTGCTGGCAGTACAGGTCTGCATCGAGCATGGTGTTTTTCATAATGACATTCATGCGCAGAATTTCCTCGTAAATGAAAGGACGTTGGAGCTCAAGCTGATCGACTTTGGCTGCGGTCAGCTATTTAGTAATGATGGCTACGAGAGCAAAACATACATTGGTGAGCATTTTGAGAGTGTGAAAACCTGAATGTAGTGACTTATTATTATTTAATACTTAAAAAAAAGCTCATCAATGTGCAAATTTCTTCTTTACAGGACTGCCGTATTACTATCCACCTGAAGTCTTAACAGAACCTCGTTTCCACGCCATACCAGCAAATGTCTGGGCTCTAGGAGTGCTGTTGTACACTATGGTGCACGTATCTCATCCTTTTGCCAATTCGGAAGATATCAGACGAGCCAAAATTCCATTTATGTACTACAACTTATCCAAAAGTGAGTGAATCATATTGACAACATTGATAACACACACACACACACACACACACACACACACACACACACACACACACACACACACACAAAGCAAAGGCTCTGAACAGAAACAGTTAAAGATGAAGTATGTAAGATTTTTTATATATAGCTCAACGTATAGCGAGAGTTTGGGGCGTGGCTAATGTAGCAGGCGGAGTCATGGGAAAAGAAATTTAGCTAAAGAAGTGAAAGCCAAAATTCGCTGCATTTATACCTTAAACAGGTCACGAACATGTCAAAGTGAACAAAGCATTGTGATACAAAGCACGCTTCAATAATAATAATAATAATAATAGATTTTATTTATAATGAACTTTTCATTCCGAAGAATCTCAAAGTGCAACAAAGGGAAAAAATAACAAAAAAAATGAATAACAAGTAAAAATATAGAATAATACAAACAATCAACCAACACAGAAAACTGAACAGAAACAGAGCTGATGATATATCATAGTCATGCTCCCGTTCAGAAAGATACATTTTAATAAAGACAAATGCAACACAGCTAAAAGTATTCCTAATATGTTGAACCTTAAACGAGAGCTGTGTTTGTGATGTTGGGGAAGACGTAATGATTTGACGAAAATATGATTTATTTTGTAATTTATTTTGTAGTGTCACAGAAACTACATACTTCACTTTTAAAGTAAAGCTAAAGAACATTTTACAGTATAATAATCATGTTTTAGATGCTGTTTTCAGAGATGCATGACTAACTCCTTATTAAAATTTGTACAGAATACAGGGATCTGATTAGCCAGTGCCTAGCCCGGGATCCAACTAAACGGCCGACGTTAGAGCAGATGTCACAACATAAATGGATGAGATGACCTACTGTAGATTGGAGAAGTTCAGGAGATTCACTCGATCAGTGATTTCAGCAGGTGTGAGGAAGTGTAACAGACAGAGTAGGATTATTATCAGTTGTCTTATTTCACAGTTGCGTTCTTGTTATAGTCAAGTCACCTTCATTTATAAAGTGCTTTATACAATACAGATCATTTCAAAGCGGCTTTACTGTAATAAACAGGAAAATATACAGTGTAATAAACTCTAAAAATCATTCATGAGTTGATTTGTTCATATAATCTTTGTATTGAATAGGAAACAACATACTTGCTGTCCTTGGTGGAGGGCTTGAGCTCGAGACTTGAGCCGAAGCCTGATGTCCAACCCCAACCTGACTGGGAACTCAGAGCCTGTCCACGTCTGAGCAAGAACACGAGAGACTGCAAGACTGGGAAGAAGTCATCAATCATCACAGCCACATTTGCTTTGATTTTAAACGTCAAGACAAGTCATCTTTATTTATATAGCACCTTATATACGACCGATCTTTACTCACAGCGGCTGGAATATTTGAACTTGTCATTTTACCTTGTCATTTGACTGGATTGTTTGCTTTATTTCTTGTATAGCTTCATATACCTTTATAATGGCTATTTGATCTTACATAAACTGACATTTAAGACTCAGTTGTTGCTTTTTTATGTCATATTTAATTTATTGCATTGATATATGCACACTTATTGTCTGAACCACATATTAATATTTCAAATATTTTTTAATAAAAAAAAGTAAACAAAAAGCGGCAGCGTTGTTTTTTATATTTTGTTTTGTTATAAATATACATGCAGTGAAGATAATAAAGGTACGCTTTACCTGAACCACATCTGTGTGGTTATTAATATGTTTAAGATTGTTTTAAATGAAAATGAAATGAAAATGAAAAGAGGCAGAGTGGTGTTTTATCACTGTAGTTTAAATTACACTCAGGGACATCTTTTGGGATTTCCGCCAGGATTTGGCCCACCCAAATTGAAAAGCTTCCCATACACACATACACTAGGTTCAAAATGTTGGTGTTATTTTACAGGAAACCCTTTAAAGTTACATAAAACACTGCTAAAAGTCATAAACATTGAAGTATATGTTGTCTAAGCTGTAATAACCCCCCAAAAGTAGGCGCTTTTTGATTTTTTCCCCCATAAATTCATTTTTGAAAGTGTGTAAGTCAGGCCCTGTGTGCTCTAGGAACCTGCAGACAGTTTGGGCTATTTCCACTAAATTCCAGAAAATAGAGGAAAAAAGAAGTTTGTCTGTGTCATGTTGTATGCAAGATTTATTCAAATAGATCTGAAGGGATGACCCCCCTTTTCCGCCCTCCCCCGACCCTGCTACCCCCCTCCACCACCATATATAGTGATATAAATGCAATATCCCAGTGTCATTAAATTAATTATATATGCTGGAAGCAGCCCAAACTGTCTGCAGGGTCCTAGAGCACACAGGGCTTGAGTTACACACTTTCAAAAATTTATTTATATAAAAAAATCTAAAAGCACATAATTTTGGGGGGGTTATAACAGCTTTCAACATTTACTTACATGTTTATGACTTTTAGCAGTGTTTTATGTAACTTTAAAGGGTTTCCTGTAAAATGAAACCAACATTTTGAACCTTGACCACTGTATGTGTGTATGGGAGGCTTTTCAATTTGGGTAGGCTAAATCCAGCCGGAAATGGTACCAGAGTAATTTAGTGTACATTACTTTGTGTAAAACAAATGTCAAAGTGATGCATATCTCCAGAAAGTAGAGACTCTAAGCTTTCAAATCATCTTGACATCATAGCTCTTCCACAGACATTTAAAATGGAAAGTATATGTCATTCCCGTCCCTGTACATAGTCCACGGAGTTTAAGGGGTTAAATTACACATACGGGACCCGCAGAGCGATTCTATTGGCTGAAAGAAATTTTAATAGGTAATCTGTTCAGAGCCTGATTACAATTCTTACAAAATCGCGTTTTGATTTTTGCTGTTTAAATTGTGTTAAAATAGTTTTTAATGATAAGATATATAAGCCTATCTCGTATATAATCAGGGTGCGAACTACGGGGGAGCTAGGGGGAGCTCGGCTCCCCTAAATAAGACATGGGCTCCCCTGAAAACGTGATTTGTGAAATTTTGGGGGGTCTCAAAAATATTGACACTGTGTTATTTTGAGGTGCAATTTCATTTTTATGTAATGTAATCATTGTGGATTATTATTTGTAAAATTGCTAAAAATATATAATTAATTCATGCATGACGGCAGTTTAAATCTAATTCACTTCAATAAAGATAACTATACATGCTGTTCTTGTCATGACCATCAAGGTGTGGTGGCACTGCGGTGCAAATTCCACTCATGTTTAGTACATGTCAACGCAAAGATTCGCAGAAAAACCAAAAACGAATATCCACTTCTTGATCTTGGATTTCTGGAAGAACAGAAAAAGAGGCTGACCTCAAGCCTCTGTGGTCGCTTCTGTGTTAAGGCATGTTATTCCCAATTATGTGTTGTGGCTGGGTTGATATAGGTCTGCGCGACTATCGATTGAATTATGGTTTTCTTCTGTAGCCTGACGAGTAACTTCAACCGTTGTTCATGTGAACTCAAAGACAGCCGGATGCTTTGTTTATAGATTTGTGGACTTTTTGACCTATCAATTCTTGTTTTTTTCTTCCTTCATTAAAATCAAAGATGTTCTTCAATGATTGTAAATTGTATATTAAGAGTCTCCGCAATGCATTAAGCAATAGATTGACGCGTTCGTCTGTGTGTGAAGGAATATACACGTCCTCTTTTGTGTATAGGGATGCACCCCCCCCCCCCCCGAAAAGTGGGCTCCCCCAAAGGCCACAGTATAGTTCGAACACTGTATATAATCTATTTATTTTGTGCACCTGTTCTGTTGCTGGGGTTTTTTTTTTTAAATTCTTTATTATTTACATTATAGGTACATTACTATGTCATGATTTTGTACTGGTAACGTACTTAGTTTATCAGTCAAAATAATTAGCAATCAATTACATATTTCAAATAAATGTTTTGCGTGTGTATGTCTGTAGTATGGCAATGAATTCATAGTTTATTTTTAAACAATTGCTTGTCCAGAACCACGTATAACAACTTTTGATCAGCGATTTAAAACCTCTACCAGCGGACACAATTTCATAGGCAGACAGGCATAGCTGTCAACCCTCCCGTTTTTCCCGGGTTTCTCACGTATTTTAGCTCTTTTCCCGCTGTCTTCCCGTTTTAGTATTTTCCCGTAAAATATCCCGTTTTTTACGCTCTGATTGTCTTAACTCAGAACACGCAACTACATCTGTGTCTGAAGCTTTTAACGGTCTACTGAGAGAGAGAGAGAACAAAACGACAGCCCACGGACAGAACTAAACATTCAAATAGCCTAGTTTCACTTTACACTAGATTGTGATAATGTGATTTAATTTAGATTTTGGCTTCTTTGGCAAAGATTATAATTTTGATATTCATATCTAGCGCAACTTAATTCCCATTGCAGCAGTTGCCTACGCTGTCATTTCTCCATATAACTCAAACGCAATGACAGAATAAGCACGATCAGTGATTGTTGTAAAATGCAGTCTAGCTACTGTTGGTAAATTGTGGGACGCGTTTAATAATAAAAAGAGCGATTAAAAGCACAAACATGTGTGCAAGAGATTGTTCCCAAGTCGGCGCGCGCACTCTGAAACAGCCGCAACGAGACGAGCAAATCACACTTTCGGTTTCACACTCGTGTCTAAACGATCAAATGTACTCAAACATCTATGTCAAAATGACCGGCTTGGAGAGTCTCTTAAACACAGTTTGTGTCTAAAATGGACGTAGTTATTATGGATAGTCGGGAGAAAGTGTAATGTATCTGCCTATTATCAGTCGCCTATAGATCTGCACATCTGTCTTAAAGAGGCAGCGGTGTAAATAAACATGATGACGAATTACTGCGAATTAAACAACCAAATGCAAAGATAAAATCACTCACAGCTCTTGAATGAATAACCAGCTTTAATAAGCATTATTTTGGCTATTTATGATAAACTATGCAGTGTTATTTTACGTTTGATTAGCCTACTAGAATTCTTCCTGAAATTAAAGCACTGTGCAGGCCTATATAATGTGTATCTTTGTTAATTGTGTGTGTGTGTATACAGGGGCGTAGCACCAAATTTTGGGCCCTGGGTACAAACCATCTTGCTGGGCCCCCGTACCATGTATGTGTATGTATAGAAAACTGACTTCCCTGCCTTGGGCCCTGGTTACTCAGTACCCTTTATCCCCCCAGTCCCACGCCCCTGTGTGTGTATATATATATATATATATATATATATATATATATATATATATATATATATATATATATATATATATAATCTCAAAAAGTACCGATAAGAATACCGTTAAAGTACCGGACCGATAAGCAGTATCGTTAAGTAGTAATACCAACCTTAACGATACCCATCCCTAGGTTTAACCAACCAAAACCAAAACCGAGTAATGTTAATTTGTTCCTAAATAAAGCACTTCAAACATATACATTGGTCTGTCATTCTTTAATAGATATTGTGTAGTTATAAACTCTAGACTGTTAATGATTAGTGCTTTTTTTTTTTAGTTTGTGGGATCATGTATAAGAATCATGTATAAAAAAAGCTATACTCTTTACTGGTAAATATTACAGTAAACAAACATTACAGACAATAGACCAAGGCAGCTCTGGCATAATGTCAATAACATTATGCTTAATATATATTGTGTAGTTATAAACTCTTTAGACTGTTATGATTAGTGCTTCTTCTTTTTTTTTTTTTTTTTTTAGTTTGTGGACAAGAATCGTGTAAAAAAAAAAAAAAATCCCTTATTTTGGGGATGGATTCCGGGAAATCTCCCTTATTTTCAATGTTCAATGTTGACAGCAATGGACAGGATTAGTCATGACACCGGATTAGAGCGAGCTGAGTGACGCGATGAAGAACGCGCTACAGCACGCAACAGTTTCAGAACCACGTCGTCCACATAACCGGAAGTGAGCAGCGCTACCCACACGCGTGATTTTCTTTCGTTAAATATAAGCTTTTTACGGCAGTTTTCACATGGATATTAATTGGAACGATGTCTACAATATTTAACAAGAATACTTTTTAATAAAGTCCCCATACTTTTCTTTTCATATCCTTGAAACATGCATTTAAGCCAATAAGACAATTTCTGTCCTGATGTGGTGAGTGAAATCACGTTTTATCATGAAAGCTAAACATACTTTTTTTTTGCATTTGTCAAAATATATTATTTGTCGTAATATTAAACAATTATTAATTAATAAAACGTATTAATTTCGTTTTCATGGATGACAAGACTAATCCTATCAAGTCTTTCTGCAGAAATGCCATGATATGGGCATAAGAGTCACAAGTTCAGCCATTTAAATATGTTTTAAACCTATTATTTTCCCTATATGTTTTCGTGCAGAAAAACATGTTTCACTTGTTCAAGGCCTTGAACATGAACGTGAAAGAAATAATATGACTGAATATACAGTCAAATGGGAAACACTTAACAATGTTACACATTCATTAATATATTTTTAAAATAATAAAACATTGTATAGTTGAAGTAATAGTAAACTACAGTTTTTGTGTCCATTAAAATTAAATCTCCTCATACTATGTCTCGTCATACTATGTCCTAGTATTATTTTTAACATGAATGTGAAGGAAATACATACATAGGCTACACTACCGGTCAAAAGTTTCAGACCAGTAGCATTTTTAAATGTTTTTAAACTATTGGATAGCGCTAAAACCAACCGGAGCAACGAAGGTGAAACGGAGCTTGTTGATAGATTAAACATTCGCCATATCCAGTCGGACAAATGGTAAAATACATACAATAAATAGACAATAAAACAAACAAATGAAATACAGTGCTTAAATCTCAGGAAGGTCTAACATTACTGTTCAGGTAATGGCCTACAAAATACATCTAATAAAGTTATTAAATATAAAATAACACTAGTTTTCACTGTACAGATTAATAGATTCATAAATATATATATTATAAATATAAAAACTCCTCAATTTGTAATTAATTTTAACCGTGTATGTCACTGAGTTTCTTTGTATGAGCTGTGTTCATGTGTTGGGATTTCTCCTCGAGAGGCTACTAAAAGTTTGCTCAAAAGTATTTCCTTCTCAAGCAAGGCAGAATTTGACTTAGTAGGAGCAGATCGGGAGTGGCTTTGGACTGCAACATGCCTAGTGCATTATGGGTGTTGAAGTTTTCTGACTTGTTTGCCTAAAAGCCTTTCTACTGCATAGGCAGCCAACTTTTATTTAAATCCCATTTTGCCAGCAGTGAATTACCCCTTTGAATACGCTTCACCTGGTTTGATCAAATGGGTTGTGGATGTCATTTCATGTTGAGCTTGATTTAATTGGGCCTTTTTTATCGTTTTTTTTTTTTTTCAGGGAAAGGTGGAGCTGACTTTGGAGATTGTGAATGAGAAGGAAGCGGATGAGAGACCTGCTGGAAAAGGCAGAGATGAGCCCAATATGAATCCAAAACTCCATCCTCCCAAGTAATCGAACTCTCACTTAAAGGGTTACTTCAGCGATTAGCATATGGCTTTGTATCAGTAGAAACCCTGGAGAATATTCAAATTATTGTGCTTTCCCCCCTCATATCTCCCTGAGACAAGAGATTTATGCATTTTATTTCTGGAAAAATTCCTCCTATGATGCAAAATGACGATTTTTGCATCATAGGAGGAATGTTTGCCCAGAGGCTAAAGACTACAGCCAGCAGAGGGAGCCATTTCCGCATGTTTTGTATCTGCGCATGGGGGATGGGAGATTACACTCAGCTGGCAGGGAGAGCTCAGCTTGCAGACAGGATCATTTAAACGGAGCTATGGTGAGCAATGTAAGTCTTTTAACTTCTCAAATTCATTTCTATGAAAGTTAAGCTTGCAAAGGCATGAACTGAAACGTGTGCCAGACTGAACTCACGTTGTGAATGTATGCCGCGAGTGTAGTCGCGATTACCTCAGCTCTCATCACTCGTGCAGTTAGTGCTCAGTGCTGTGAGACTCGTGCGGTGACTCACTCATTATATTGAACAGACACGTTCAGTTTTTAATTGTAGTGTCTTCTCTAACTCAGTCACAGTAATGAAGTTGGTGGTGTTGGGAATGGCCTCACAGGGCAGCGAAGCATTCTGGGAATTGTAGTCTTTCATCCCCATGGGACAAAAATACATTTTCTGTCTTTTCTCAGTCTAGAAGACACCAAATTCAAAAATAATTTCACATTTCTACTGCATTGATGACCCAGTTTAAATACAGATTCATCTTCCCAGCGCTGAAGTACCCCTTTAAATAAGTTTATTGTTCTGTGTGTTAACAGAAGATGATTACAAGATTTGTTTCTCTTTTAAACCTCTCAGGCGACCTGAAACCTCGTTCTTTTGGTTCACAAGTCCATGCAAGACGTGCAAATTCATAGTGTGGCGCAAATTTAAGTGGCTGTTCATCGGCCTGGTTGTGCTAGTCTTAAGGCATCTTTACACAGAAACCGATTCTGCAGGAGCATAAAATCACAAAAATGTGCATTTACACAGACCGTTTAATCCTTCTCTGAAGCGGCATAAATGCATTTACACAGGAATTAAAATCGCGGGTAACAATGCGTTGAACATTATTTAAAAACAAAGTTTTTAAGTTTTAACAGTTTTAACAAAGTTTTATAAATTAATTTAAAACAAATAATGTCTAAAAATAGGCCCAAAATAAAAATACAGAGTTTTAAATAATTTTGTTCTGCTTGCTATATAGCGCTTTTGATGTTTGTCATAATTCTGTAGGCCTAGCCCAGTGGTTCCCCAACCTGTCCTGGAGGACCCCCAGTACTGCACATTTTGCATGTTTCCCTCATCAGACATACCGATCCAACTCATCAGCTCATTAGCAGAGATGGCAAGACCTGAAGTGGGTGTGCCTGATGAGGGAGACATAAGCTGTGTCTCATTTCGTCAAATTTCGAAGGCTGCGTCCTCCGGAGGACACGTCCTGTGTAGGATGCAGTATACGGAGTGTCCTCAATCAGAATTAAACGAGACGTCCTTCGTAGGACACACAGGCAGGAAGTATCACGTTGCTATGCCAACAAGTTCAGCCTAGTTGGGCTCTCACGCCAGTTATATGAATGAAAATTAATTATAACTTGAAAATGACTATGAAATGTTTCTTGTCTTGACAGCATTGTACTGTTCTAAACGTTTAAAATGCACTAAACAGTTGTAATCCTGTTTACCAAAACTATCTGTCTGAGGTAATAGAGCTTAAAAAAAACAACAAAAAAAGCTTGAACTACTTAATTTAAACACCACACCAACGCTCACATGTATATCTGGCGGTGGTGCCGTTTTTTCATATATATAAAAAAAAAAATGACGGTTGTTAACGGAGACGCAAAGAATTGTGGGTTATCTCCAGCCATGAAGGATACTCCTCGTGCATACTCCGAATTCCTGTGAAAGAAGGACGCATTCGAAGGTCGCATTTGGAGAGTCCTTCTCACTTTTTTGAAATGAGACGGCCTTATGACGTATGCACCCTTCAAATGCGACCTCCGGAGGATGCAGCCTTCTGAAATGAGACACAGCTATACTAAATGTGCAGTGCTGGGGGTCCTCCAGGACAGGTTTGGGAACCACTGGCCTAGCCTACTGTAATTCTGCGATTCTTCTATTTTAGGCTACGGTATTCTATAGTTATTTTATATTTCTTAATAAAATTGTGCTTGATTGACAATGCTATAAATAAAGTATTTTTAACATTATTACGGGTAGATTACCGCAGGATTAAAAGTGGACTTTAAAAGAAAGTCACTTTAGAGCAGTCACAACAAATGTTCAGGGGTGTCGCATCCGTGGGGGATACACCCACACTTTTTCCGGTGACAGGTTTCAACACCCGCTCTTTTTCCGCAGTTTTTCCGCAGTTTTCCACAAACGCCATACTGCAGTCGCTCCTCCGTTTCTCTGGCCGCTCTGTGTCTGCGCTCGCTGCGGCTGCTTCCCCTCCCTTTACATAATAGATATTTTATAGCTTAATGCTCTTTAAATATGTTGTTGCATTGTGAAAAGTTTCGGTGCGTAGGACGGACCTGTCCGCGGTCGTTCTCCGTGGTTCTGACCAAAGAAGAGCGCGGACTCTCCATTATAGCATCAGGCTGCACAGCCTATCTCTCTGAGCCCATAGACTGTAAAAGTGGTCAGGAATGTAATATTTCCCCAAAACAAAGTTTAGTTCTCAGCTCGTATGACATGAGCCCGAATATTGGACAATTCTGTTTAATTGTGAACAGAAAAACGTTACACACGTCAATCCATACCGACGATTTTGGTTCGCTTCTTATTTATTAAATAGGCCTATATAGCCTACAGACAGTTAGGCTATTTAATAAAAAAATAATGTTATAGGCTAATATTTAAACATAGCCTAACGATGACATTATTGGCTACGTTTTCTTTAACCCTTTGTCCAACGAAATTAAGCGCCGGCGCATTTTGTTCCTTTAGGACAGCGGGAACAACTCGCTCTGTAATTTTTTGCCATAGGCTACAGATAGCCTAGGTGCAATACATAGCCTAATTATAAACTATAAACTTTCTACTTTTATGTCACAATAACAACAAAGGCCGTGGATTCTGGGAACATATTGTTTATGCACTTCAAAAGTTACAAACGCTGTCTTAATTCATTTTTTGAATTTTTTTATTAAACTTTTATTAAAATTGTTATTAAAAACGATAAACTGCAAAAAGTTTGCTTCAAATTGTATGTGCGCTGATTTGTGGAGAAAAAGAAAAAAGATTATGACGGAAGAAATTGTTGAAGAGACAGAGGGAGTCAGGATTGTGTTCTGCACACTGTGTGATTGTCACTCGCGTGCTAGAGCACCGATTTGCCTGTGATCTCGGGCATTTGTCGGCGATTTCGCAAAACCTGTCGGCGACTCAAAATCGGGGCAAAAATCGGGCGGTGTGAACTAGCCTTAAGTGCTACTAAAGAGTCGCTGTCCATTTGCGAAGTGCTGTAATGTAACCTTATGGAATCGTTTCCTCTGAACGGTTCACCTAATAATTGTCATCTGATGTGGATTAGCAATCAAAACACGTCTATAAAGCAACTACCTACAGGCTGAGGCGCTGACAAAATGGCTGAAACAAAAATGATACCTTTCAAAAAGACGAAATCTATATCCTTCTAGAGGAGGTGGAGCGGGAAAAGATATTATTTTCAACAGATTTAAAGGGCATCGTACAAACAAAGAGAAACAAAACATCTGAGAGGACATTGCTACCAAATTAAAAGTTAAAAGTTAAATTATTAGTTCAAAGATGGGGTAAAGAGGTCTGCAAGAAATGGCAGGAGTTTGCAAGCCTGACAAAAAGGAAGAGGGCACTGCAGCATTATCACAATGCACTTGAGTAAAGTTAAAGGTGTAATCTGCCGGTTGTCCTGTAGGTGACCTCATAACTCTCTCTCCTTAGAGCTTCATTTTCAAGTGCTACTTAAGTTACGATGCTTTTGGGAAACAGACCTTAATATTGAGATCACTCGTACGATTGTTTTTACGATCAACTTAGGCTTACGATGCTTTTGGGAAACGCAGCCCTGGCTGACTGGCGGTTGTCCTGTAGGTGACCTCATAACTCTCTCTTCTTAGAGCTTTACAATTACTCCAGAGCACTCGTATATGGGGGTAATATTGTTGCATTATTCCAAACAAATATATTGTTATCCACAAATAAATGTAAAGCGATTCACAAAAATTAAATAATTTCACAAATCAATAGAATGAGATCCACAAATATATGCGGGAGTTTCACAAAAGTAAATTAGATTCACAAATAAATACAATGATATTTGTGAGTAACAAAAAAATCCACACATGTCAAAAACACACAACTCTGCCTTTCATAAGTTGCATTCATTTGTGAATCGCTTCCTCTGCATTTGTGGATCTCGTCTTGCGCATTTGTGGATCGCAGAACAGCACGTGGATTTTGAAACATTTCTAGCATCTAGACTCAAGATAATCAACAAATACTTAGACTCCACCCACCGTCTACTTAAGCCAATCAGATCACGGCCATATGCTGACCAATCGTAGCACGTTTTCGCTCCAACCAATCACGTTTTGGCCAGTGCTGCTGAAAAACAGAGTTACGACAGCTGATCTATATAAATCTATATATATAACTCTATATATCTATAACTCTCTCTATATATCCAACTCTATATATCTCTATAACTCTATTTATCTATAACTCTCTCTATATATCCAACTATTATCTATTTAATCAGATAACGGCCATATCGTGCTGACCAGAGCCAAGCTCTCATTTGTTCCAAACAACTATCCTGTCAATATTTTTAAATAGATAGCAGGATAGACAAGCCTTTTCATTATAGGCTATTTGCAGCAATGTCTGGCAAATATTAACACAATATGGGCATTGACGTCGCCAAGGCTTTACAGTAGCATTTTATTCTGAGGAGAGATAAAGAAGAGAATCTTCATTTGGGTCACGAGAGTACAACATATGATTTTACAGTGTTGAGTGTTGTAGCCAATCACATGCATTTCTATTGAAAATAATAACCAATTATTTTACCGTGAATGAGAATCCTCTCAGTATCGATCAAAACAAGTTTCAAACAGTCTCAAAACGCTGAATTAATTTTAGTGCAAGTTTTTACAGGATTCGTCCCACTATCTTCAAATCCTCTCATCATAACAGACAGCACAGACATGATTTAAATAAAGATAATCGTGAAGTAGTCAGATATTTTTGTTTTTCATTTTTGTATTTCATTTTCATTTGTAATGTTCCCTAATTAGCCTATGTATTTAACATTCCAGTACAAAAAAGTAACAAAAAAATATTACTTTAGTGGTATAAATCGGACTAACTATAAAAATTAATTCAAAATAAAAAAAGGTTAATGAGCTAATAAGTGTTCCTCTTCTGCCATCTACTGGCTGTTTTATTTTTAATTTTAATGTTAACGTCCTAAATTATGTTATTTTAACACTCGGAGCCTACACAACAGGTGAATATAAAGGAATGATGCTAGAATAGGGCTGTATATAATTTACCCAAGAAAGGAGTTTTAAATGGTGGTTAAAAAAACAGGGCAACCAATTTATTCAACTCTTTACATTCAGACGCTATACGTTATTCCTTGAATGAATATAAACGCATTTGACAGAAAGATCTCAGAGAATCTAAAAACTGTTGAAATGACAGATAGCATCTGGATAATAGCTTTAGCAGTGATCTCACGTTACAAACTGCAGTTAGAGTCTGACGATCTATTATATAACAATACATCAACATGCTTCATAAAAAACATCTTCTGTCAATATTCCTGAGAGGCCAATAATGCCATAAAATCTCAAAATATGCATTAATTTTTATTTCAGCAATTTTCCAGCGAGTGCACTTGAGATAGCCTTACACTGAAATGAATGGTGTTTAATACTGGAATTATTGGTCGCTCCGTGACACGCGCTCTGCATTCCTCAGTTCCTATGGAAGTGTCCTAATCACTGATCTATATGAGTTATATAGATATATAGAGTTGGATATATAGAGAGAGTTATAGATAAATAGAGTTATAGAGATATATAGAGTTGGATATATAGAGAGAGTTATAGATATATAGAGTTATATATATAGATTTATATAGATCAGCTGTCGTAACTCTGTTTTTCAGCGGCACTGGCCAAAACGTGATTGGTTGGAGCGAAAACGTGCTACGATTGGTCAGCATATGGCCGTGATCTGATTGGCTTAAGTAGAGGGTGGGTGGAGTCTAAGTATTTGTGGATTATCTTGAGTCTCGACGCTAGAAATGTTTCAAAATCCACGTGCTGTTCTGCGATCCACAAATGCGCAAGACGAGATCCACAAATGCAGAGGAAGCGATTCACAAATGCACAGGAAGCGATTCACAAATGCAGAGGAAGCGATTCACAAATGCAGAGGAAGCGATTCACAAATGCAGAGGAAGCGATTCACAAATGAATGCAACTTATGAAAGGCAGAGTTGTGTGTTTTTGACATGTGTGGATTTTTTTGTTACTCTCAAATATCATTGTATTTATTTGTGAATCTAATTTACTTTTGTGAAACTCCCGCATATATTTGTGGATCTCATTCTATTGATTTGTGAAATTATTTAATTTTTGTGAATCGCTTTACATTTATTTGTGGATAACAATATATTTGTTTGGAATAATGCAACAATATTACCCCCATACTCGTAGATCTACGATCATTTTCAAGTGCTACTTAAGTTACGATTAGGGCCGGGACTCGATTAAAAAATTAATCTAATTAATTAGAGGCTTTGTAATGAATTAATTGAAACTAATCGCATTTTAATCGCATAAAAATATTTGACCTGAGAACAGTGAGAAGTAATTTTTCACATGGATTTTAGTATACCATTGAATAATGACTGAATACATAAGCTTAATCAACAAAATATTGTTCATTTATTTCAGTCCAGCAGACCAGCGCAATGTTTGCCATTAAGTTTAGCAAAAGCATATTTGTGATATTTGAGGCTCGATGTGCTGCGGTGATACGCAAATTCCTTGTTGTATAGCTTGCACACAACCATGCTCTTGTCGACGCTTATATCCTTTCGTTTTTTAAAACAAAATTTCCCATCCACGGGGCCAAGCAAAGCGGTCTCATCAGCTTCTTCGTTCATGTTCACTATGGTTTGTTGTTGTCGTGACTCATGCGCGCTAGTTGGTGTTTCAGTATAATCAGTCCGTCGAATCCCATTCATTGAAAAACGTTCCGCGGTGCAAAAATAAGTGTGGTTAAAATTGTTATTTATTTTTTTGCGTAATTAATTAACGCGTTGAAGTCCCGTAATTAATTAATCTTAATTAACGCGTTAAAGTCCCGGCCCTAGTTACGATGCTTTTGGGAAACAGACCTTAATATTAAGATCACTCGTACGATTGTTTTTATGATCAACTTAGGCTTACGATGCTTTTGGGAAACGCAGCCGTGGCTGACTGGCGGTTGTCACGACAATGATGTAGTTTAAGGCGGCACAAGTTCGCGTTCATTTACGCTGAATCAAAACCGTTTCTACATCGCCTTTGGGCCGAGGTGGGTCAGACCCGGCATATTTTAAGTCTGCTTTGCGTCTTTACACAGAATTTTGAGCAGACACAGACCCGCTTTAGAGCCGCCTTAACTCGGCTGTGTAAAGGCACCTTTAGTGCTATTATTCATTGGGATCTTGTTGTATTCATTACCAGTAAAGACACACTTCATCAATCCTTTCACAAAGATGATGTTTAGACTTAAGATGTACAATGCTAATTATTTTGTATTTATTTATTTTCAGAACTTCATCTCCATGAAAATCGTCAAACCCTTCAATTGAGTGCAGGAGGAGTTCAGCTTTTTGTCATTTTATTCATGTAATGTATTTGGCATTTCACACAGTGAACAGAAATGGTTCATTTTCTTTATGACAATCAGACCATTAATACAGTGTTGGTTTTGTTGTGGTTGTTTAGGTTTTTACCATTAATCACTCTTTGCACCATTATTAAATTCCATCATGAATTTTCACTTTTTGGTTCAGGTTTCACTGATGTTTGGAAACATTTGTACACAAACCATGAAGTGTTTTCTATTGTGAAAGTCTTTTATTGTATTATATTCTCAGATCATTTTAAAGTTTATTGGTTAAATGTTTAAAATTGTTAAATAAAAAGTGTTTTAAGTGTGTCAATTTGTCTTGAATTAGATTTCATTATTTTGTCATTTTATCAATAAAAACAATAAAAATGTTCAATTTACATTATCTAAGGGCACACAAATGCAAGTATTCTGGGATTGTGATATGATCAGAGTTTACTGGATTGAGATTCAGAAGATTATTGGTAAATCTTTTGCCCTTTCTCTGAGTATCTTTTGAACTGTAAAGCTGCGTTTTCTCTGCGTTATGATTTTCTCCTAAAGTCTAATGCTTTCTTGCATAAATGTTCTCCTAGAACTTAGGAATGTATGTTGAATGCCTTTAATCTCTTGAGTTCTGTTCATTCTGGTCCTGTCGCTCATTATACCTTCAGATTGTTCACCATTGTAGAAGTTACAGTGAGATACCTGTCCCACTGTCGTGTTATTGTAAAAATATTGTAAAACAGAAACAAAAAATGGCACTTAAACATGGTATATTTTAGCAGTGAAAAAAAAAATTCAAATACATTTTATATTATTTATGTCCTTGTTCAAGCTCTTTTTCTGAACATCTGCATGATTGAAAATGTAATGTTGAGTTTCAGTTCAATAAAAAAGTGAATACCGGTAGTAAGTGACTTATATTTTAGATAGATATTAGGCATTATATTTTACCATACTGCACATGATGATTTTACATGTTTAAAGTATACTTTAAAAAGTATAAAACTTGCATTTCAATGAGGAAAAATTAACTGAATGCACCAAGAAAAGCTTTTGACAGAGCACAGTACCCGAGAACAATCCTTCTCAAGCCGGTCCAGGACCCAGTTGTTCAAAAGTTTGGTCTAGATTTGGAAAACCCGTGTTTTGCTATCCAGAATCAGGTAATCTTTCTTATTTTTGTGCTGGAGCTCTGCTAATCCGGATTTGCAGTGCTCCAAATGGGGTTACTTTCATAATGTAGGATGCTAGCTATAAACAACCACAGGTATAGAAGAGTCTAAATCTATTGACTCTCTTCATTTTAAATTTATATGGAAAAAAGAATTGGAACACATCAGCAGGAAATCTTCAATACAGTCATTGTCTTCTCTACAGGAGGTTTAAATGTTTAATGTTTGGTTTTTTAAAATGAGTTTGTTGAAAAAGTTAAATGGGGAATTCCGTTTGTTTCTGGATTATTAGTTTGATTTTTAAGAACCTTTTATTTTTTGCTTTGATGTGATTTTTAAAATTTCAAACTTTCAAGCTATGAGTCATGGAAGCTGGTGTATTAAACAACTTTTTTGTCATATCAAATTAGCAATCTTAAATTGTTCCCAGTGTTAGTCGTAATTGTATTTTTACTAGTGATAATTCAATTGTAGAGCTCTCTGAATCCGTTCTTACCTGTAAAAATGCAATTACTACAGCACTGGGAACAATTTAATATAAACTGGCTTGCCAAAGTAAAGGGCGAATTAAATTAATAGACTTCATAATAAGATTATGTCCACATTTTTCCTCCCTTGTGCCGTTTTGCGCATTTTGGACTGAAGCAACGACTCAATCCAGACTGTAGGCCTAGTGGGCGCGTTTGTGCAATGAATCATTTTTGTATTATTTTCGGTGGAAAAATAATTCCACCGAAAATAATTGTCTAATAATAATAATAATGACTGTTCAGAAACCATAAATCTCATTTAAAAACCGTCAAAATTAAATCTGTAGCTATTTAATAAAGTATTCCGATTTGATGTGTGATCACGTGCTCTACTCATGTGCATTTTAGTTGCTATAACGACGCGTTATGAATTCTGAATGCATATGTACGATGTGCTTGCGTGCATTTTAGTTACTATAGCGATGCGTGTTATGAATTCTGAATGAATATATACCATAGACATGCATGTGCATTTTAGTTGCTATAGCGACGCGTGTTATGAATTCTGAATGAATATATACACACGCGAACCGATCTCTATCTGTTGGTTTGATTCACCAATTCACAAACTTACAGAATATTTTCTGTGCTGCTGATTTTGCGGTCTTGAAGGAAATTTCTGAGAGACTTTTACTCTTGAGGAACATCAGAAGATAATATCCTTTATAAAGTTATATTTTTGTTCATATTATCTTAGAGGATACTTTTAATTTATTGTTCTTTTCTTATTTTAGCAGGAGTTTGGAGTTTTATTTAATTTTTTTGTTTTATTTTATTATTATTTTATTTTGGGAGGAGTATTTCTAAGGAGAGTTGTAGGTTATTGTATTGTATTGTATTTTGTGTTGTGTTGTGTTTTTTATTGCAGTTTGGACTCGAAGGATGTCGATGGCTCACATGATGGGTGAAAGAGGAGGTGAGTGTGCTTTTGGTTTTCACTTGTTTATGGTTTGAAGTTGTACAATGATTGACTACATTAATGTGAAGAAAATTGTGTAAGGTTAAAAATCCCCCAATGTTCTCAGCTTAGTGATCACATGTATTTGATTCCTTGCATATTAAATAAAACTTTTCAATTTGAGTAACGTAACTATAGTAACAATATTTGTAATTGATCACTGACATTGTTTATTGATTATTATCGAAACATTACCAACTAATGTTATGTGATGTGTGAAATATTCCAGACTCAGGCCGCTCTAGATCCAGAAGAGCTGCTTCCTCTCAGACGGCTGGTCGGGAGATTTGGAGACTCTGTTCTGATGACCGCGATCTGCTGCCAGACCCGACCCAGATCCAGGCGATTCCAAGATATTTAGCACCTCCGTCTCTGTCTGAGTTTTCTGTGTCCACAGGTCAGGCGGACAGGAGGAAGATGGCGTGGCAGAGCGGCAGCCAGCAGAGCTCAGATGATGATGAACATCCCCTCAATTCATCTTCATCTAAATGCTCTTGCATGGGTCAGAATAGTATTTTAATAAATAAGTTATGGCTCCATTTCTATTTCTAATTTCAATGGCTGATTTGATGTCTAAAATTTTCCAGACTCAGGTCACTCCAGATCCAGGAGTGGATCGGACAGCTTTGATTGGTCGTGCCCTCCGCTGCCAGGTCAAGTTCCTGTCGAGCCAACGGGGACTTCTAATGGCCGAAATGTTCAGGGTGCCATGGAGGCTTCTCCCCTGAACAAGACCTCAACAGGTGAGACTGAAATAAGGCTGGCCAGTGTAAAGTGTACAGACAGAGATTTTGATAATTCATGCATAACTGCTTCAAGTTTTTATCATGGTAATGTCCGTTCACATTTACTGTTGCTCAGCACAACTTCGCTGATTTTCTTAGTTTTTTTTAGAAAAGATTTGAATTGGACATTTGTCTAACATTTTCAAAACATCTAGAGAACATTCAAAAGTAAAGTTCCCATAATGAAAAAGTATAAACTAGAATGTTCCTTTAACCAAGAAAAAATTTTTTTTTGAAAATGGACGTTTTAAACATTCAGGGAACATTTAATTTTAATATTAGCAATCTTAAATTGTTCTCAGTGTTACTAGTCATAATGGCCTTTTTACCAGTGAGAATTCAGTTGTAGACATTTAGCACCTCTGTCTCTGTCTGAGTTTTCTGTTTCTGTGTCCACAGGTCAGGCTGACAGGACGCTGCAGAGCGGCAGCCAACAGAGCTCAGATGATGATGAACATCCATTCTCCTCATCTTCATCTTCATCTTCATCTAAATGCTCCTGCATTGGTAAGAATAGGCTTTTAATAAAGAAGTTATGGCTCCGTTTCTATTTCTGTTTTCAATGGCTGATTTGATGTCTGAAATTTTCCCGACTCAGGCCATTTCGGATCCAGAAGAACTGCTTCCACAGATTCTTCGCTGGGCATCATGTCATCCTTGTCCCTGAGCAGCAGAGGCTCATTCAACGTCATTTGGAGGTGGAGTGGCGATGGATTGGACAGCCGAAGCGAACAGGGCAGGTCTGACAGCTTTGATTGGTCGTGCCCTCCGCTGCCAGGTCAAGTTCCTGTCGAGCCAACGGGGACTTCAAATGCCCGAAATGTTCAGGGTGCCATGGAGGCTTCTCCCCTGAACAAGACCTCAACAGGTGAGACTGAAATAAGGCTGGCCAGTGTAAAGTGTACAGACAGAGATTTTGATAATTCATGCATAACTGCTTCAAGTTTTTATCATGGTAATGTCCATTCACATTTACTGTTGCTCAGAAATTTTTTGCTAAAATTATTATTTTTATTTTTGTTAGAAATACTTTAATTGGACATTTGTCAGAACATTCAAATATAATGTTCCATAAGGCAAAATTATAAAATAGAATGTTCCTTTAACAAAAAATTTTTTTTGAAACTGGAGGTTTTGAACATTCAGGGAACATTTAGAAATAACGCTTTCCTAATTTAATGGTAATGTTAGCAAAATTTTCTCAATAGAACAAAATCAATTTTTGAGCAAGTTCATAACCAGCCAGTGTTCAAAATGATCTTCTTACCGTAGTCCGATTCACAGCGGTGAGCTTGTAATAATGTTTTATAATTTGAGTGGTACTGGTGGGTTTCCGCTGGAAATTCGAGCATGTCGTTGCGTCATTACGTCACATCTGTATAAAGAAGGAGTCCGGCTAGTAGTAGTATCGCATGTGAGGATGCTGCAGGTGGCGGATCATTTATAGCCTTTACTCACAGCGGCTGGAATAATTCAACTTGTCATTTTGATGGCAGATTTTAATCCAGAAAGGTCCAAACGACAATCATCAGTGACAACTGGAGATTCACCCGTAGTCTAAAGTAAAAGATTCGTCTGTACAGAAATTAAAACCTGCAGGAAACTCTAATACACGCTAAATACATGGAGTCACGCAATACTGATGTTTTTAGCATGAACAATTTGAGAACAAAGTTTTGCGGGGGAAATTTTTTTATTTTTTGCCAGAAATTTAATTAGATACTTCACCTTTAAATTCACGTTTTTATAATTTGTGGAATTGTTAATTTGCAAAGCTTTAATTATTCATCATAGCCCCTAAGCTAACTGAGTAACTACAATCAATTCATTCAGTTTATCGACACCCCTTCAGTCCAAAAATATAGGCGTTTAATTCAGATGTATTTCTTTGATTTGATTTTAAAGAATCCATCGGAAAAGTGAAGGCAAAGTTTTGAAGTTTTATTTTATTCATATAGCCTAAAGATCATTTTATTTGGATCATTTTGTTTTATTACCATACAATATTCCTAACACTTCTACCTCCGTAATATTTCAGTCCGGATCGGCACATGACAGATTAGCTAAACTGTTAATTTAAATAATCTGTTAAACGTTTTTTTTAAGAAAGATAGTATTTAAGATTAAATTAGCAATTTTAATGTTAGCAATCTTAAATTGTTCTCAGTGTTACTAGTCATAATGGCCTTTTTACCAGTGAGAATTCAGTTGTAGACATTTAGCACCTCTGTCTCTGTCTGAGTTTTCTGTTTCTGTGTCCACAGGTCAGGCTGACAGGACGCTGCAGAGCGGCAGCCAACAGAGCTCAGATGATGATGAACATCCATTCTCCTCATCTTCATCTTCATCTTCATCTAAATGCTCTTGCATTGGTAAGAATAGGCTTTTAATAAAGAAGTTATGGCTCCGTTTCTATTTCGGTTTTCAATGGCTGATTTGATGTCTGAAATTTTCCCGACTCAGGCCATTTCGGATCCAGAAGAACTGCTTCCACAGATTCTTCGCTGGGCATCATGTCATCCTTGTCCCTGAGCAGCAGAGGCTCATTCAACGTCATTTGGAGGTGGAGTGGCGATGGATTGGACAGCCGAAGCGAACAGGGCAGGTCTGACAGCTTTGATTGGTCGTGCCCTCCGCTGCCAAGTCCAGTTCCTGTCGAGCCAACGGGGACTTCAAATGCCCGAAATGTTCAGGGTGCCATGGAGGCTTCTCCCCTGAACAAGACCTCAACAGGTGAGACTGAAATAAGGCTGGCCAGTGTAAAGTGTACAGACAGAGATTTTGATAATTCATGCATAACTGCTTCAAGTTTTTATCATGGTAATGTCCGTTCACATTTACTGTTGCTCAGCACAACTTTGCTGAATTAAAAAAAAAATTTTTTTTAGAAATATTTTAATTGGACATTCGTCTAACATTTTCAGAACATTCAGAGAACATTCAAAATCTAATTCTCAATAAGCCATGAACTCAGTGGTTCTTGTGCTGTCTGACACACACCCGAAACATGCGCACAGAAAGCCGCTTCTCAGACGGCAAACAATCCAGAGTAGAATTCTATTTCAAGACTTTTTGCTTTTGAATTGTCAAATACACAGAACATTGTCAAACTGGCTGTCATATTACAGAGTCGGTTATGGCATAAATAACACACAGCTATGCATTTCAAAATTAACGTTTATTTAAATATATTGTATTTAATATAACATAAATATATTATATTTGCCATTACCAGAACTGATTTGGTCAAATTAAGCCAAAAAGATCAGATAAAGCAAGAAAAATAACTATATTGTGACCACTAATATTTGTAAAATAAGATTTTGGGACATTTATGCAGGCATTATCTAGAAGTCAGGAGGATAGCTTGGAAGTATTTCCATTACTTTGGATTTATAACATTACAGATGAGAATTTAAAAGTAAAATGTAAGTCATGTCATTATATCGTTGCTTAATTTGACGTCATTCAAATGAAAATCTTAATTTCAGAAAATCCTCCAGGATGTGGGAAATGGAAAAGAATTCGTTCTTTCTTCACGAGGGTATGGAAGGCTCTGAAGAGTCCTGTCTGCTGCTGTCTCAGTAGTGCTGTGGATGTTGTGGAGCCTTTTTCCCCTGATCCTGAGCCATCATCATCTGCGTCAGATCACTCCGCCGTCAAGCCAAATGATGGTAAATCGCTGATCATTATTTCTCCAACATCATTTTAAACAGTATTGTCATCTTGTTTTTCACTGAAAATAATACTCATGGCTTTTGAGGAAATATTTTTTAAAAAAATGTTTAGGTCATATATTTCATATTTTTCTGTTTGTTTTTCAGAGTCTTTTGAGTCTCTCTATAATGTGGGAGCGATGCTTGGATCCGGAGGATTTGGCAGCGTGTACAAGGGAACACGCAAATCTGATGGCAAAAAGGTAAATCTGACTGAATTGTTCAAACATTTTGCTCTTGAATGCATCAAAACATTTAAAACTAACTTTCTTTTTTGTTGCAGGTTGCCATCAAGCAGTTAAGCAAGATTGAAAACAATCGTTATCTTTATATTGTAAGTTGGCCAAAACCTGAATATGTATTTAGTCGTTTCAGTGCAGATTACTGTAGTTAATAAACCCGTAGAAAGCATTAAGTGTAAATGTGATTGACAAATAAGCCTAGAGGCACCAAATAACTTCTAAAAATATACTTTAAAAAAAAGGACTTTTTCAAAGATACTTTGATATGTTTTCTTCAGATTTTTACTCAGCTAACCTTCTGATTACTCTTTTTCTCTAGCCTGGGCATCCCAAACCTCTCGTTACAGAAGTGGCGCTGCTGCTGATGATGAGGCGAAAACCCATAAGCCCGCTCATCATACAGCTCTACGAGTGGTTTGAACATCCTGGAAAATTCACTCTTGTTATGGAGTTCCCCGAGCCTTGCATGAGCTTGCGGGACTACATCGTTCGTAAACCCGTCCTGTATGAACCCACAGCACGGTTCATCATGCGACAGGCTCTGCTGGCAGTACAGGTCTGCATCGAGCATGGTGTTTTTCATAATGACATTCATGCGCAGAATTTCCTCGTAAATGAAAGGACGTTGGAGCTCAAGCTGATCGACTTTGGCTGCGGTCAGCTATTTAGTAATGATGGCTACGAGAGCAAAACATACATTGGTGAGCATTTTGAGAGTGTGAAAACCTGAATGTAGTGACTTATTATTATTTAATACTTAAAAAAAAGCTCATCAATGTGCAAATTTCTTCTTTACAGGACTGCCGTATTACTATCCACCTGAAGTCTTAACAGAACCTCGTTTCCACGCCATACCAGCAAATGTCTGGGCTCTAGGAGTGCTGTTGTACACTATGGTGCACGTATCTCATCCTTTTGCCAATTCGGAAGATATCAGACGAGCCAAAATTCCATTTATGTACTACAACTTATCCAAAAGTGAGTGAATCATATTGACAACATTGATAACACACACACACACACACACACACACACACACACACACACACACACACAAAGCAAAGGCTCTGAACAGAAACAGTTAAAGATGAAGTATGTAAGATTTTTTATATATAGCTCAACGTATAGCGAGAGTTTGGGGCGTGGCTAATGTAGCAGGCGGAGTCATGGGAAAAGAAATTTAGCTAAAGAAGTGAAAGCCAAAATTCGCTGCATTTATACCTTAAACAGGTCACGAACATGTCAAAGTGAACAAAGCATTGTGATACAAAGCACGCTTCAATAATAATAATAATAATAATAGATTTTATTTATAATGCACTTTTCATTCCGAAGAATCTCAAAGTGCAACAAAGGGAAAAAATAACAAAAAAACGAATAACAAGTAAAAATATAGAATAATACAAACAATCAACCAACACAGAAAACTGAACAGAAACAGAGCTGATGATATATCATAGTCATGCTCCCGTTCAGAAAGATACATTTTAATAAAGACAAATGCAACACAGCTAAAAGTATTCCTAATATGTTGAACCTTAAACGAGAGCTGTGTTTGTGATGTTGGGGAAGACGTAATGATTTGACGAAAATATGATTTATTTTGTAATTTATTTTGTAGTGTCACAGAAACTACATACTTCACTTTTAAAGTAAAGCTAAAGAACATTTTACAGTATAATAATCATGTTTTAGATGCTGTTTTCAGAGATGCATGACTAACTCCTTATTAAAATTTGTACAGAATACAGGGATCTGATTAGCCAGTGCCTAGCCCGGGATCCAACTAAACGGCCGACGTTAGAGCAGATGTCACAACATAAATGGATGAGATGACCTACTGTAGATTGGAGAAGTTCAGGAGATTCACTCGATCAGTGATTTCAGCAGATGTGAGGAAGTGTAACAGACAGAGTAGGATTATTATCAGTTGTCTTATTTCACAGTTGCGTTCTTGTTATAGTCAAGTCACCTTCATTTATAAAGTGCTTTATACAATACAGATCATTTCAAAGCGGCTTTACTGTAATAAACAGGAAAATATACAGTGTAATAAACTCTAAAAATCATTCATGAGTTGATTTGTTCATATAATCTTTGTATTGAATAGGAAACAACATACTTGCTGTCCTTGGTGGAGGGCTTGAGCTCGAGACTTGAGCCGAAGCCTGATGTCCAACCCCGACCTGACTGGGAACTCAGAGCCTGTCCACGTCTGAGCAAGAACACGAGAGACTGCAAGACTGGGAAGAAGTCATCGATCATCACAGCCACATTTGATTTGATTTTAAACGTCAAGACAAGTCATCTTTATTTATATAGCGCCTTATATACGACCGATCTTTACTCACAGCGGCTGGAATATTTGAACTTGTCATTTTACCTTGTCGTTTGACTGGATTGTTTGCTTTATTTCTTGTATAGCTTCATATACCTTTATAATGGCTATTTGATCTTACATAAACTGACATTTAAGACTCAGTTGTTGCTTTTTTATGTCATATTTAATTTATTGCATTGATATATGCACACTTATTGTCTGAACCACATATTAATATTTCAAACATTTTTTAATAAAAAAAAGTAAACAAAAAGCGGCAGCGTTGTTTTTTATATTTTGTTTTGTTATAAATATACATGCAGTGAAGATAATAAAGGTACGCTTTACCTGAACCACATCTGTGTGGTTATTAATATGTTTAAGATTGTTTTAAATGAAAATGAAAAGAGGCAGAGTGGTGTTTTATCACTGTAGTTTAAATTACACTCAGGGACATCTTTTGGGATTTCCGCCAGGATTTGGCCCACCCAAATTGAAAAGCTTCCCATACACACATACAGTGGTCTAGGTTCAAAATGTTGGTGTTATTTTACAGGAAACCCTTTAAAGTTACATAAAACACGGCTAAATGTCATAAACATGGAAGTATATGTTGTCTAAGCTGTAATAACCCCCCCAAAAGTAGGCGCTTTTTGATTTTTTCCCCCATAAATTCATTTTTGAAAGTGTATAAGTCAGGCCCTGTGTGCTCTAGGAACCTGCAGACAGTTTGGGCTATTTCCACTAAATTCCAGAAAATAGAGGAAAAAAGAAGTTTTTCTGTGTCATGTTGTATGCAAGATTTATTCAAATAGATCTGAAGGGATGACCCCCCTTTTCCGCCCTCCCCCGACCCTGCTACCCCCCTCCACCACCATATGTAAGCTGTGTCCCAAAGTGAAGGGTGCGCACTTCGAAGGCCAGACCAGGCCACGCCTTCAAAGTGCACGAAGTGCACGAAGGGCGAACCAAGGGACAGGGTTGCCAGGTCTGAATAATAAAACCCCTCCAATTGTTATTCAAAAGTATCGGAATCACAGCCAGAATGGGCCAAAATATCCCAAAATGCGGGGCGCGGGCGGTAGAAATATTGCTTAAGTAAAGACAACTTAACCTGTGGACTATAGGCTACAAACCCCCCAAAGCAACAGTAGCCTAAATGCAACCTCATTCAGACTTGGCAAGTTGGCAACAATGAACCAAAGCGCCGTTAATGGAGCAGTTTCTGACAACTGACAGCGGACGTTCGTGAGGAGATTTTAAAAAGAGAAATGGAGCATATACTACTACTTAATATATATATATATATATATATACTTTTTTGAGCTTTCTATTGGGTTTTGACATGCTTCAAAGCCTGCGACGATGGGCTGGACCATAAGCATGTAAATCTGTAGCCGGTTAAATATTGTCAAATTGCAAATATTCTTTAACAGTTTATTTCTTATGTTAAATGTAACTGTTACAATATATTTTAAACATTTAGCCTATATAGGCCTACGTCCAAATTTTATTTATTTTTTTAAGTAGGCCTACTTATTTTTATTCAACTCATCATCTCAGATGCATTTTTTTACGGCATGCCATGCAGCCGTCGACCGATTCAGCCCCGCAAAGCTGCGGACAGTGGAAATATGCACTCATCCCAGAAGATGATGTCCCGCTCAGGCCTTACCAGAGTCTCTATTGGGCATTATTCCCCATCCTGGTCCAGCTCCAGCTTCTCCCGCTCAGCGTAATGAAAGTGTTGAAAAGTGTTTTCTTCTGGTTTGGCTGATAATAAAAATGTGTTGTTTCTAATGTTAAACTTAAGTTATTTTATTGGTCTATAAATAGGCTATAGTTGTAAAAAGCCTACGTAGGCTAATAGGCAATTTATTTTCATTTACACATTTTAAATTACATGACAAGAAAATATATGTATAGCCTAAACATAAATGTGTTTAATGTAGCTACAAATTATAACGTGCATTACAAAAATAAACAATAGCTAGGCTATAGAAAAACCACTTCTCTTTAATTTAGCCTACGTTTGAAGTTAACGAAAATGAACAATAGACAGCAGTTCGTTTAATTTACAAATAACTTGCATAAAAAATAATAAGCTAGCCATTTAAATTGTTCTGTGTCGGCCACGCATTCAGCCTTTGGAGGATCGATGTTTCGTTGACCGTCGTCAGTGAACATTCATTCATTCATTCATTCATTCATATAAACAAAAAAAACCTTTATTTTAGCATCTAAGTCAGCAGTTTTTGTTTGTTTGTATTTTTTCTTATAATTCTGAGTGACAGATGTCACATTTGATTTAGCCTATTTTTCTGTGATATTTGTTTTAGTTACGGTGTTGACATGCCTAGGCTTTATTTAAGAAAAATAAATGATTGCACGGACAATTCCTATCCAGTGTCTCTCTTTCTGTAAGGGAAATTTAAAAGATAGATTCTGGAAACAAAATCTAAATTTAGCTGGATCAGTCGGGTCGGGAATAAAATAATTTATAGCGGGTGAGCACGGAGTGAATTTTGCGCGAGTGGAATGGTGCGGTACGGAATAGCGGGAGCAGGACGAAAATACAGCGCCGCGCAGATTATATTTTAAAGGCTATTTAAAGAAAGTGTGGGAAAAAAAGAAACAGCGAAAAGGGTCTTCTTGAGATAATGGTTGAGAAATAAATAGCATTTAAAAATTGGGAAATTAAAGTTTATCTTGCTCAGGGCAGGGAACTGGGAACTGTGTGAATGCACTAAAGTTGAACGTTTTATTTACTTCTAGCGCTTGCGCTGTTGTGTTCAATAGTAGCCTACCCAGGCTACACTTGAGTTACCGACCGCTACCGTCTTTAACTGGAATCTGATCGAGTGCCGCGGGAATGCGGACCAGTCAAATCCTGTAGTCACCAGTGTGCTATGAATTCTGGGATAGGGAAGGCTGCGAAGTTATGGGAAGGTCCCATCTGCTGTACCCTTCCTTTGCCTGAGAACCGAAGGGCGCATTTTGAAGTCGCTCATGAACTGCGGCAGCCTTCGTCGCACCGCTGTGATGCAATCGCACTTCAAATGCGGCCTTCAGAGGTGCAGCTTTCACTTTGGGACAGCCTACGTAGTGCCGCTGTGACGTAATCGCACTTCAAATGCGGCCTTCAGAGGGTGCAGCCTTCACATTGGGACAGTCTTCGTAGTGCAGGTATGACGTAATCGCACTTCAAATGCGGCCTTCGAAGTGCGCGCACTTCACTTTGGGACACAGCTATAGTGATATAAATGCAATATCCCAGTGTCATTAATTTAATTATATATGCTGGAAGCAGCCCAAACTGTCTTCAGGGTCCTAGAGCACACAGGGCTTGAGTTACACACTTTCAAAAATTTATTTATATAAAAAAAAATCTAAAAGCACATAATTTTGGGGGGGTTATAACAGCTTTCAACATATACTTACATGTTTATGACTTTTTGCAGTGTTTTATGTAACTTTAAAGGGTTTCCTGTAAAATGACACCAACATTTTGAACCTTGACCACTGTATGTGTGTATGGGAGGCTTTTCAATTTGGGTAGGCTAAATCCAGCCGGAAATGGTACCAGAGTAATTTAGTGTACATTACTTTGTGTAAAACAAATGTCAAAGTGATGCATATCTCCAGAAAGTAGAGACTCTAAGCTTTCAAATCATCTTGACATCATAGCTCTTCCACAGACATTTAAAATGGAAAGTATATGTCATTCCCGTCCCTGTACATAGTCCACGGAGTTTAAGAGGTTAAATTACACATACGGGACCCGCAGAGCGATTCTATTGGCTGAAAGAAATTTTAATAGGTAATCTGTTCAGAGCCTGATTACAATTCTTACAAAATCGCGTTTTGATTTTTGCTGTTTAAATTGTGTTAAAATAGTCTTTAATGATAAGATATATAAGCATATCTCGTATATAATCTATTTATTTTGTGCACCTGTTCTGTTGCTGGGTTTTTTTATTTATTCTTTATTATTTACATTATAGGTACATTACTATGTCATGATTTTGTACTGGTAACGTACTTAGTTTATCAGTCAAAATAATTAGCAATCAATTACATATTTCAAATAAATGTTTTGCGTGTGTATGTGTGTAGTATAGTATGGCAATGAATCCATAGTTTATTTTTAAACAATTGCTTGTCCAGAACCATGTACAACAACTTTTGATCAGCGATTTAAAACCTCTACCAGCGGACACAATTTCATAGGCAGACAGGATTAGTCATGACACCGGATTAGAGCGAGCTGAGTGACGCGATGAAGAACGCGCTACAGCACGCAACAGTTTCAGAACCACGTCGTCCACATAACCGGAAGTGAGCAGCGCTACCCACACGCGTGATTTTCTTTCGTTAAATATAAGCTTTTTACGGCAGTTTTCACATGGATATTAATCGGAACGATGTCTACAATATTTAACAACAATACTTTTTAATAAAGTCACCATACTTTTCTTTTCATATCCTTGAAACACGCATTTAAGCCAATAAGACAATTTCTGTCCTGATGTGGTGAGTGAATTCACGTTTTATCATGAAAGCTAAACATACTTTTTTTTGCATTTGTCAAAATATATTATTTGTCGTAATATTAAACAATTATTAATTAATAAAACGTATTAATTTCGTTTTCATGGATGACAAGACTAATCCTATCAAGTCTTTCTGCAGAAATGCCATGATATAGGCATAAGAGTCACAAGTTCAGCCATCATTTAAATATGTTTTAAACCTATTATTTTCCCTATATGTTTTCGTGCAGAAAAACATGTTTCACTTGTTCAAGGCCTTATAATAAATGGTTATTTTTATTTGACATTTGAACATTTTAAATGTCACATTCGTTGTGTCTAAGTATTATGTGTAACAACATGAACGTGAAAGAAATAATATGACTGAATATACAGTCAAATGGGAAACACTTTACAACATGTTACACATTCATTAATATATTTTTAAAATTGTATAGTTGAAGTAATAGTGAACTACAGTTTTTGTGTCCATTAAAATTAAATCTCCTCATACTATGTCTCATCATACTATGTCCTAGTATTATTTTTAACATGAATGTGAAGGAAATACATACATAGGCTACACTACCGGTCAAAAGTTTCAGACCAGTAGCATTTTTAAATGTTTTTAAACGATTGGATAGCTCTAAAACCAACCAGAGCAACGAAGGTGAAACGGAGCTTGTTGATAAATTAAACATTCGCCATATCCAGTCGGCCAAACTCCGATCACATCTTCCCTTTTTAAGAATGACTTCAGTGCTGTTCTTTATTCTTTTCTCAGAGAAAACTTTAACTCCAAGTCTTCCAGAGTCGCGGTCAAAGATGATTCGAAAGACCGCCGTTCGGATGTTTCTGTGATAACTAGAAGCACGCAAGCACAACTCGGCCGTCGTCACTATGTTAAGCCCCGCCCACCGACTCTATACACAATGTGATTGGCCCGACCAGAGTTTGGCGTTTACAGCTCAGAAGTGTATTGAGAGTTGCTAGACGACACTCGCGGGCAGATTAGATTTGCTGCCACTAGGGTGCGTCTAGATTTCTTGGCTAGCCAAAATTGGTACTGTAATGACTTTCAATGGACTGTAGAGCGGTGTATCCCCTCTCCCCCTCCCCCTGACTCGAGGTTGTCAGATAAGCTGCAGGATCCAGCAGGAACGTTTGTAGCTGCAGATGTGGTAACTAGAGCAGATCTGGCAACCCAGATGCCGAAACACCACTGACTTCGTGATTGGTAGATAGGTGGAGGGCGGAGCTTCAGGCCAAAACACAACATGTCAACATCAACATCAGTTGAGGGCTGCAACAACAACTTTTAAATGACAATATCCTGGCTGGACTACTGTTGTCAGTGATATAAGTATTTGAATTTAACATGATTTCTTAATGTCTAGTGACATATCAGAGCCATTTTATGATTAATTGAAATACATTTATTACATACAGTTCCTTTAAAATTTTGACAGCTCCAGGGCTTTTGTGAAACCCTTAATTTGTAGGGTTTTTTATCCCCGCCCACGGACCGGCGAATTGACCAAGGTTTTTTAAGAAAATGATTGTAAGAATAGAGTGATGCAGGTATGACGTCACTTTGCAGGGAACTAGCATTACACTTGTAAAACTCTATAAAATCCAAATAGGATTTTCCTATAGGCTTTTGGTCTGATACTTACAGGTTTTTTCCATCAAGCTAATTATTACAGATGAACACAATTTTTATTAATTTTGAAGCCTAAATACAGTTTAAAAAAGAAGTTAAAAGCTAAAAGTAGGCTATAAACGGACTACACCACGGTCGCTCAACTTCAGCGTCATCATCACTAAGCTTCTGACATCTCTTTCAGGTTTTATTCAAAAACATTTTCCCAGAATGTTTGAGTTAGAATAGTTTATTAGAGCACAATTATGAGCATAATGAGGCTGTAAACTGATCTTACCTTTTGGGCGTGATGACGTTTAATCTCCTCGACAGCCTCTGTAGTCCCATTTAGCCACCTGTTAGCAGCCGCCAGACACGGAACAGCTTAAAAAAATCACGAGCGAGGTAATACTGATGTATTTTATGTTGTAGAGCAAAAATTGAAAGTGTCTTTCACAGCTTGTTCACCACAGACCTTATTTCAGCCATTTAAACACAATCCCGTTCAAAAAACCTATTGAATTTGGGACGAGGGGACCAGAAGTGCTAAAATGCTAACTCGCTTCTATTTTGGCCTACGAGGTGATGTCATACCTGCAGCACTCTATAGGTTTATCCCTGAAAAATGTTATCATACTTTTCATATATGTGCACTTTTCAAATACTTTTCATACAGCATTATGATCAAATGGAATACTATGGCAACAGCTTTCTTGCCTGTACGTAGGGATGGGTATCGTTAAGGTTTTAACAGTATTACTACCCTTACCAATACTGCTCATCGATCCGGTACTTTAGCTGTATTCTTATCGGTTATTTTTGTTATACTTTTTTATAATAAACAGAAAAATTAAGAACATAGTTAACCATTAAGAACATAGTTAATCTGAAAATGTAAAATATCTAGGCTAGCAAAATAAACAACAATGTTTGAACAATACTAATATAAAACATCCATTTTTTTGTGTTTCATATGTATACAATAAGAAGAACAAAGTACAAACAAATGGTAAAATACATACAATAAATAGACAATAAAACAAACAAATGAAATACAGTGCTTAAATCTCAGGAAGGTCTAACATTA
Organism: Pseudorasbora parva; assembly: GCF_024679245.1. Classification (NCBI taxonomy): domain Eukaryota; kingdom Metazoa; phylum Chordata; class Actinopteri; order Cypriniformes; family Gobionidae; genus Pseudorasbora; species Pseudorasbora parva. Next base: position 15,729,653 of record NC_090184.1, read on the forward strand.
CTGTTCAGGTAATGGCCTACAAAATACATCTAATAAAGTTATCAAATATAAAATACACTGTACAGATTAATAGATTCATAAATATATATATTATAAATATAAAAACTCCTCAATTTGTAACAAATTTTAACCGTGTATGTCACTGAGTTTCTTTGTATGAGCTGTGTTCATGTGTTGTGATTTCTCCTCGAGAGGCTACTAAAAGTTTGCTCAAAAGTATTTCCTTCTCGAGCAAGGCAGAATTTGACTTAGTAGGAGCAGATCGGGAGTGGCTTTGGACTGCAACATGCCCAGTGCATTATGGGTGTTGAAGTTTTCTGACTTGTTTGCCTAAAAGCCTTTCTACTGCATAGGCAGCCAACTTTTATTTAAATCCCATTTTGCCAGCAGTGAATTACCCCTTTGAATACGCTTCACCTGGTTTGATCAAATGGGTTGTGGATGTCATTTCATGTTGAGCTTGATTTAATTGGGCCTTTTTTATCGGGTTTTTTTTTTCAGGGAAAGGTGGAGCTGACTTTGGAGATTGTGAATGAGAAGGAAGCGGATGAGAGACCTGCTGGAAAAGGCAGAGATGAGCCCAATATGAATCCAAAACTCCATCCTCCCAAGTAATCGAACTCTCACTTAAATAAGTTTATTGTTCTGTGTGTTAACAGAAGATGATTACAAGATTTGTTTCTCTTTTAAACCTCTCAGGCGACCTGAAACCTCGTTCTTTTGGTTCACAAGTCCATGCAAGACGTGCAAATTCATAGTGTGGCGCAAATTTAAGTGGCTGTTCATCGGCCTGGTTGTGCTAGTCTTAAGGCATCTTTACACAGAAACCGATTCTGCAGGAGCATAAAATCACAAAAATGTGCATTTACACAGACCGTTTAATCCTTCTCTGAAGCGGCATAAATGCATATACGGCATTGAAGGAATTTTCCGTATTTGTGTTTTACAGGTCTTTTTCCATATTTTTAGTTGCGTTGCATTGTGGGAGCAAGAACCTCAGTCAGCGGGGCAAACAAATTTCTTTACACACACTAATCGCCATTACATGCATGGATCATCATCACTTTCAGTCAGATTTCGGAGTAGGATAAACCTCCCGCTTCTGAGGTAAACATTAAGAATTGTATTTTGTTTCTTTTGTCACATAACCTGTTTTAGAGCGTTAATTTGGTATTGTATTTTAGGTGCTATCTGACTCGTCTGTCAGACCCGTCGCATTAACCGTCGTGTATGTTCTCAAATTTAGCTGATATTTGTGAAGATGCTCTATGTATTTGTTACTGTTCCTGTTTTATTTATTGAATTATCAACTTATATTTGTTGTTGGTGTCGTTTAAACTTTATGTAGTATTGTTCCAAGCTAGGCATAACATTAACTTTTGTAACAACGTTAAGCAGCTGTGGAAAATGAACTAACGTTAACGTTACAATACGTTGTGGGTATTGGACAGTTAAGGCATCTTTACACAGCAAACGCGGCACAGAAACCGATTCTGCAGCGGCATAAAATCACAAAAATGTGCATTTACACAGACCGTTTAATCCTTCTCTGAATCGGCATAAATGCATTTACACAGGAATTAAAATCGCGGGTAACAATGCGTTGAACATTATTTAAAACTACAGTTTAAACAAAGTTTTATAAAAAAAAATAAAAAATGAAATAATGTATAAAAATAGGCCTAAAATAAAAATACAGAGTTTTAAATAATTTTGTTCTGCTTGCTATATAGCGCTTTTGATGTTTGTCATAATTCTGTAGGCCTAGCCCAGTGGTTCCCCAACCTGTCCTGGAGGACCCCCAGCACTGCACATTTTGCATGTTTCCCTCATCAGACACACCGATCCAACTCATCAGCTCATTAGCAGAGATGGCAAGACCTGAAGTGGGTGTGCCTGATGAGGGAGACATAAGCTGTGTCTCATTTCGTCAAATTTCGAAGGCTGCGTCCTCCGGAGGACACGTCCTGTGTAGGATGCAGTATACGGAGTGTCCTCAATCAGAATTAAACGAGACGTCCTTCGTAGGACACACAGGCAGGAAGTATCACGTTGCTATGCCAACAAGTTCAGCCTCGTTGGGCTCTCACGCCAGTTATATGAATGAAAATTATTTATAACTTGAAAATGACTATGAAGTGTTTCTTGTCTTGACAGCAATGTACTGTTCTAAACGTTTAAAATGCACTAAACAGTTGTAATCCTGTTTACCAAAACTATCTGTTTGAGGTAATAGAGCTTAAAAAAAACAACAAAAAAAGCATGAACTACTTAATTTAAACACCACACCTACGCTCGCATGTATATCTGGCGGTGGTGCCGTTTTTTCATATAATAAAAAAAAATATGACGGTTGTTAACGGAGACGCAAAGAATTGTGGGTTATCTCCAGCCGTGAAGGATACTCCTCGTGCACACTCCGAATTCCTGTGAAAGAAGGACGCATTCGAAGGTCGCGTTTGGAGAGTCCTTCTCACTTTTTTGAAATGAGACGGCCTTATGACGTATGCACCCTTCAAATGCGACCTCCGGAGGACGCAGCCTTCTGAAATGAGACACAGCTATACTAAATGTGCAGTGCTGGGGGTCCTCCAGGACAGGTTTGGGAACCACTGGTCTAGCCTACTGTAATTCTGCAATTCTTCTATTTTAGGCTACGGTATTCTATAGTTATTTTATATTTCTTAATAAAATTGTGCTTGATTGACAATGCTATAAATAAAGTATTTTTAACATTATTACGGGTAGATTACTGCCGGATTAAAAGTGGACTTTAAAAGAAAGTCATTTTAGAGCAGTCACAACAAATGTTCAGGGGTGTCGCATCCGTGGGGGATACACCCACACTTCTTCCGGTGACAGGTTTCAACACCCGCTCTTTTTCTGCAGTTTTTCCGCAAGTTTCCACAAACGCCATACTGCATTTGCTTCTCCGTTTCTCTGGCCGCTCTGTGTCTGCGCTCGCTGCGTCTGCTTCCCCTCCCTTTACATAATATATATTGTGAAAAGTTTCGGTGCGTAGGACGGACCTGTCCGCGGTCGTTCTCCGTGGTTCTGACCAAAGAAGAGCGCGGACTCTCCATTATAGCATCAGGCTGCACAGCCTATCTCTCTGAGCCCATAGACTGTAAAAGTGGTCAGGAATGTAATATTTCCCCAAAACAAAGTTTAGTTCTCAGCTCGTATAACATGAGCTCGAATATTGTACAATTCGGTTTAATTGTGAACAGAAAAACGTTACACACGTCAATCCATACCGACGATTTTGGTTCGCTTTTTATTTATTAAATAGGCCTATATAGCCTACAGACAGTTAGGCTATTTAATTAAAAAATAATGTTATAGGCTAATATTTAAACATAGCCTAACTATGACATTATTGGCTACGTTTTCTTTAACCCTTTGTCCAACGAAATTAAGCGCCGGCGCATTTTGTTCCTTTAGGACAGCGGGAACAACTCGCTCTGTAATTTTTTGCCATAGGCTACAGATAGCCTAGGTGCAATACATAGCCTAATTATAAACTATAAACTTTCTACTTTTATGTCACAATAACAACAAAGGCCGTGGATTCTGGGAACATATTGTTTATGCACTTCAAAAGTTACAAACGCTGTCTTAATTCATTTTTTTATTTTTTTTATTAAACTTTTATTAAAATTGTTATTAAAAACGATAAACTGCAAAAAGTTTGCTTCAAATTGTATGTGCGCTGATTTGTGGAGAAAAAGAAAAAAGATTATGACGGAAGAAATTGTTGAAGAGACAGAGGGAGTCAGGATTGTGTTCTGCACACTGTGTGATTGTCACTCGCGTGCTAGAGCACCGATTTGCCTGTGATCTCGGGCATTTGTCGGCGATTTCGCAAAACCTGTCGACGACTCAAAATCGGGCCAAAAATCGGGCGGTGTGAACTAGGCTTAAGTGCTACTCAAGAGTCGCCGTCCATTTGCGAAGTGCTGTAATGTAACCTTATGGAATCGTTTCCTCTGAACGGTTCACCTAATAATTGTCATCTGATGTGGATTAGCAATCAAAACACGTCTATAAAGCAACTACCTACAGGCTGAGGCGCTGACAAAATGGCTGAAACAAAAATGATACTGTGGCAAGGGGGGTGTGGTTCAGCGAGGTCTGCAGTGGGAGGGAGAGCCGTGGGACGAGCGGTAAGTGAGTGGGTTGGAAGCAGATTAATAACACCTGTCTCTTGTTCCAGTAATGGGCGAGGAGAGGGTACAAAACACCGGTGGAACCGGAGACGAGGGAGAGAGAGAGACCGGACGGTTGATGCCAAACCCCCACAGAGACTGAGTAACCGGAAGCCGGAAGTGCCGAACCGGAAGTGATCGTTGTTTATGTGAATCCGCACCGTTGTGTGTGCTTTGAGTTTGAAAGAAATAAAAGAGAATAGCATCAACCGTCCAGCCGACCCCGTGTCCTCTTCCTTCCTCATACTATCAAACTTGATACACTGGTGCCGAAACCCGGGAAGGAAGCAGGACAGCGCCGCCGCCATGCAAACGCCCTCCGCCTCGCCGTTTGCGGACATCATCACCTCCCTCGCGGCCCTCCACCAGGATCAACATCAGGCTATGCTGGACCTTTGGGCGGACCAAGAGCGCCGCTTCGCGGCCATAGTCCAAGGCCAGCAAGAGGACCGCGAGAGGTTCCGGAGCTGGATCGATCGGGAGGTTCGCGCCGAGGCCGCCGGGCTGGCCAGCGCACCGGTCCACGTGCCCCTGCATAAGATGGGGCCACAAGACGATCCGGAGGCCTTCATTGATCTTTTCCAGAAGGCCGCGAAGGCTTGCGGGTGGCCACGGGCACGGTGCGCCTGATACGATTACTCACGGGAAAAGCCCAGGCGGCCGCCCAACAACTGCCGGTGGCGAACCTCCTGGACTACGAAGACCTGAAGAGGGCCATTATTCAGCGGGTCCGCCGGATCCCAGAACAACACCGCCAGAGATTCCGCTCATTGGAATGGGGCGAGGCCGGCCGACCCTTCGCGATGGCCCAACAGCTCCGGGACTCGTGCCGCAAATGGCTCCTAGCCGGTGGAAGCGACGTGGACCACATCGTCGATCTGGTGGTACTGGAGCAATTCATCGCTCGGCTACCAAAGAAGACTGCCGAGTGGGTCCAGTGCCACCGGCCCACGTCGCTGACGACGGCCATCAACCTGGCGGAGGACCACCTGGTGGCGTGCCCGGGGGTCGGCGAACCCCTTCTAACCTCTCCCTCTCTCTCTCTCCCCCCTCTGTCTCTCCCTCTCGCCCTGTCCCTCTCCCTAGGTCCCGCCCTCCGGGCCCTCCTCGCATTCCCCCCAGAGGCCGGGGTGGAATAGGCCCCGGGGCACTTCGGGAGTTCGAGGGCCCCGCTCAGGGGGGCGGGGCTGCTGGGGTCGGGTGGGGATAATGGATCCGGTTCCACCCCCTCTCCGCGCTCCGCGCAGGGGCGGCGGGTAGGCCTGGGCTGGCCTGCTGGCAGTGCGGCGACCCGGACCATTTCGTGGTCCGATGATGGACGTCGGGACAATGATCCGGGTCCCGGACTTCCAGCGGACCACCCCCGATCAAGCAGGAGAGTACCAAATTCCTGTGAGTATCAAGGGGGGTACATATCAGGCCTTGGTGGATTCAGGATGTAACCAAACCTCGATCCATCAAAGCCTGATGCAGCCTGGGGCATTGGATACCGGCCCGCGCGGTTAAGGTGCGGTGTGTGCACGGGGATGTGGTGGAGTATCCGCTGGTCCCAGTCACGATACAGTTTAGGGGAGAAAAGCATAGGGTTGAGGTGGCGGTTAGTCCCCACCTCCGGCATCCGCTAATTCTGGGGACGAATTGGCCCGCCTTTCCGGCTTTATTGGGGTCGTTATGTGCGGATGCCGCTTGGGAAAACAAGGCTAGGATCGGGGCGGCGCGAGTGCAGCTTGGCGAGACTGACACGGGACCCTTGGGGACAGCTCCAGAGGAACCGAGCGGGATCGAGAGACTGATTCTCTCAGACCGCGATGACTTCCCTCTGGAGCAGTCACAAGATGAGACCCTAAAAAATGCCTTTCAGCAGGTCCGTTCTATCGACGGCCAGTCTCTCCAACCCGCCTTGCCCGTCACGTATCCGTATTTTGCCATAATTAAGGATCGGTTGTATCGAGTGACCCAAGACACTCAGACAAAGGTAGATACAACCCAGTTATTAGTACCAAAGAGCCGCCGGGAAATGCTTTTCCAGGCGGCTCACTCTAACCCGATTGCGGGCCACTTGGGACAGGCGGCCACACTGAATCGCTTAATGACCCGATTTTTTTGGCCAGGCATTCATGACAACGTGCGCAGGTGGTGCGCGTCTTGTCCTGAATGTCAGTTGGTGAATCCACTGGCCTCCCCAAAAGCGCCATTGCGCCCCCTTCCATTAAACCTCATCGGGCCATTAGAGCGATCCGCACGCGGCCATCGTTTTGCGTTAGTTATCGTGGACTACGCACAGGGCCGGCGTTTGCTATAGGCGAGCTAGGCGGTTGCCTAGGGCGACAATTGTGTTAGGGGCGCGAGCGCGCTCTAGTGCCGCCCAATACTACCCATTAAGCATAGAATCGGAACAAGCGAAATACAACATAATGTTCATTAAACATGATCATCATAGGGCGCCCCCTCAGCCACACGTTTTATTACTTATCAACCTGATTATTAGATTGAATTGATGGTGATTATTGATTATTAGTTCAGGCGTTTGGTCAGGCTAGTGCTCATGTTGCACGTTGATCAAAAATGAGGCGTCTAAACCCCACGGATGCACAGTGACGGAAAAAGAGAAAAAAAGAAAGGAAGAAAATTGAAAGAAAGCCCAATATGGAGGTTAGTCTTCTTATCTCAGCCAATAAGTTGTCAAACAAAATAAAATTACTTAGTATCAATCTTATCAACTAATATTTATTTTATAAATATTATTAATATTGTCACTAAGCTATCACTTGCTAGTTTTCTACATAATTACTATACGTATTGCAAACATAACTTCACTGACAATAATCTACAATAACCTACATGGATGTCATTTAAATATCAAAAGTCCATTTCGTTATAAATATGAATAACGTATGCATGTTATTTATGAAAAGTACAAACGCTCTCTACGTGGGCGTCGGAAGGAAATAAATACGGCCTCTCGTTTTTTTTTTGTTTTTTTTTACTGGAGCAGCCTTATGAAAGATGCCATATTATTTATATTAAACACAAATATGCTGTGTTCACCTAATTCTTTACGGTGGCTGTAGTTTAGTGGTAAGACGCACGGCATCAAGATTTGATGTAGATCGATCAGTGGTTCGATCCTGCCTTTTGCCACACTCACTCTATTCCCTTTTCCCATCACATATCAAATTGGAAAGGCATATATTTTTAATAAAAAGTGAGAAAATGTTTGAAAAGGGGAAATAAAGCGTTGAACGTGTTTAATAATAAGTGCTTCTCGGTTAGGGGTAGGCCTAGGAAAACAGACATGTGCTGAATTAGAGACGATAAAAGTGAGTGGAGTGGGGTGGAGTGGAGTGGGGTGGGGTGGGGAGGGGTGGGGGGGCGCAAAACTCCATCTCGCCTAGGGCAAGCAAAGACCTAGAGCCGGCCCTGACTACGCAACACGATATCCGGAAGCAGTGGCCCTCCGCAACATCTCAGCGAAGAGTGTTGCGGACGCACTGTTTCAACTAATCTCCCGGGTGGGGATTCCAAAAGAGATCCTCACTGATCAAGGCACGGCGTTTATGTCACGTACATTAAGCGAACTATACGGGTTATTGGGCATTAAGTCCATTCGAACAAGCGTCTATCACCCACAAACGGACGGCTTGGTCGAACGGTTTAATCGCACACTTGATCCATGATCCGTAAGTTCGTACAGGAAGACGCCAAAAATTGGGATAGGTGGTTAGAACCCCTCTTATTTGCCGTGCGGGAGGTCCCCCAAGCCTCCACGGGGTTTTCCCCCTTCGAGCTTCTCTACGGGCGCCAGCCACGGGGGGTGCTGGACGTCCTGCGAGAAACTTGGGAGGAGGGGCCTTCTTTGGCGAAGAATGAAATTCAATATGTGCTGGACTTGCGAACAAAGCTCCACACCTTGGGGCGGCTATCTAGGGAGAATTTGTTGCAAGCCCAGGACCGCCAGAGCTGGTCATATAACGGGAAGGTAGCTATGCAAATTCACACCGGGAGAGAAAGTGCTCGTATTACCCCCTACGTCGAGCTCTAAATTAATGTCAAAGTGGCAGGGGCCGTTTGAGGTCGCACGACAAATTGGAGACCTCGATTATGAAGTGATACGATCCGATAGGAACGGGGCACGTCAAATATACCACCTCAACCTCCTTAAGAAATGGAATGAGGTGGAATCAGTGTTGTTGGCAACGGTGATCGGGGGAGAGGATGATCTCGGGCCAGAGGCGAGCATCAAAGCACAATCGGTCGCGCTGGCCCCTGGGGGAGATCATCTCTTACCGTCCCAACTCACTGATTTGTCAAAATTACAGGCGGAGTTCGCCGACATGTTCTCGCCCCTACCGGGACGTACCAACTTGATTCAGCACCATATCGAGACCGAGCCGGGCGTGGTAGTTCGCAGCCGGCCGTATCGCTTGCCTGAACACAAGAAAAAGGTGGTTCAGGATGAATTAGGGGCAATGCTCGATATGGGAGTAATAGAGGAGTCCAACAGTGACTGGGCGAGCCCGATAGTTTTGGTCCCTAAGACTGACGGCTCGGTCAGGTTCTGTGTGGACTATCGCAAGGTGAATGCAGTGTCGAAATTCGACGCTTATCCAATGCCGCGGGTTGACGAGTTGCTTGATCGGCTGGGCACGGCTCGATTTTATTCGACATTGGACTTAACAAAGGGCTATTGGCAGATCCCCTTGTCTCCATTGTCCAAAGAAAAGACAGCTTTCACCACGCCGTTTGGATTGCACCAATTTGTCACGCTTCCTTTCGGTTTGTTCGGGGCGCCCGCTACCTTCCAGCGCCTCATGGACAGGATTTTGCGTCCCCAGGCCGCATATGCTGCTGCCTATCTGGATGATATCGTGATTTACAGTCACGATTGGCAGCGGCATATGCAGCATGTCAGGGCGGTCTTGAGGTCGCTGAGAGGAGCGGGGCTCACGGCCAACCCGAAGAAGTGTGCGATTGGGTGGGTGGAAGTAAGGTATCTGGGCTTCCACTTGGGTCATGGAGAGGTGCGTCCCCAAATTGATAAGACCGCCGCAATTGCAACCTGTCCGAGACCCAAGACCAAAAAGGAGGTAAGGCAGTTCTTGGGGCTGGCGGGATATTATAGACGGTTTATACCAAATTATTCGGACCTCACCAGCCCTTTGACTTACCTTACTAGAAAGGGGCTACCAGATACGGTCCAGTGGACGGAGCCGTGCCAGCAGGCCTTCACCCAAGTTAAGGCTGCTCTATGTGGCGGGCCGCTTTTACACTCCCCTGACTTTTCTCTCCCTTTCTTGTTGCAGACTGACGCGTCGGACAGGGGGCTGGGCGCAGTCCTGGCCCAGGAGGTGGAGGGGGAAGAGCGGCCGGTGCTGTACATTAGCCGCAAGCTCTCAAAGAGAGAGGCTAAGTACAGCACCATCGAAAAAGAGTGCCTTGCCATCAGGTGGGCCGTTCTCACCCTCCGCTACTACCTTCTGGGGCGGGAGTTCACCCTCTGTTTGGACCACGCTCCTCTCCAATGGCTCCACCGCGTGAAGGATACCAACGCGCGGATCACCCGTTGGTATATAGCTCTTCAGCCGTTTAAGTTCCAGGTGGTCCACAGGCCGGGTGCTCAGATGGCTGTGGCCGACTTCCTCTCCAGAAATGGGGGGGGGGGCTGCAGGCCAGACGGCTCCCTGGCCTGAGTCGGGCGGTGGGGGTATGTGGCAAGGGGGGCGTGGTTCAGCGAGGTCTGCAGCGGGAGAGAGAGCCGCGGGACGAGCGGTAAGTGAGTGGGTTGGAAGCAGATTAATAACACCTGTCTCTTGTTCCAGTAATGGGCGCGGAGCAAGGTTATTATAGTTTTGCTTTTTTAAATTAGTTTTTATTTTATTATCGTTTTCAATTTTGCTACAAATTTCAGTTTAGTTTTAGTTCGTTTTACAAATGGTTTTGCTAGTTTTAGTTTAGTTTTTATTTTGCAAATACATTTCTATTTAGTTTTTATTTATTTAGTTTCAGTTTTAGTTTTAGTAATTATAGTTTAGCAGAGTTACCATAATGAAGTGTAGAGACCAAATCAAGGTTTTTAATTTCAGCAAAGTTTAATTAACAGATTAGAGTTTAATCTTACTAAACATCCTTAAGTGAAATCACTTGATAAACGAGCATTATTGTTTAAACCCAGGACAGTCTTACAAAACATGCATAAAGTTGGGTCTTCACCTTTGAGCAAAAAAGCTTGAGTCAAACTATGACCTATACAGGATCTATCTTAAAGAACAAAATAGATGCAATGTAAAATATAAAAGTAAAAATTATAAATTCCAGACAAACTCACTCATAACAGATGAAATATTGTTAAACAATTAAAAGCTTATTTTAATTTCTTCAGTAGTACAATGTAGGCTAGCAGTGTCTACACACTGTTTTGCTCTGTGTGTGTGTGTGTGTGTGTGTGTGTGTGTGTGTGTGTGTGTGTGTGTGTGTGTACATGTTTTTCTAGCCTGGTGAGGACTTCAAACTGAATGCACACAGACTCGTGTCACCGTGGGGACCTAAATTGAGGTCCCCATGGGTACAAAAGCTTATAAATCATACATAATGAGTTCTTTTGAAAATGTAAAAATGTAGAAGGTTTCCTGTGATGGGTAGGTTTAGGGGCAGGGGCAGTGTAGGGGGATAGAATATATGGTTTGTATGGTATAAAAACCGTCTATATGGCAAGTCCCCACAAAGATAGCGCACCAGACATGTGTGTGTGCGTGTGTGTGTGTGTGTGCGTGTGTGTGTGTGTGTGTGTGTGTGTGTTTGTTGTGCAATAATTGTAAAGGGGACCAATGTCCTCACTTATCTAGTAAAATATTATGATAACTTACTAGTAAGGACATTTGACTGGTCCTCACTAGTTAAAAAGGCTTATAAATCGGCCAAAACATGTTTTTATTTAAATCTATTGTTTTGCACGTTCTTGGGATGGGTAGGTTTAGGGATAGGAATTGAGTTAGGAGATATAAAATATCATTAACCTGATATAAAATCAATGGAAGTCCATGCAATGTCCTCACTTATATAGTGAAACAAACCTGTGTGTGTGTGTGTGTCCTGGCATTCCCTACTTTGTGGGGAAATGTCTCCACACAGATAATAATATTATTAGTAGTAAATGATTATGATAACACCTTTGAGCCTGTCAATATTATGCAAACATGAAATCTCAAACGCACAGTAGGCTAGTAACGTTAACGTTATTTGCTAATATAGTTGCTGACTTTTGCGCCTGCGTCTCTCGTCACGTAAGAAACGGCATTCTAAAGCAGTGAGCTTAAAAGAAGTTTAACGTGCATCTCATTACCTTGTGTTATTTCCCCTTTCACTGCCACGGACGCATTGATTCTTTGTGAACTGCCGTTTAGGACTGGCGATGTGTTGACTGTCTGCACGCGTCCGTCCCAGGACAGCGGTTAATCTCCTCAGCTCACTTGACGCGCAGTAGCGCAACAGACACTCCCTCAACCGCCACAGTCAGATTTTCCACCACATTAAAGAGAGCTTATTAACAACGAAAACGAATATTTATTTTTGCTAATTATTATTTTATTTCAGTTAGTTTTTTAGTAAGAGTAGTTAGTTTCGTTTAGTTTAAGTTTTTTATTTATTCAGATTTTTAAATTTTATTTCAGTTTACGAAAATGTTTTTTGACCAATAGTTTTAGTCTTCGTTTCAGTTTTCGTTTACGAAAATAACCTTGGCGCGGAGAGGGTACAAAACACCGGTGGAACCGGAGACGAGGGAGAGAGAGAGACCGGACGGTTGATGCCAAACCCCCACAGAGACTGAGTAACCGGAAGCCGGAAGTGCCGACCCGGAAGTGATCGTTGTTTATGTGAATCCAAACCCTTGTGTGTGTGCTTTGAGTTTGAAAGAAATAAAAGAGAATAGCATCAACCGTCCAGCCGACCCCCGTGTCCTCTTCCTTCCTCATACTATCGAACTTGTTACAGATACCTTTCAAAAAGACGAAATCAATATCCTTCTAGAGGAGGTGGAGCGGGAAAAGATATTATTTTCAACAGATTTAAAGAGCATCGTACAAACAAAGAGAAACAAAACATCTGAGAGGACATTGCTACCAAATTAAAAGTTAAAAGATAAATTATTAGTTCAAAGATTGGGTAAAGAGGTCTGCAAGAAATGGCAGGAGTTTGCAAGCCTGACAAAAAGGAAGAGGGCACTGCAGCATTATCACAATGCACTTGAGTAAAGTTAAAGGTGTAATCTGCCGGTTGTCCTGTAGGTGACCTCATAACTCTCTCTTCTTAGAGCTTTACAATTACTCCAGAGCACTCGTAGATCTACGATCATTTTCAAGTGCTACTTAAGTTACGATGCTTTTGGGAAACAGACCTTAATATTAAGGTCACTCGTACGATTGTTTTTATGATCAACTTAGGGTTACGATGCTTTTGGGAAACGCAGCCGTGGCTGACTGGCGGTTGTCACGACAATGATGTAGTTTAAGGCGGCACAAGTTCGCGTTCATTTACGCTGAATCAAAACCGTTTCTACATCGCCTTTGGGCCGAGGTGGGTCAGACCCGGCATATTTTAAGTCTGCTTTGCGTCTTTACACAGAATTTTGAGCAGACACAGACCCGCTTTAGAGCCGCCTTAACTCGGCTGTGTAAAGGCACCTTTAGTGCTATTATTCATTGGGATCTTGTTGTATTCATTACCAGTAAAGACACACTTCATCAATCCTTTCACAAAGGTGATGTTTAGACTTAAGATGTACAATGCTAATTATTTTGTATTTATTTATTTTCAGAACTTCATCTCCATGAAAATCGTCAAATCCTTCAATTGAGTGCAGGAGGAGTTCAGCTTTTTGTCATTTTATTCATGTAATGTATTTGGCATTTCACACAGTGAACAGAAATGGTTCATTTTCTTTATGACAATCAGACCATTAATACAGTGTTGGTTTTGTTGTGGTTGTTTAGGTTTTTACCATTAATCACTCTTTGCACCATTATTAAATTCCATCATGAATTTCAGTTTTTGGTTCAGGTTTCACTGATGTTTGGAAACATTTGTACACAAACCATGAAGTGTTTTCTATTGTGAAAGTCTTTTATTGTATTATATTCTCAGATCATTTTAAAGTTTATTGGTTAAATGTTTAAAATTGTTAAATAAAAAGTGTTTTAAGTGTGTCAATTTGTCTTGAATTAGATTTCATTATTTTGTCATTTTATCAATAAAAACTGTCATGTTCAATTTACATTATCTAAGGGCACACAAATGCAAGTATTCTGGGATTGTGATATGATCAGAGTTTACTGGATTGAGATTCAGAAGATTATTGGTAAATCTTTTGCCCTTTCTCTGAGTATCTTTTGAACTGTAAAGCTGCGTTTTCTCTGCGTTATGATTTTCACCTAAAGTCTAATGCTTTCTTGCATAAATGTTCTCCTAGAACTTAGGAATGTATGTTGAATGCCTTTAATCTCTTGAGTTCTGTTCATTCTGGTCCTGTCGCTCATTATACCTTCAGATTGTTCACCATTGTATAAGTTACAGTGAGATACCTGTCCCACTGTCGTGTTATTGTAAAAATATTGCAAAACAGAAACAAAAAATGGTATACCACTTAAACATGGTATATTTTACCAGTGAAAAAAAATTCAAATACATTTTATATTATTTATGTCCTTGTTCAAGCTCTTTTTCTGAACATCTGCATGATTGAAAATGTAATGTTGAGTTTCAGTTCAATAAAAAAGTGAATACCGGTAGTAAGTGACTTATATTTTAGATATATATTAGGCATTATATTTTACCATACTGCACATGATGATTTTACATGTTTAAAGTATAAAGTATACTTTAAAAATTATAAAACTTGCATTTCAATGAGGAAAAATTAACTGAATGCACCAAGAAAAGCTTTTGACAGAGCACAGTACCCGAGAACAATCCTTCTCAAGCCGGTCCAGGACCCAGTTGTTCAAAAGTTTGGTCTAGATTTGGAAAACCCGTGTTTTGCTATCCAGAATCAGGTAAACTTTCTTATTTTTGTGCTGGAGCACTGCTAATCTGGATTTGCAGTGCTCCAAATGGGGTTACTTTCATAATGTAGGATGCTAGCTATAAAGAACCACAGGTATAGAAGAGTCTAAATCTATTGACTCTCTTCATTTTAAATTTAAATGGAAAAAAGAATTGGAACACATCAGCAGGAAATCTTCAATACAGTCATAGTCTTCTCTACAGGAGGTTTAAATGTTTAATGTTTGTTTTTTTAAAATGAGTTTGTTGAAAAAGTTTAATGGGGAATTCCGTTTGTTTCTGGATTATTAGTTTGATTTTTAAGAACCTTTTATTTTTTGCTTTGATGTGACTTTTAAAATTTCAAGATTTGAATTTAAAGCTATGAGTCATGGAAGCTGGTGTATTAAACAACTTTTTTGTCATATCAAATTAGCAATCTTAAATTGTTCCCAGTGTTAGTCGTAATTGTATTTTTACTAGTGATAATTCAATTGTAGAGCTCTCTGAATCCGTTCTTACCCGTAAAAATGCAATTACTATAGCGCTGGGAACAATTTAATATAAACTGGCTTGCCAAAGTAAAGGGCGAATTAAATTAATAGACTTCATAATAAGATTATGTCCACATTTTTCCTCCCTTGTGCCGTTTTGCGCATTTTGGACAGAAGCAACGACTCAATCCAGACTGTAGGCCTAGTGGTCGCGTTTGTGCAATGAATCATTTTTGTATTATTTTCGGTGGAAAAATAATTCCACCGAAAATGATTGTCTAATAATAATAATAATGACTGTTCAGAAACCATAAATCTCATTTAAAAACCGTCAAAATTAAATCTGTAGCTATTTAATAAAGTATTCCGATTTGATGTGTGATCACGTGCTCTACTCATGCACGTGCATTTTAGTTGCTATAACGACGCGTTATGAATTCTGAATGCATATGTACGATGTGCTTGCCTGCATTTTAGTTACTATAGCGATGCGTGTTATGAATTCTGAATGTATATATACCATAGACATGCATGTGCATTTTAGTTGCTATAGCGACGCGTGTTATGAATTCTGAATGAATATATACCCACGCGAACCGATCTCTATCTGTTGGTTTGAATCACCAATTCACAAACTTGCAGAATATTTTCTGTGCTGCTGATTTTGCGATCTTGAAGGAAATTTCTGAGAGACTTTTACTCTTGAGGAACATCAGAAGATAATATCCTTTATAAAGTTATATTTTTGTTCATATTATCTTAGAGGATACTTTTAATTTATTGTTATTTTCTTATTTTAGCAGGAGTTTGGAGTTTTATTTAATTTTTTTGTTTTATTTTATTATTATTTTATTTTGGGAGGAGTATTTCTAAGGAGAGTTGTAGGTTATTGTATTGTATTGTATTTTGTATTGTGTTGTGTTTTTTATTGCAGTTTGGACTCGAAGGATGTCGATGGCTCACATGATGGGTGAAAGAGGAGGTGAGTGTGCTTTTGGTTTTCACTTGTTAATGGTTTGAAGTTGTACAATGATTGACTATAATGTGAAGAAAATTGTGTAAGGTTAAAAATCCCCCAATGTTCTCAGCTTAGTGATCACATGTATTTGATTCCTTGCATAAATAAAACTTTTCAATTTGAGTAACGTAACTATAGTAACAATATTTGTAATTGATCACTGACATTGTTTATTGATTATTATCAAAACATTACCAACTAATGTTATGTGATGTGTGAAATATTCCAGACTCAGGCCGCTTTAGATCCAGAAGAGCTGCTTTCTCTCAGACGGCTGGTCGGGAGATTTGGAGACTCTGTTCTGATGACCGCGATCTGCTGCCAGACCCGACCCAGATCCAGGCGATTCCAAGATATTTAGCACCTTCGTCTCTGTCTGAGTTTTCTGTTTCTGTGTCCACAGGTCAGGCGGACAGGAGGAAGATGGCGTGGCAGAGCGGCAGCCAGCAGAGCTCAGATGATGATGAACATCCCCTCAATTCAACTTCATCTAAATGCTCTTGCATGGGTCAGAATAGTATTTTAATAAATAAGTTATGGCTCCATTTCTATTTCTAATTTCAATGGCTGATTTGATGTCTAAAATTTTCCAGACTCAGGTCACTCCAGATCCAGGAGTGGATCGGACAGCTTTGATTGGTCGTGCCCTCCGCTGCCAGGTCAAGTTCCTGTCGAGCCAACTTCTAATGGCCGAAATGTTCAGGGTGCCATGGAGGCTTCTCCCCTGAACAAGACCTCAACAGGTGAGACTGAAATAAGGCTGGCCAGTGTAAAGTGTACAGACAGAGATTTTGATCATTCATGCATAACTGCTTCAAGTTTTTATCATGGTAATGTCCGTTCACATTTACTGTTGCTCAGCACAACTTCGCTGATTTTCTTAGTTTTTTTTAGAAAAGATTTGAATTGGACATTTGTCTAACATTTTCAAAACATCTAGAGAACATTCAAAAGTAAAGTTCCCATAATGAAAAAGTATAAACTAGAATGTTCCTTTAACCAAGAAAAAAAATATTTTTGAAAATGGACGTTTTAAACATTCAGGGAACATTTAATTTTAATATTAGCAATCTTAAATTGTTCTCAGTGTTACTAGTCATAATGGCCTTTTTACCAGTGAGAATTCAGTTGTAGACATTTAGCACCTCTGTCTCTGTCTGAGTTTTCTGTTTCTGTGTCCACAGGTCAGGCTGACAGGACGCTGCAGAGCGGCAGCCAACAGAGCTCAGATGATGATGAACATCCATTCTCCTCATCTTCATCTTCATCTTCATCTAAATGCTCTTGCATTGGTAAGAATATGCTTTTAATAAAGAAGTTATGGCTCCGTTTCTATTTCTGTTTTCAATGGCTGATTTGATGTCTGAAATTTTCCCGACTCAGGCCATTTCGGATCCAGAAGAACTGCTTCCACAGATTCTTCGCTGGGCATCATGTCATCCTTGTCCCTGAGCAGCAGAGGCTCATTCAACGTCATTTGGAGGTGGAGTGGCGATGGATTGGACAGCCGAAGCGAACAGGGCAGGTCTGACAGCTTTGATTGGTCGTGCCCTCCGCTGCCAGGTCAAGTTCCTGTCGAACCAACGGGGACTTCAAATGCCCGAAATGTTCAGGGTGCCATGGAGGCTTCTCCCCTGAACAAGACCTCAACAGGTGAGACTGAAATAAGGCTGGCCAGTGTAAAGTGTACAGACAGAGATTTTGATAATTCATGCATAACTGCTTCAAGTTTTTATCATGGTAATGTCCATTCACATTTACTGTTGCTCAGAAATTTTTTGCTAAAATTATTATTTTTATTTTTGTTAGAAATACTTTAATTGGACATTTGTCAGAACATTCAAATATAATGTTCCATAAGGCAAAATTATAAAATAGAATGTTCCTTTAACAAAATTTTTTTTTTGAAACTGGACGTTTTGAACATTCAGGGAACATTTAGAAATAACGCTTTCCTAATTTAATGGTAATGTTAGCAAAATTTTCTCAATAGAACAAAATCAATTTTTGAGCAAGTTCATAACCAGCCAGTGTTCAAAATGATCTTCTTACCGTAGTCCGATTCACAGCGGTAAGCTTGTAATAATGTTTTATAATTTGAGTGGTACTGGTGGGTTTCCGCTGGAAATTCGAGCATGTCGTTGCGTCATTACGTCACATCTGTATAAAGAAGGAGTCCGGCTAGTAGTAGTATCGCATGTGAGGATGCTGCAGGTGGCGGATCATTTATAGCCTTTACTCACAGCGGCTGGAATAATTCAACTTGTCATTTTGATGGCGGATTGTAATCCAGAAAGGTTTAATTCAGATGTATTTCTTTGATTTGATTTTAAAGAATCCATCGGAAAAGTGAAGGCAAAGTTTTGAAGTTTTATTTTATTCATATAGCCTAAAGATAATTTGATTTGGATAATTTTGTTTTATTACCATACAATATTCCTAACACTTCTACCTCCGTAATATTTCAGTCCGGATCGGCACATGACAGATTAGCTAAACTGTTAACTTAAATAATCTGTTAAACGTTTTTTTTAAGAAAGATAGTATTTAAGATTAAATTAGCAATTTTAATATTAGCAATCTTAAATTGTTCTCAGTGTTACTAGTCATAATGGCCTTTTTACCAGTGAGAATTCAGTTGTAGACATTTAGCACCTCTGTCTCTGTCTGAGTTTTCTGTTTCTGTTTCTGTGTCCACAGGTCAGGCTGACAGGACGCTGCAGAGCGGCAGCCAACAGAGCTCAGATGATGATGAACATCCATTCTCCTCATCTTCATCTTCATCTAAATGCTCCTGCATTGGTAAGAATAGGCTTTTAATAAAGAAGTTATGGCTCCGTTTCTATTTCTGCTTTCAATGGCTGATTTGATGTCTGAAATTTTCCCGACTCAGGCCATTTCGGATCCAGAAGAACTGCTTCCACAGATTCTTCGCTGGGCATCATGTCATCCTTGTCCCTGAGCAGCAGAGGCTCATTCAACGTCATTTGGAGGTGGAGTGGCGATGGATTGGACAGCCGAAGCGAACAGGGCAGGTCTGACAGCTTTGATTGGTCGTGCCCTCCGCTGCCAAGTCCAGTTCCTGTTGAGCCAACGGGGACTTCTAATGCCCGAAATGTTCAGGGTGCCATGGAGGCTTCTCCCCTGAACAAGACCTCAACAGGTGAGACTGAAATAAGGCTGGCCAGTGTAAAGTGTACAGACAGAGATTTTGATAATTCATTGCTTCAAGTTTTTATCATGGTAATGTCCGTTCACATTTACTGTTGCTCAGCACAACTTTGCTGAATTTAAATTTTTTTTTTTTTTAGAAATATTTTAATTGGACATTCGTCTAACATTTTCAGAACATTCAGAGAACATTCAAAATCTAATTCTCAATAAGCCATGAACTCAGTGGTACTTGTGCTGTCTGACACACACCCGAAACATGCGCACAGAAAGCCGCTTCTCAGACGGCAAACAATCCAGAGTAGAATTCTATTTCAAGACTTTTTGCTTTTGAATTGTCAAATACACAGAACATTGTCAAACTGGCTGTCATATTACAGAGTCGGTTATGGCATAAATAACACACAGCTATGCATTTCAAAATTAACGTTTATTTAAATATATTGTATTTAATATAACATAAATATATTATATTTGCCATTACCAGAACTGATTTGGTCAAATGAAGCCAAAAAGATCAGATAAAGCAAGAAAAATAACTATATTGTGACCACTAATATTTGCAAAATAAGATTTTGGGACATTTATGCAGGCATTATCTAGAAGTCAGAAGGATAGCTTGGAACTATTTCCATTACTTTGGATTTATAACATTACAGATGAGAATTTAAAAGTAAAATGTAAGTCATGTCATTATATCGTTGCTTAATTTGACGTCATTCAAATGAAAATCTTAATTTCAGAAAATCCTCCAGGATGTGGGAAATGGAAAAGAATTCGTTCTTTCTTCACGAGGGTATGGAAGGCTCTGAAGAGTCCTGTCTGCTGCTGTCTCAGTAGTGCTGTGGATGTTGTGGAGCCTTTTTCCCCTGATCCTGAGCCATCATCATCTGCGTCAGATCACTCCGCCGTCACGCCAAATGATGGTAAATCGCTGATCATTATTTCTCCAACATAATTTTAAAGAGTATTGTCATCTTGTTTTTCACTGAAAATAATGCTCATGGCTTTTGAGGAAATATTTAAAAAAAAAATGTTTAGGTCATATATTTCATATTTTTCTGTTTGTTTTTCAGAGTCTTTTGAGTCTCTCTATAATGTGGGAGCGATGCTTGGATCCGGAGGATTTGGCAGCGTGTACAAGGGAACACGCAAATCTGATGGCAAAAAGGTAAATCTGACTGAATTGTTCAAAGATTTTGCTCTTGAATGCATCAAAACATTTAAAACTAACTTTCTTTTTTGTTGCAGGTTGCCATCAAGCAGTTAAGCAAGATTGAAAACAATCGTTATCTTTATATTGTAAGTTGGCCAAAACCTGAATATGTATTTAGTCGTTTCAGTGCAGATTACTGTAGTTAATAAACCCGTAGAAAGCATTAAGTGTAAATGTGATTGACAAATAAGCCTAGAGGCACCAAATAACTTTGAGCTGAAAAGGCTCTTTTGAACGGATCTAAAAATATACTTTTAAAAAAAGGACTTTTTCAAAGATACTTTGATATGTTTTCTTCAGATTTTTACTCAGCTAACCTTCTGATTACTCTTTTTCTCTAGCCTGGGCATCCCAAACCTCTCGTTACAGAAGTGGCGCTGCTGCTGATGATGAGGCGAAAACCCATAAGCCCGTTCATCATACAGCTCTACGAGTGGTTTGAACATCCTGGAAAATTCACTCTTGTTATGGAGTTCCCCGAGCCTTGCATGAGCTTGCGGGACTACATCGTTCGCAAACCCATCTATGAACCCACAGCACGGTTCATCATGCGACAGGCTCTGCTGGCAGTACAGGTCTGCATCGAGCATGGTGTTTTTCATAATGACATTCATGCGCAGAATTTCCTCGTAAATGAAAGGACGTTGGAGCTCAAGCTGATCGACTTTGGCTGCGGTCAGCTATTTAGTAATGATGGCTACGAGAGCAAAACATACATTGGTGAGCATTTTGAGAGTGTGAAAACCTGAATGTAGTGACTTATTATTATTTAATACTTAAAAAAAAGCTCATCAATGTGCAAATTTCTTCTTTACAGGACTGCCGTATTACTATCCACCTGAAGTCTTAACAGAACCTCGTTTCCACGCCATACCAGCAAATGTCTGGGCTCTAGGAGTGCTGTTGTACACTATGGTGCACGTATCTCATCCTTTTGCCAATTCGAAAGAAATCAGACAAGCCAAAACTCCATTTATGTACTACAACTTATCCAAACGTGAGTGAATCTTATTGACAACATTGATAACACACACACACACACACACACACACACACACACACACACACACACACACACACACACACACACACACACACACACACACACACACACACAAAGCAAAGGCTCTGAACAGAAACAGTTAAAGATGAAGTATGTAAGATTTTTTATATATAGCTCAACGTATAGCGAGAGTTTGGGGCGTGGCTAATGTAGCAGGCGGAGCTATGGGAAAAGAAATTTAGCTAAAGAAGTGAAAGCCAAAATTCGCTGCATTTATACCTTAAACAGGTCACGAACATGTCAAAGTGAACAAAGCATTGTGATACAAAGCACGCTTCAATAATAATAATAATAATAATAGATTTTATTTATAATACAATTTTCATTCCGAAGAATCTCAAAGTGCAACAAAGGGAAAAAATAACAAAAAAACGAATAACAAGTAAAAATATAGAATAATACAAACAATCAATCAACACAGAAAACTGAACAGAAACAGAGCTGATGATATATCATAGTCATGCTCCCGTTCAGAAAGATACATTTTAATAAAGACAAATGCAACACAGCTAAAAGTATTCCTAATATGTTGAACCTTAAACGAGAGCTGTGTTTGTGATGTTGGGGAAGACGTAATGATTTGACGAAAATATGATTTATTTTGTAATTTATTTTGTAGTGTCACAGAAACTACATACTTCACTTTTAAAGTAAAGCTAAAGAACATTTTACAGTATAATAATCATGTTTTAGATGCTGTTTTCAGAGATGCATGACTAACTCCTTATTAAAATGTGTACAGAATACAGGGATCTGATTAGCCAGTGCCTAGCCCGGGATCCAACTAAACGGCCGACGTTAGAGCAGATGTCACAACATAAATGGATGAGATGACCTACTGTAGATTGGAGAAGTTCAGGAGATTCACTCGATCAGTGATTTCAGCAGGTGTGAGGAAGTGTAACAGACAGAGTAGGATTATTATCAGTTGTCTTATTTCACAGTTGCGTTCTTGTTATAGTCAAGTCACCTTCATTTATAAAGTGCTTTATACAATACAGATCATTTCAAAGCGGCTTTACTGTAATAAACAGGAAAATACAGTGTAATAAACTCTAAAAATCATTCATGAGTTGATTTGTTCATATAATCTTTGTATTGAATAGGAAACAACATACTTGCTGTCCTTGGTGGAGGGCTTGAGCTCGAGACTTGAGCCGAAGCCTGATGTCCAACCCCAACCTGACTGGGAACTCAGAGCCTGTCCACGTCTGAGCAAGAACACGAGAGACTGCAAGACTGGGAAGAAGTCATCAATCATCACAGCCACATTTGCTTTGATTTTAAACGTCATAAAAGTCATCTTTATTTATATAGCGCCTTATATACGACCGATCTTTACTCACAGCGGCTGGAATATTTGAACTTGTCATTTTACCTTGTCGTTTGACTGGATTGTTTGCTTTATTTCTTGTATAGCTTCATATACCTTTATAATGGCTATTTGATCTTACATAAACTGACATTTAAGACTCAGTTGTTGCTTTTTTGTGTCATATTTAATTTATTGCATTGATATATGCACACTTATTGTCTGAACCACATATTAATATTTCAAATATTTTTTAATAAAAAAAGTAAACAAAAAGCGGCAGCGTTGTTTTTTATATTTTGTTTTGTTATAAATATACATGCAGTGAAGATAATAAAGGTACGCTTTACCTGAACCACATCTGTGTGGTTATTAATATGTTTAAGATTGTTTTAAATGAAAATGAAAAGAGGCAGAGTGGTGTTTTATCACTGTAGTTTAAATTACACTCAGGGACATCTTTTGGGATTTCCGCCAGGATTTGGCCCACCCAAATTGAAAAGCTTCCCATACACACATACAGTGGTCTAGGTTCAAAATGTTGGTGTTATTTTACAGGAAACCCTTTAAAGTTACATAAAACACGGCTAAATGTCATAAACATGGAAGTATATGTTGTCTAAGCTGTAATAACCCCCCCAAAAGTAGGCGCTTTTTGATTTTTTCCCCCATAAATTCATTTTTGAAAGTGTGTAAGTCAGGCCCTGTGTGCTCTAGGAACCTGCAGACAGTTTGGGCTATTTCCACTAAATTCCAGAAAATAGAGGAAAAAAGAAGTTTGTCTGTGTCATGTTGTATGCAAGATTTATTCAAATAGATCTGAAGGGATGACCCCCCTTTTCCGCCCTCCCCCGACCCTGCTACCCCCCTCCACCACCATATATAGTGATATAAATGCAATATCCCAGTGTCATTAATTTAATTATATATGCTGGAAGCTGCCCAAACTGTCTGCAGGGTCCTAGAGCACACAGGGCTTGAGTTACACACTTTCAAAAAATTATTTATATAAAAAAATCTAAAAGCACATAATTTGGGGGGGGGGGGGGGGGGGGGGTTATAACAGCTTTCAACATATACTTACATGTTTATGACTTTTAGCAGTGTTTTATGTAACTTTAAAGGGTTTCCTGTAAAAAGACACCAACATTTTGAACCTTGACCACTGTATGTGTGTATGGGAGGCTTTTCAATTTGGGTAGGCTAAATCCAGCCGGAAATGGTACCAGAGTAATTTAGTGTACATTACTTTGTGTAAAACAAATGTCAAAGTGATGCATATCTCCAGAAAGTAGAGACTCTAAGCTTTCAAATCATCTTGACATCATAGCTCTTCCACAGACATTTAAAATGGAAAGTATATGTCATTCCCGTCCCTGTACATAGTCCACGGAGTTTAAGAGGTTAAATTACACATACGGGACCCGCAGAGCGATTCTATTGGCTGAAAGAAATTTTAATAGGTAATCTGTTCAGAGCCTGATTACAATTCTTACAAAATCGCGTTTTGATTTTTGCTGTTTAAATTGTGTTAAAATAGTCTTTAATGATAAGATATATAAGCATATCTCGTATATAATCTATTTATTTTGTGCACCTGTTCTGTTGCTGGGTTTTTTTATTTATTCTTTATTATTTACATTATAGGTACATTACTATGTCATGGTTTTGTACTGGTAACGTACTTATTTTATCAGTCAAAATAATTAGCAATCAATTACATATTTCAAATAAATGTTTTGCGTGTGTATGTGTGTAGTATAGTATGGCAATGAATCCATAGTTTATTTTTAAACAATTGCTTGTCCAGAACCATGTACAACAACTTTTGATCAGCGATTTAAAACCTCTACCAGCGGACCCAATTTCATAGGCAGACAGGATTAATCATGACACCGGATTAGAGCGAGCTGAGTGACGCGATGAAGAACGCGCTACAGCACGCAACAGTTTCAGAACCACGTCGTCCACATAACCGGAAGTGAGCAGCGCTACCCACACGCGTGATTTTCTTTCGTTAAATATGCTTTTTACGGCAGTTTTCACATGGATATTAATCGGAACGATGTCTACAATATTTAACAACAATACTTTTTAATAAAGTCACCATACTTTTCTTTTCATATCCTTGAAACACGCATTTAAGCCAATAAGACAATTTCTGTCCTGATGTGGTGAGTGAATTCACGTTTTATCATGAAAGCTAAACATACTTTTTTTTTGCATTTGTCAAAATATATTATTTGTCGTAATATTAAACAATTATTAATTAATAAAACGTATTAATTTCGTTTTCATGGATGACAAGACTAATCCTATCAAGTCTTTCTGCAGAAATGCCATGATATGGGCATAAGAGTCACAAGTTCAGCCATTTAAATATGTTTTAAACCTATTATTTTCCCTATATGTTTTCGTGCAGAAAAACATGTTTCACTTGTTCAAGGCCTTATAATAAATGGTTATTTTTATTTGACATTTGAACATTTTAAATGTCACATTCGTTGTGTCTAAGTATTATGTGTAACAACATGAACGTGAAAGAAATAATATGACTGAATATACAGTCAAATGGGAAACACTTTACAACATGTTACACATTCATTAATATATTTTTAAAATAATAAAAAATTGTATAGTTGAAGTAATAGTGAACTACAGTTTTTGTGTCCATTAACATTAAATCTCCTCATACTATGTCTCGTCATACTATGTCCTAGTATTATTTTTAACATGAATGTGAAGGAAATACATACATAGGCTACACTACCGGTCAAAAGTTTCAGACCAGTAGCATTTTTAAATGTTTTTAAACGATTGGATAGCGCTAAAACCAACCAGAGCAACGAAGGTGAAACAGAGCTTGTTGATAGATTAAACATTCACCGTATCCAGTCGGCCAAACTCCGATCACATCTTCCCTTTTTAAGAATGACTTCAGTGCTGTTCTTTATTCTTTTCTCAGAGAAAACTTTAACTCCAAGTCTTCCAGAGTCGCGGTCAAAGATGATTCGAAAGACCGCCGTTCGGATGTTTCTGTGATAACTAGAAGCACGCAAGCACAACTCGGCCGTCGTCACTATGTTAAGCCCCGCCCACCGACTCTATACACAATGTGATTGGCCCGACCAGAGTTTGGCGTTTACAGCTCAGAAGTGTATTGAGAGTTGCTAGACGACACTCGCGGGCAGATTAGATTTGCTGCCACTAGGGTGCGTCTAGATTTCTTGGCTAGCCAAAATTGGTACTGTAATGACTTTCAATGGACTGTAGAGCGGTGTATCCCCTCTCCCCCTCCCCCTGACTCGAGGTTGTCAGATAAGCTGCAGGATCCAGCAGGAACGTTTGTAGCTGCAGATGTGGTAACTAGAGCAGATCTGGCAACCCAGATGCCGAAACACCACTGACTTCGTGATTGGTAGATAGGTGGAGGGCGGAGCTTCAGGCCAAAACACAACATGTCAACATCAACATCAGTTGAGGGCTGCAACAACAACTTTTAAATGACAATATCCTGGCTGGACTACTGTTGTCAGTGATATAAGTATTTGAATTTAACATGATTTCTTAATGTCTAGTGACATATCAGAGCCATTTTATGATTAATTGAAATACATTTATTACATACAGTTCCTTTAAAATTTTGACAGCTCCAGGGCTTTTGTGAAACCCTTAATTTGTAGGGGTTTTTTATCCCCGCCCACGGACCGACGAATTGACTGAGGTTTTTTAAGAAAATGATTGTAAGAATAGAGTGATGCAGGTATGACGTCACTTTGCAGGGAACTAGCATTACACTTGTAAAACTCTATAAAATCCAAATAGGATTTTCCTATAGGCTTTTGGTCTGATACTTACAGGTTTTTCCCATCAAGCTAATTATTACAGATGAACACAATTTTTATTAATTTTGAAGCCTAAATACAGTTTAAAAAAGAAGAAGTAAAAAGCTAAAAGTAGGCTATAAACGGACTACACCACGGTCGCTCAACTTCAGCGTCATCATCACTAAGCTTCTGACATCTCTTTCAGGTTTTATTCAAAAACATTTTCCCAGAATGTTTGAGTTAGAATAGTTTATTAGAGCACAATTATGAGCATAATGAGGCTGTAAACTGATCTTACCTTTTGGGCGTGATGACGTTTAATCTCCTCGACAGCCTCTGTAGTCCCATTTAGCCACCTGTTAGCAGCCGCCAGACACGGAACAGCTGAAAAAAATCACGAGCGGGGTAATACTGATGTATTTTATGTTGTAGAGCAAAAATTGAAAGTGTCTTTCACAGCTTGTTCACCACAGACCTTATTTCAGCCATTTAAACACAATCCCGTTCAAAAAACCTATTGAATTTGGGACGAGGGGACCAGAAGTGCTAAAATGCTAACTTGCTTCTATTTTGGCCTACGAGGTGATGTCATACCTGCAGCACTCTATAGGTTTATCCCTGAAAAATGTTATCATACTTTTCATATATGTGCACTTTTCAAATACTTTTCATACAGCATTATGATCAAATGGAATACTATGGCAACAGCTTTCTTGCCTGTACGTAGGGATGGGTATCGTTAAGGTTTTAACAGTATTACTACCCTTACCAATACTGCTCATCGATCCGGTACTTTAGCGGTATTCTTATCGGTTATTTTTGTTATACTTTTTTATAATAAACAGAAAAATTAAGAACATAGTCAACAATTAAGAACATAGTTAATCTGAAAATGTAAAATATCTAGGCTAGCAAAATAAACAACAATGTTTGAACAATACTAATATAAAACATCCATTTTTGTGTGTTTCATATGTATACAATAAGAAGAACAAAGTACAAACAAATGGTAAAATACATACAATAAATAGACAATAAAACAAACAAATGAAATACAGTGCTTAAATCTCAGGAAGGTCTAACATTACTGTTCAGGTAATGGCCTACAAAATACATCTAATAAAGTTATCAAATATAAAATAACACTAGTTTTCACTGTACAGATTAATAGATTCATAAATATATATATTATAAATATAAAAACTCCTCAATTTGTAACAAATTTTAACCGTGTATGTCACTGAGTTTCTTTGTATGAGCTGTGTTCATGTGTTGTGATTTCTCCTCGAGAGGCTACTAAAAGTTTGCTCAAAAGTATTTCCTTCTCGAGCAAGGCAGAATTTGACTTAGTAGGAGCAGATCGGGAGTGGCTTTGGACGGCAACATGCCCAGTGCATTATGGGTGTTGAAGTTTTCTGACTTGTTTGCCTAAAAGCCTTTCTACTGGATAGGCAGCCAACTTTTATTTAAATCCCATTTTGCCAGCAGTGAATTACCCCTTTGAATACGCTTCACTTGGTTTGATCAAATGGGTTGTGGATGTCATTTCATGTTGAGCTTGATTTAATTGGGCCTTTTTTATCGTTTTTTTTTTTTCAGGGAAAGGTGGAGCTGACTTTGGAGATTGTGAATGAGAAGGAAGCGGATGAGAGACCTGCTGGAAAAGGCAGAGATGAGCCCAATATGAATCCAAAACTCCATCCTCCCAAGTAATCGAACTCTCGCTTAAATAAGTTTATTGTTCTGTGTGTTAACAGAAGATGATTACAAGATTTGTTTCTCTTTTAAAGCTCTCAGGCGACCTGAAACCTCGTTCTTTTGGTTCACAAGTCCATGCAAGACGTGCAAATTCATAGTGTGGCGCAAATTTAAGTGGCTGTTCATCGGCCTGGTTGTGCTAGTCTTAAGGCATCTTTACACAGAAACCGATTCTGCAGGAGCATAAAATCACAAAAATGTGCATTTACACAGACCGTTTAATCCTTCTCTGAAGCGGCATAAATGCATATACGGCATTGAAGGAATTTTCCGTATTTGTGTTTTACAGGTCTTTTTCCATATTTTTTGTTGCGTTGCATTGTGGGAGCAAGAACCTCAGTCAGCGGGGCAAACAAATTTCTTTACACACACTAATCGCCATTACATGCATGGATCATCATCACTTTCAGTCAGATTTCGGAGTAGGATAAACCTCCCGCTTCTGAGGTAAACATTAAGAATTGTATTTTGTTTCTTTTGTCACATAACCTGTTTTAGAGCGTTAATTTGGTATTGTATTTTAGGTGCTATCTGACTCGTCTGTCAGACCCGTCGCATTAACCGTCGTGTATGTTCTCAAATTTAGCTGATATTTGTGAAGATGCTCTATGTATTTGTTACTTTTCCTGTTTTATTTATTGAATTATCAACTTATATTTGTTGTTGGTGTCGTTTAAACTTTATGTAGTATTGTTCCAAGCTAGGCATAACATTAACTTTTGTAACAACGTTAAGCAGCTGTGGAAAATGAACTAACGTTAACGTTACAATACGTTGTGGGTATTGGACAGTTAAGGCATCTTTACACAGCAAACGCGGCACAGAAACCGATTCTGCAGCGGCATAAAATCACAAAAATGTGCATTTACACAGACCGTTTAATCCTTCTCTGAATCGGCATAAATGCATTTACACAGGAATTAAAATCGCGGGTAACAATGCGTTGAACATTATTTAAAACTACAGTTTAAACAAAGTTTTATAAAAAAAAATTAAAAATGAAATAATGTATAAAAATAGGCCTAAAATAAAAATACAGAGTTTTAAATAATTTTGTTCTGCTTGCTATATAGCGCTTTTGATGTTTGTCATAATTCTGTAGGCCTAGCCCAGTGGTTCCCAAACCTGTCCCGGAGGACCCCCAGCACTGCACATTTTGCATGTTTCCCTCATCAGACACACCGATCCAACTCATCAGCTCATTAGCAGAGATGGCAAGACCTGAAGTGGGTGTGCCTGATGAGGGAGACATAAGCTGTGTCTCATTTCGTCAAATTTCGAAGGCTGCGTCCTCCGGAGGACACGTCCTGTGTAGGATGCAGTATACGGAGTGTCCTCAATCAGAATTAAACGAGACGTCCTTCGTAGGACACACAGGCAGGAAGTATCATGTTGCTATGCCAACAAGTTCAGCCTCGTTGGGCTCTCACGCCAGTTATATGAATGAAAATTATTTATAACTTGAAAATGACTATGAAGTGTTTCTTGTCTTGACAGCAATGTACTGTTCTAAACGTTTAAAATGCACTAAACAGTTGTAATCCTGTTTACCAAAACTATCTGTTTGAGGTAATAGAGCTTAAAAAAAACAACAAAAAAAGCTTGAACTACTTAATTTAAACACCACACCTACGCTCGCATGTATATCTGGCGGTGGTGCCGTTTTTTCATATAATAAAAAAAAATATGACGGTTGTTAACGGAGACGCAAAGAATTGTGGGTTATCTCCAGCCGTGAAGGATACTCCTCGTGCACACTCCGAATTCCTGTGAAAGAAGGACGCATTCGAAGGTCGCATTTGGAGAGTCCTTCTCACTTTTTTGAAATGAGACGGCCTTATGACGTATGCACCCTTCAAATGCGACCTCCGGAGGACGCAGCTTTCTGAAATGAGACACAGCTATACTAAATGTGCAGTGCTGGGGGTCCTCCAGGACAGGTTTGGGAACCACTGGTCTAGCCTACTGTAATTCTGCAATTCTTCTATTTTAGGCTACGGTATTCTATAGTTATTTTATATTTCTTAATAAAATTGTGCTTGATTGACAATGCTATAAATAAAGTATTTTTAACATTATTACGGGTAGATTACCGCAGGATTAAAAGTGGACTTTAAAAGAAAGTCATTTTAGAGCAGTCACAACAAATGTTCAGGGGTGTCGCATCCGTGAGGGATACACCCACACTTCTTCCGGTGACAGGTTTCAACACCCGCTCTTTTTCTGCAGTTTTTCCGCAAGTTTCCACAAACGCCATACTGCAGTCGCTCCTCCGTTTCTCTGGCCGCTCTGTGTCTGCGCTCGCTGCGTCTGCTTCCCCTCCCTTTACATAATATATATTGTGAAAAGTTTCGGTGCGTAGGACGGACCTGTCCGCGGTCGTTCTCCGTGGTTCTGACCAAAGAAGAGCGCGGACTCTCCATTATAGCATCAGGCTGCACAGCCTATCTCTCTGAGCCCATAGACTGTAAAAGTGGTCAGGAATGTAATATTTCCCCAAAACAAAGTTTAGTTCTCAGCTCGTATAACATGAGCCCGAATATTGTACAATTCGGTTTAATTGTGAACAGAAAAACGTTACACACGTCAATCCATACCGACGATTTTGGTTCGCTTCTTATTTATTAAATAGGCCTATATAGCCTACAGACAGTTAGGCTATTTAATTAAAAAATAATGTTATAGGCTAATATTTAAACATAGCCTAACTATGACATTGTTGGCTACGTTTTCTTTAACCCTTTGTCCAACGAAATTAAGCGCCGGCGCATTTTGTTCCTTTAGGACAGCGGGAACAACTCGCTCTGTAATTTTTTGCCATAGGCTACAGATAGCCTAGGTGCAATACATAGCCTAATTATAAACTATAAACTTTCTACTTTTATGTCACAATAACAACAAAGGCCGTGGATTCTGGGAACATATTGTTTATGCACTTCAAAAGTTACAAACGCTGTCTTAATTCATTTTTTTATTTTTTTTATTAAACTTTTATTAAAATTGTTATTAAAAACGATAAACTGCAAAAAGTTTGCTTCAAATTGTATGTGCGCTGATTTGTGGAGAAAAAGAAAAAAGATTATGACGGAAGAAATTGTTGAAGAGACAGAGGGAGTCAGGATTGTGTTCTGCACACTGTGTGATTGTCACTCGCGTGCTAGAGCACCGATTTGCCTGTGATCTCGGGCATTTGTCGGCGATTTCGCAAAACCTGTCGACGACTCAAAATCGGGCCAAAAATCGGGCGGTGTGAACTAGGCTTAAGTGCTACTCAAGAGTCGCCGTCCATTTGCGAAGTGCTGTAATGTAACCTTATGGAATCGTTTCCTCTGAACGGTTCACCTAATAATTGTCATCTGATGTGGATTAGCAATCAAAACACGTCTATAAAGCAACTACCTACAGGCTGAGGCGCTGACAAAATGGCTGAAACAAAAATGATACTGTGGCAAGGGGGGTGTGGTTCAGCGAGGTCTGCAGTGGGAGGGAGAGCCGTGGGACGAGCGGTAAGTGAGTGGGTTGGAAGCAGATTAATAACACCTGTCTCTTGTTCCAGTAATGGGCGAGGAGAGGGTACAAAACACCGGTGGAACCGGAGACGAGGGAGAGAGAGAGACCGGACGGTTGATGCCAAACCCCCACAGAGACTGAGTAACCGGAAGCCGGAAGTGCCGAACCGGAAGTGATCGTTGTTTATGTGAATCCGCACCGTTGTGTGTGCTTTGAGTTTGAAAGAAATAAAAGAGAATAGCATCAACCGTCCAGCCGACCCCGTGTCCTCTTCCTTCCTCATACTATCAAATTTGATACACTGGTGCCGAAACCCGGGAAGGAAGCAGGACAGCGCCGCCGCCATGCAAACGCCCTCCGCCTCGCCGTTTGCGGACATCATCACCTCCCTCGCGGCCCTCCACCAGGATCAACATCAGGCTATGCTGGACCTTTGGGCGGACCAAGAGCGCCGCTTCGCGGCCATAGTCCAAGGCCAGCAAGAGGACCGCGAGAGGTTCCGGAGCTGGATCGATCGGGAGGTTCGCGCCGAGGCCGCCGGGCTGGCCAGCGCACCGGTCCACGTGCCCCTGCATAAGATGGGGCCACAAGACGATCCGGAGGCCTTCATTGATCTTTTCCAGAAGGCCGCGAAGGCTTGCGGGTGGCCACGGGCACGGTGCGCCTGATACGATTACTCACGGGAAAAGCCCAGGCGGCCGCCCAACAACTGCCGGTGGCGAACCTCCTGGACTACGAAGACCTGAAGAGGGCCATTATTCAGCGGGTCCGCCGGATCCCAGAACAACACCGCCAGAGATTCCGCTCATTGGAATGGGGCGAGGCCGGCCGACCCTTCGCGATGGCCCAACAGCTCCGGGACTCGTGCCGCAAATGGCTCCTAGCCGGTGGAAGCGACGTGGACCACATCGTCGATCTGGTGGTACTGGAGCAATTCATCGCTCGGCTACCAAAGAAGACTGCCGAGTGGGTCCAGTGCCACCGGCCCACGTCGCTGACGACGGCCATCAACCTGGCGGAGGACCACCTGGTGGCGTGCCCGGGGGTCGGCGAACCCCTTCTAACCTCTCCCTCTCTCTCTCTCCCCCCTCTGTCTCTCCCTCTCGCCCTGTCCCTCTCCCTAGGTCCCGCCCTCCGGGCCCTCCTCGCATTCCCCCCAGAGGCCGGGGTGGAATAGGCCCCGGGGCACTTCGGGAGTTCGAGGGCCCCGCTCAGGGGGGCGGGGCTGCTGGGGTCGGGTGGGGATAATGGATCCGGTTCCACCCCCTCTCCGCGCTCCGCGCAGGGGCGGCGGGTAGGCCTGGGCTGGCCTGCTGGCAGTGCGGCGACCCGGACCATTTTGTGGTCCGATGATGGATGTCGGGACAATGATCCGGGTGCCGGACTTCCAGCGGACCACCCCCGATCAAGCAGGAGAGTACCAAATTCCTGTGAGTATCAAGGGGGGTACATATCAGGCCTTGGTGGATTCAGGATGTAACCAAACCTCGATCCATCAAAGCCTGATGCAGCCTGGGGCATTGGATACCGGCCCGCGCGGTTAAGGTGCGGTGTGTGCACGGGGATGTGGTGGAGTATCCGCTGGTCCCAGTCACGATACAGTTTAGGGGAGAAAAGCATAGGGTTGAGGTGGCGGTTAGTCCCCACCTCCGGCATCCGCTAATTCTGGGGACGAATTGGCCCGCCTTTCCGGCTTTATTGGGGTCGTTATGTGCGGATGCCGCTTGGGAAAACAAGGCTAGGATCGGGGCGGCGCGAGTGCAGCTTGGCGAGACTGACACGGGACCCTTGGGGACAGCTCCAGAGGAACCGAGCGGGATCGAGAGACTGATTCTCTCAGACCGCGATGACTTCCCTCTGGAGCAGTCACAAGATGAGACCCTAAAAAATGCCTTTCAGCAGGTCCGTTCTATCGACGGCCAGTCTCTCCAACCCGCCTTGCCCGTCACGTATCCGTATTTTGCCATAATTAAGGATCGGTTGTATCGAGTGACCCAAGACACTCAGACAAAGGTAGATACAACCCAGTTATTAGTACCAAAGAGCCGCCGGGAAATGCTTTTCCAGGCGGCTCACTCTAACCCGATTGCGGGCCACTTGGGACAGGCGGCCACACTGAATCGCTTAATGACCCGATTTTTTTGGCCAGGCATTCATGACAACGTGCGCAGGTGGTGCGCGTCTTGTCCTGAATGTCAGTTGGTGAATCCACTGGCCTCCCCAAAAGCGCCATTGCGCCCCCTTCCATTAAACCTCATCGGGCCATTAGAGCGATCCGCACGCGGCCATCGTTTTGCGTTAGTTATCGTGGACTACGCACAGGGCCGGCGTTTGCTATAGGCGAGCTAGGCGGTTGCCTAGGGCGACAATTGTGTTAGGGGCGCGAGCGCGCTCTAGTGCTGCCCAATACTACCCATTAAGCATAGAATCGGAACAAGCGAAATACAACATAATGTTCATTAAACATGATCATCATAGGGCGCCCCCTCAGCCACACGTTTTATTACTTATCAACCTGATTATTAGATTGAATTGATGGTGATTATTGATTATTAGTTCAGGCGTTTGGTCAGGCTAGTGCTCATGTTGCACGTTGATCAAAAATGAGGCGTCTAAACCCCACGGATGCACAGTGACGGAAAAAGAGAAAAAAAGAAAGGAAGAAAATTGAAAGAAAGCCCAATATGGAGGTTAGTCTTCTTATCTCAGCCAATAAGTTGTCAAACAAAATAAAATTACTTAGTATCAATCTTATCAACTAATATTTATTTTATAAATATTATTAATATTGTCACTAAGCTATCACTTGCTAGTTTTCTACATAATTACTATACGTATTGCAAACATAACTTCACTGACAATAATCTACAATAACCTACATGGATGTCATTTAAATATCAAAAGTCCATTTCGTTATAAATATGAATAACGTATGCATGTTATTTATGAAAAGTACAAACGCTCTCTACGTGGGCGTCGGAAGGAAATAAATACGGCCTCTCGTTTTTTTTTTTGTTTTTTTTTTACTGGAGCAGCCTTATGAAAGATGCCATATTATTTATATTAAACACAAATATGCTGTGTTCACCTAATTCTTTACGGTGGCTGTAGTTTAGTGGTAAGACGCACGGCATCAAGATTTGATGTAGATCGATCAGTGGTTAGATCCTGCCTTTTGCCACACTCACTCTATTCCCTTTTCCCATCACATATCAAATTGGAAAGGCATATATTTTTAATAAAAAGTGAGAAAATGTTTGAAAAGGGGAAATAAAGCGTTGAACGTGTTTAATAATAAGTGCTTCTCGGTTAGGGGTAGGCCTAGGAAAACAGACATGTGCTGAATTAGAGACGATAAAAGTGAGTGGAGTGGGGTGGAGTGGAGTGGGGTGGGGTGGGGAGGGGTGGGGGGGCGCAAAACTCCATCTCGCCTAGGGCAAGCAAAGACCTAGAGCCGGCCCTGACTACGCAACACGATATCCGGAAGCAGTGGCCCTCCGCAACATCTCAGCGAAGAGTGTTGCGGACGCACTGTTTCAACTAATCTCCCCGGTGGGGATTCCAAAAGAGATCCTCACTGATCAAGGCACGGCGTTTATGTCACGTACATTAAGCGAACTATACGGGTTATTGGGCATTAAGTCCATTCGAACAAGCGTCTATCACCCACAAACGGACGGCTTGGTCGAACGGTTTAATCGCACACTTGATCCATGATCCGTAAGTTCGTACAGGAAGACGCCAAAAATTGGGATAGGTGGTTAGAACCCCTCTTATTTGCCGTGCGGGAGGTCCCCCAAGCCTCCACGGGGTTTTCCCCCTTCGAGCTTCTCTACGGGCGCCAGCCACGGGGGGTGCTGGACGTCCTGCGAGAAACTTGGGAGGAGGGGCCTTCTTTGGCGAAGAATGAAATTCAATATGTGCTGGACTTGCGAACAAAGCTCCACACCTTGGGGCGGCTATCTAGGGAGAATTTGTTGCAAGCCCAGGACCGCCAGAGCTGGTCATATAACGGGAAGGTAGCTATGCAAATTCACACCGGGAGAGAAAGTGCTCGTATTACCCCCTACGTCGAGCTCTAAATTAATGTCAAAGTGGCAGGGGCCGTTTGAGGTCGCACGACAAATTGGAGACCTCGATTATGAAGTGATACGATCCGATAGGAACGGGGCACGTCAAATATACCACCTCAACCTCCTTAAGAAATGGAATGAGGTGGAATCAGTGTTGTTGGCAACGGTGATCGGGGGAGAGGATGATCTCGGGCCAGAGGCGAGCATCAAAGCACAATCGGTCGCGCTGGCCCCTGGGGGAGATCATCTCTTACCGTCCCAACTCACTGATTTGTCAAAATTACAGGCGGAGTTCGCCGACATGTTCTCGCCCCTACCGGGACGTACCAACTTGATTCAGCACCATATCGAGACCGAGCCGGGCGTGGTAGTTCGCAGCCGGCCGTATCGCTTGCCTGAACACAAGAAAAAGGTGGTTCAGGATGAATTAGGGGCAATGCTCGATATGGGAGTAATAGAGGAGTCCAACAGTGACTGGGCGAGCCCGATAGTTTTGGTCCCTAAGACTGACGGCTCGGTCAGGTTCTGTGTGGACTATCGCAAGGTGAATGCAGTGTCGAAATTCGACGCTTATCCAATGCCGCGGGTTGACGAGTTGCTTGATCGGCTGGGCACGGCTCGATTTTATTCGACATTGGACTTAACAAAGGGCTATTGGCAGATCCCCTTGTCTCCATTGTCCAAAGAAAAGACAGCTTTCACCACGCCGTTTGGATTGCACCAATTTGTCACGCTTCCTTTCGGTTTGTTCGGGGCGCCCGCTACCTTCCAGCGCCTCATGGACAGGATTTTGCGTCCCCAGGCCGCATATGCTGCTGCCTATCTGGATGATATCGTGATTTACAGTCACGATTGGCAGCGGCATATGCAGCATGTCAGGGCGGTCTTGAGGTCGCTGAGAGGAGCGGGGCTCACGGCCAACCCGAAGAAGTGTGCGATTGGGTGGGTGGAAGTAAGGTATCTGGGCTTCCACTTGGGTCATGGAGAGGTGCGTCCCCAAATTGATAAGACCGCCGCAATTGCAACCTGTCCGAGACCCAAGACCAAAAAGGAGGTAAGGCAGTTCTTGGGGCTGGCGGGATATTATAGACGGTTTATACCAAATTATTCGGACCTCACCAGCCCTTTGACTTACCTTACTAGAAAGGGGCTACCAGATACGGTCCAGTGGACGGAGCCGTGCCAGCAGGCCTTCACCCAAGTTAAGGCTGCTCTATGTGGCGGGCCGCTTTTACACTCCCCTGACTTTTCTCTCCCTTTCTTGTTGCAGACTGACGCGTCGGACAGGGGGCTGGGCGCAGTCCTGGCCCAGGAGGTGGAGGGGGAAGAGCGGCCGGTGCTGTACATTAGCCGCAAGCTCTCAAAGAGAGAGGCTAAGTACAGCACCATCGAAAAAGAGTGCCTTGCCATCAGGTGGGCCGTTCTCACCCTCCGCTACTACCTTCTGGGGCGGGAGTTCACCCTCTGTTTGGACCACGCTCCTCTCCAATGGCTCCACCGCGTGAAGGATACCAACGCGCGGATCACCCGTTGGTATATAGCTCTTCAGCCGTTTAAGTTCCAGGTGGTCCACAGGCCGGGTGCTCAGATGGCTGTGGCCGACTTCCTCTCCAGAAATGGGGGGGGGGCTGCAGGCCAGACGGCTCCCTGGCCTGAGTCGGGCGGTGGGGGTATGTGGCAAGGGGGGTGTGGTTCAGCGAGGTCTGCAGCGGGAGAGAGAGCCGCGGGACGAGCGGTAAGTGAGTGGGTTGGAAGCAGATTAATAACACCTGTCTCTTGTTCCAGTAATGGGCGCGGAGAGGGTACAAAACACCGGTGGAACCGGAGACGAGGGAGAGAGAGAGACCGGACGGTTGATGCCAAACCCCCACAGAGACTGAGTAACCGGAAGCCGAAAGTGCCGACCCGGAAGTGATCGTTGTTTATGTGAATCCAAACCCTTGTGTGTGTGCTTTGAGTTTGAAAGAAATAAAAGAGAATAGCATCAACCGTCCAGCCGACCCCCGTGTCCTCTTCCTTCCTCATACTATCGAACTTGTTACAGATACCTTTCAAAAAGACGAAATCAATATCCTTCTAGAGGAGGTGGAGCGGGAAAAGATATTATTTTCAACAGATTTAAAGAGCATCGTACAAACAAAGAGAAACAAAACATCTGAGAGGACATTGCTACCAAATTAAAAGTTAAAAGATAAATTATTAGTTCAAAGATTGGGTAAAGAGGTCTGCAAGAAATGGCAGGAGTTTGCAAGCCTGACAAAAAGGAAGAGGGCACTGCAGCATTATCACAATGCACTTGAGTAAAGTTAAAGGTGTAATCTGCCGGTTGTCCTGTAGGTGACCTCATAACTCTCTCTTCTTAGAGCTTTACAATTACTCCAGAGCACTCGTAGATCTACGATCATTTTCAAGTGCTACTTAAGTTACGATGCTTTTGGGAAACAGACCTTAATATTAAGGTCACTCGTACGATTGTTTTTATGATCAACTTAGGGTTACGATGCTTTTGGGAAACGCAGCCGTGGCTGACTGGCGGTTGTCACGACAATGATGTAGTTTAAGGCGGCACAAGTTCGCGTTCATTTACGCTGAATCAAAACCGTTTCTACATCGCCTTTGGGCCGAGGTGGGTCAGACCCGGCATATTTTAAGTCTGCTTTGCATCTTTACACAGAATTTTGAGCAGACACAGACCCGCTTTAGAGCCGCCTTAACTCGGCTGTGTAAAGGCACCTTTAGTGCTATTATTCATTGGGATCTTGTTGTATTCATTACCAGTAAAGACACACTTCATCAATCCTTTCACAAAGGTGATGTTTAGACTTAAGATGTACAATGCTAATTATTTTGTATTTATTTATTTTCAGAACTTCATCTCCATGAAAATCGTCAAATCCTTCAATTGAGTGCAGGAGGAGTTCAGCTTTTTGTCATTTTATTCATGTAATGTATTTGGCATTTCACACAGTGAACAGAAATGGTTCATTTTCTTTATGACAATCAGACCATTAATACAGTGTTGGTTTTGTTGTGGTTGTTTAGGTTTTTACCATTAATCACTCTTTGCACCATTATTAAATTCCATCATGAATTTCAGTTTTTGGTTCAGGTTTCACTGATGTTTGGAAACATTTGTACACAAACCATGAAGTGTTTTCTATTGTGAAAGTCTTTTATTGTATTATATTCTCAGATCATTTTAAAGTTTATTGGTTAAATGTTTAAAATTGTTAAATAAAAAGTGTTTTAAGTGTGTCAATTTGTCTTGAATTAGATTTCATTATTTTGTCATTTTATCAATAAAAACTGTCATGTTCAATTTACATTATCTAAGGGCACACAAATGCAAGTATTCTGGGATTGTGATATGAT
This sequence comes from Pseudorasbora parva, assembly GCF_024679245.1. Taxonomy (NCBI): domain Eukaryota; kingdom Metazoa; phylum Chordata; class Actinopteri; order Cypriniformes; family Gobionidae; genus Pseudorasbora; species Pseudorasbora parva. The sequence continues at coordinate 15,768,710 of NC_090184.1, forward strand.
CAGAGTTTACTGGATGGAGATTCAGAAGATTATTGGTAAATCTTTTGCCCTTTCTCTGAGTATCTTTTGAACTGTAAAGCTGCGTTTTCTCTGCGTTATGATTTTCACCTAAAGTCTAATGCTTTCTTGCATAAATGTTCTCCTAGAACTTAGGAATGTATGTTGAATGCCTTTAATCTCTTGAGTTCTGTTCATTCTGGTCCTGTCGCTCATTATACCTTCAGATTGTTCACCATTGTATAAGTTACAGTGAGATACCTGTCCCACTGTCGTGTTATTGTAAAAATATTGCAAAACAGAAACAAAAAATGGTATACCACTTAAACATGGTATATTTTACCAGTGAAAAAAAATTCAAATACATTTTATATTATTTATGTCCTTGTTCAAGCTCTTTTTCTGAACATCTGCATGATTGAAAATGTAATGTTGAGTTTCAGTTCAATAAAAAAGTGAATACCGGTAGTAAGTGACTTATATTTTAGATATATATTAGGCATTATATTTTACCATACTGCACATGATGATTTTACATGTTTAAAGTATAAAGTATACTTTAAAAATTATAAAACTTGCATTTCAATGAGGAAAAATTAACTGAATGCACCAAGAAAAGCTTTTGACAGAGCACAGTACCCGAGAACAATCCTTCTCAAGCCGGTCCAGGACCCAGTTGTTCAAAAGTTTGGTCTAGATTTGGAAAACCCGTGTTTTGCTATCCAGAAACAGGTAATCTTTCTTATTTTTGTGCTGGAGCACTGCTAATCTGGATTTGCAGTGCTCCAAATGGGGTTACTTTCATAATGTAGGATGCTAGCTATAAAGAACCACAGGTATAGAAGAGTCTAAATCTATTGACTCTCTTCATTTTAAATTTAAATGGAAAAAAGAATTGGAACACATCAGCAGGAAATCTTCAATACAGTCATAGTCTTCTCTACAGGAGGTTTAAATGTTTAATGTTTGTTTTTTTAAAATGAGTTTGTTGAAAAAGTTTAATGGGGAATTCCGTTTGTTTCTGGATTATTAGTTTGATTTTTAAGAACCTTTTATTTTTTGCTTTGATGTGACTTTTAAAATTTCAAGATTTGAATTTAAAGCTATAAGTCATGGAAGCTGGTGTATTAAACAACTTTTTTGTCATATCAAATTAGCAATCTTAAATTGTTCCCAGTGTTAGTCGTAATTGCATTTTTACTAGTGATAATTCAATTGTAGAGCTCTCTGAATCCGTTCTTACCCGTAAAAATGCAATTACTACAGCGCTGGGAACAATTTAATATAAACTGGCTTGCCAAAGTAAAGGGCGAATTAAATTAATAGACTTCATAATAAGATTATGTCCACATTTTTCCTCCCTTGTGCCGTTTTGCGCATTTTGGACAGAAGCAACGACTCAATCCAGACTGTAGGCCTAGTGGACGCGTTTGTGCAATGAATCATTTTTGTATTATTTTCGGTGGAAAAATAATTCCACCGAAAATAATTGTCTAATAATAATAATAATGACTGTTCAGAAACCATAAATCTCATTTAAAAACCGTCAAAATTAAATCTGTAGCTATTTAATAAAGTATTCCGATTTGATGTGTGATCACGTGCTCTACTCATGCACGTGCATTTTAGTTGCTATAACGACGCGTTATGAATTCTGAATGCATATGTACGATGTGCTTGCCTGCATTTTAGTTACTATAGCGATGCGTGTTATGAATTCTGAATGTATATATACCATAGACATGCATGTGCATTTTAGTTGCTATAGCGACGCGTGTTATGAATTCTGAATGAATATATACCCACGCGAACCGATCTCTATCTGTTGGTTTGAATCACCAATTCACAAACTTGCAGAATATTTTCTGTGCTGCTGATTTTGCGATCTTGAAGGAAATTTCTGAGAGACTTTTACTCTTGAGGAACATCAGAAGATAATATCCTTTATAAAGTTATATTTTTGTTCATATTATCTTAGAGGATACTTTTAATTTATTGTTATTTTCTTATTTTAGCAGGAGTTTGGAGTTTTATTTAATTTTTTTGTTTTATTTTATTATTATTTTATTTTGGGAGGAGTATTTCTAAGGAGAGTTGTAGGTTATTGTATTGTATTGTATTTTGTGTTGTGTTGTGTTTTTTATTGCAGTTTGGACTCGAAGGATGTCGATGGCTCACATGATGGGTGAAAGAGGAGGTGAGTGTGCTTTTGGTTTTCACTTGTTAATGGTTTGAAGTTGTACAATGATTGACTATAATGTGAAGAAAATTGTGTAAGGTTAAAAATCCCCCAATGTTCTCAGCTTAGTGATCACATGTATTTGATTCCTTGCATAAATAAAACTTTTCAATTTGAGTAACGTAACTATAGTAACAATATTTGTAATTGATCACTGACATTGTTTATTGATTATTATCAAAACATTACCAACTAATGTTATGTGATGTGTGAAATATTCCAGACTCAGGCCGCTCTAGATCCAGAAGAGCTGCTTCCTCTCAGACGGCTGGTCGGGAGATTTGGAGACTCTGTTCTGATGACCGCGATCTGCTGCCAGACCCGACCCAGATCCAGGCGATTCCAAGATATTTAGCACCTTCGTCTCTGTCTGAGTTTTCTGTTTCTGTGTCCACAGGTCAGGCGGACAGGAGGAAGATGGCGTGGCAGAGCGGCAGCCAGCAGAGCTCAGATGATGATGAACATCCCCTCAATTCAACTTCATCTAAATGCTCTTGCATGGGTCAGAATAGTATTTTAATAAATAAGTTATGGCTCCATTTCTATTTCTAATTTCAATGGCTGATTTGATGTCTAAAATTTTCCAGACTCAGGTCACTCCAGATCCAGGAGTGGATCGGACAGCTTTGATTGGTCGTGCCCTCCGCTGCCAGGTCAAGTTCCTGTCGAGCCAACTTCTAATGGCCGAAATGTTCAGGGTGCCATGGAGGCTTCTCCCCTGAACAAGACCTCAACAGGTGAGACTGAAATAAGGCTGGCCAGTGTAAAGTGTACAGACAGAGATTTTGATCATTCATGCATAACTGCTTCAAGTTTTTATCATGGTAATGTCCGTTCACATTTACTGTTGCTCAGCACAACTTCTCTGATTTTCTTAGTTTTTTTTAGAAAAGATTTGAATTGGACATTTGTCTAACATTTTCAAAACATCTAGAGAACATTCAAAAGTAAAGTTCCCATAATGAAAAAGTATAAACTAGAATGTTCCTTTAACCAAGAAAAAAAATATTTTTGAAAATGGACGTTTTAAACATTCAGGGAACATTTAATTTTAATATTAGCAATCTTAAATTGTTCTCAGTGTTTCTAGTCATAATGGCCTTTTTACCAGTGAGAATTCAGTTGTAGACATTTAGCACCTCTGTCTCTGTCTGAGTTTTCTGTTTCTGTGTCCACAGGTCAGGCTGACAGGACGCTGCAGAGCGGCAGCCAACAGAGCTCAGATGATGATGAACATCCATTCTCCTCATCTTCATCTTCATCTAAATGCTCCTGCATTGGTAAGAATAGGCTTTTAATAAAGAAGTTATGGCTCCGTTTCTATTTCTGCTTTCAATGGCTGATTTGATGTCTGAAATTTTCCCGACTCAGGCCATTTCGGATCCAGAAGAACTGCTTCCACAGATTCTTCGCTGGGCATCATGTCATCCTTGTCCCTGAGCAGCAGAGGCTCATTCAACGTCATTTGGAGGTGGAGTGGCGATGGATTGGACAGCCGAAGCGAACAGGGCAGGTCTGACAGCTTTGATTGGTCGTGCCCTCCGCTGCCAAGTCCAGTTCCTGTTGAGCCAACGGGGACTTCTAATGGCCGAAATGTTCAGGGTGCCATGGAGGCTTCTCCCCTGAACAAGACCTCAACAGGTGAGACTGAAATAAGGCTGGCCAGTGTAAAGTGTACAGACAGAGATTTTGATAATTCATGCATAACTGCTTCAAGTTTTTATCATGGTAATGTCCGTTCACATTTACTGTTGCTCAGCACAACTTTGCTGAATTTAAATTTTTTTTTTTTTTAGAAATATTTTAATTGGACATTCGTCTAACATTTTCAGAACATTCAGAGAACATTCAAAATCTAATTCTCAATAAGCCATGAACTCAGTGGTACTTGTGCTGTCTGACACACACCCGAAACATGCGCACAGAAAGCCGCTTCTCAGACGGCAAACAATCCAGAGTAGAATTCTATTTCAAGACTTTTTGCTTTTGAATTGTCAAATACACAGAACATTGTCAAACTGGCTGTCATATTACAGAGTCGGTTATGGCATAAATAACACAAAGCTATGCATTTCAAAATTAACGTTTATTTAAATATATTGTATTTAATATAACATAAATATATTATATTTGCCATTACCAGAACTGATTTGGTCAAATGAAGCCAAAAAGATCAGATAAAGCAAGAAAAATAACTATATTGTGACCACTAATATTTGCAAAATAAGATTTTGGGACATTTATGCAGGCATTATCTAGAAGTCAGGAGGATAGCTTGGAAGTATTTCCATTACTTTGGATTTATAACATTACAGATGAGAATTTAAAAGTAAAATGTAAGTCATGTCATTATATCGTTGCTTAATTTGACGTCATTCAAATGAAAATCTTAATTTCAGAAAATCCTCCAGGATGTGGGAAATGGAAAAGAATTCGTTCTTTCTTCACGAGGGTATGGAAGGCTCTGAAGAGTCCTGTCTGCTGCTGTCTCAGTAGTGCTGTGGATGTTGTGGAGCCTTTTTCCCCTGATCCTGAGCCATCATCATCTGCGTCAGATCACTCCGCCGTCAAGCCAAATGAAGGTAAATCGCTGATCATTATTTCTCCAACATCATTTTAAACAGTATTGTCATCTTGTTTTTCACTGAAAATAATGCTCATGGCTTTTGAGGAAATATTTAAAAAAAAAATGTTTAGGTCATATATTTCATATTTTTCTGTTTGTTTTTCAGAGTCTTTTGAGTCTCTCTATAATGTGGGAGCGATGCTTGGATCCGGAGGATTTGGCAGCGTGTACAAGGGAACACGCAAATCTGATGGCAAAAAGGTAAATCTGACTGAATTGTTCAAAGATTTTGCTCTTGAATGCATCAAAACATTTAAAACTAACTTTCTTTTTTGTTGCAGGTTGCCATCAAGCAGTTAAGCAAGATTGAAAACAATCGTTATCTTTATATTGTAAGTTGGCAAAAACCTGAATATGTATTTAGTCGTTTCAGTGCAGATTACTGTAGTTAATAAACCCGTAGAAAGCATTAAGTGTAAATGTGATTGACAAATAAGCCTAGAGGCACCAAATAACTTTGAGCTGAAAAGGCTCTTTTGAACGGATCTAAAAATATACTTTTAAAAAAAGGACTTTTTCAAAGATACTTTGATATGTTTTCTTCAGATTTTTACTCAGCTAACCTTCTGATTACTCTTTTTCTCTAGCCTGGGCATCCCAAACCTCTCGTTACAGAAGTGGCGCTGCTGCTGATGATGAGGCGAAAACCCATAAGCCCGCTCATCATACAGCTCTACGAGTGGTTTGAACATCCTGGAAAATTCACTCTTGTTATGGAGTTCCCCGAGCCTTGCATGAGCTTGCGGGACTACATCGTTCGCAAACCCGTCCTGTATGAACCCACAGCACGGTTCATCATGCGACAGGCTCTGCTGGCAGTACAGGTCTGCATCGAGCATGGTGTTTTTCATAATGACATTCATGCGCAGAATTTCCTCGTAAATGAAAGGACGTTGGAGCTCAAGCTGATCGACTTTGGCTGCGGTCAGCTATTTAGTAATGATGGCTACGAGAGCAAAACATACATTGGTGAGCATTTTGAGAGTGTGAAAACCTGAATGTAGTGACTTATTATTTAATACTTAAAAAAAAGCTCATCAATGTGCAAATTTCTTCTTTACAGGACTGCCGTATTACTATCCACCTGAAGTCTTAACAGAACCTCGTTTCCACGCCATACCAGCAAATGTCTGGGCTCTAGGAGTGCTGTTGTACACTATGGTGCACGTATCTCATCCTTTTGCCAATTCGGAAGATATCAGACGAGCCAAAATTCCATTTATGTACTACAACTTATCCAAAAGTGAGTGAATCATATTGACAACATTGATAACACACACACACACACACACACACACACACACACACACACACACACACACACACAAAGCAAAGGCTCTGAACAGAAACAGTTAAAGATGAAGTATGTAAGATTTTTTATATATAGCTCAACGTATAGCGAGAGTTTGGGGCGTGGCTAATGTAGCAGGCGGAGCCATGGGAAAAGAAATTTAGCTAAAGAAGTGAAAGCCAAAATTCGCTGCATTTATACCTTAAACAGGTCACGAACATGTCAAAGTGAACAAAGCATTGTGATACAAAGCACGCTTCAATAATAATAATAATAATAATAGATTTTATTTATAATGAACTTTTCATTCCGAAGAATCTCAAAGTGCAACAAAGGGAAAAAATAACAAAAAAAATGAATAACAAGTAAAAATATAGAATAATACAAACAATCAACCAACACAGAAAACTGAACAGAAACAGAGCTGATGATATATCATAGTCATGCTCCCGTTCAGAAAGATACATTTTAATAAAGACAAATGCAACACAGCTAAAAGTATTCCTAATATGTTGAACCTTAAACGAGAGCTGTGTTTGTGATGTTGGGGAAGACGTAATGATTTGACGAAAATATGATTTATTTTGTAATTTATTTTGTAGTGTCACAGAAACTACATACTTCACTTTTAAAGTAAAGCTAAAGAACATTTTACAGTATAATAATCATGTTTTAGATGCTGTTTTCAGAGATGCATGACTAACTCCTTATTAAAATTTGTACAGAATACAGGGATCTGATTAGCCAGTGCCTAGCCCGGGATCCAACTAAACGGCCGACGTTAGAGCAGATGTCACAACATAAATGGATGAGATGACCTACTGTAGATTGGAGAAGTTCAGGAGATTCACTCGATCAGTGATTTCAGCAGGTGTGAGGAAGTGTAACAGACAGAGTAGGATTATTATCAGTTGTCTTATTTCACAGTTGCGTTCTTGTTATAGTCAAGTCACCTTCATTTATAAAGTGCTTTATACAATACAGATCATTTCAAAGCGGCTTTACTGTAATAAACAGGAAAATATACAGTGTAATAAACTCTAAAAATCATTCATGAGTTGATTTGTTCATATAATCTTTGTATTGAATAGGAAACAACATACTTGCTGTCCTTGGTGGAGGGCTTGAGCTCGAGACTTGAGCCGAAGCCTGATGTCCAACCCCAACCTGACTGGGAACTCAGAGCCTGTCCACGTCTGAGCAAGAACACGAGAGACTGCAAGACTGGGAAGAAGTCATCGATCATCACAGCCACATTTGCTTTGATTTTAAACGTCAAGACAAGTCATCTTTATTTATATAGCGCCTTATATACGACCGATCTTTACTCACAGCGGCTGGAATATTTGAACTTGTCATTTTACCTTGTCGTTTGACTGGATTGTTTGCTTTATTTCTTGTATAGCTTCATATACCTTTATAATGGCTATTTGATCTTACATAAACTGACATTTAAGACTCAGTTGTTGCTTTTTTATGTCATATTTAATTTATTGCATTGATATATGCACACTTATTGTCTGAACCACATATTAATATTTCAAATATTTTTTAATAAAAAAAAGTAAACAAAAAGCGGCAGCGTTGTTTTTTATATTTTGTTTTGTTATAAATATACATGCAGTGAAGATAATAAAGGTACGCTTTACCTGAACCACATCTGTGTGGTTATTAATATGTTTAAGATTGTTTTAAATGAAAATGAAAAGAGGCAGAGTGGTGTTTTATCACTGTAGTTTAAATTACACTCAGGGACATCTTTTGGGATTTCCGGCTGGATTTGGCCCACCCAAATTGAAAAGCTTCCCATACACACATACAGTGGTCTAGGTTCAAAATGTTGGTGTTATTTTACAGGAAACCCTTTAAAGTTACATAAAACACTGCTAAAAGTCTGCTAAAAGAAGTATATGTTGTCTAAGCTGTAATAACCCCCCCAAAAAGTAGGCGTTTTTTGATTTTTTCCCCCCATAGACTGGGAAGAAGTCATCAATCATCACAGCCACATTTGCTTTGATTTTAAACGTCAAGACAAATCATCTTTATTTATATAGCGCCTTATATACGACCGATCTTTACTCACAGCGGCTGGAATATTTGAACTTGTCATTTTGATGGCGGATTGTAATCCAGAAAGGTCCAAACGACAATCATCAGTGACAACTGGAGATTCACCCGTAGTCTAAAGTAAAAGATTCGTCTGTACAGAAATTAAAACCTGCAGGAAACGCTAATACACGCTAAATACATGGAGTCACGCAATACTGATGTTTTTAGCATGAACAATTTGAAAACAAAGTTTTGTGGGGGAAATGTATTTATTTTGTCATAAATTTAATGGAATTGTTTTTAGATACTTCACCTTTAAATTCACGTTTTTATAATTTGTGGAATTGTTGATTTGCAATGCTTTAATTATTCATCATAGCCCCTAAGCTAACTGAGTAGCTACAATCAATTCATTCAGTTTATCGACACCCCTTCAGTCCAAAAATATAGGCGTTTAATTCAGATGTATTTCTTTGATTCTGTTATTTGATTTAAAATAATCCATCGGAAAGTCAAAATTCCGAAGTATTATTTTATTCATATAGTTCATTTTAATTTGATGTATGATTTTGCTTTACTACCGTACAGTATTCTGAACGCTTCTAGGTCTGTTAAACGTCATCAGTCGCTGCCCAATACTGTTCCATTTCAAAGTTTACATCTAGCCAAGAATAGTTTCAATCCCCGGATGTGTCCTTGATCCGCCCCTTTTATCGAGGATTTATCGAGAGGTAACTTTAGCAGACTTGAGACAGACAGGTATCCCAGAATGCATCTCTCACCAAAGTACAAGTGTCAATAGCAGATGAGAAACCCTAGCCTGACAAGCCAGACCCACATCAAGATGTTTGGTCTGGAAAGTCACCATTGACTAATCAATCCGAGGGGCGGGATAAACGGTTGTCTTTCAAACTCCCTCTGCACGCCGCGCACGCGATAGGATAGCGCTACACCAACCAGAGCAACGAAGGTGAAACAGAGCTCGTTGACAGATAAAACTTTCACCGTATCCGGTCGGCAAAACTCCGAACACATCTTCCCTTCTTAAGAATGACTTCAGTGCCATTCTTTGTTATTTTCTCAAAGAAAAGCTTAACTCCAAGTCTTCCAGAGTCGCGGTCAAAGCTGATTCGAAAGACCGCCGCCACTAGTTTCTGTGTTTACTAGAAGCACTCGGCCGTCATTATATTAAGCCCCGCCCACCGACTCTATACATGATGTGATTGGCCCGACCAGAGTTTGGCGTTTACAGCTCAGAAGTGAATTGAGAGTTGCTAGACGACATTCGCGGCAAATTAGATTTGCTGCCGCTAGGGTGCGTCTAGATTTCTAGACTAGAGAAACCCAGCTTAATTAAAAAAGACTACTGTTAATGTGTCACGAAATGTACTTGTTTAAAGTTCAAACCTGTGGTTTATTCATAAAGAGATCGCCTATTGTAATTTGATCTGCCGTTTTCAGAGTTGTGAAATCCAGTCGATCACCGGGCGCTCAACGCTCTTTAACCCCGCCGAGAGCAGCCTTTCCTCGGCTAGTTCTTCTGATGTTTGCCGCTGACTCTGATGTCTCTGTAGTGGTAAAACATGAGATATAATTTGTCTAACTGGCTAATCATTTTGGCTGAGCTAGGGCAAAGTGAAGTTTCATAACTTTGTATTTTTCGGCTTGTTTAACTGTTGTAGCCTACTAGCACTGTCTTTGTATGTTTGACTGGATTGTTTGCTTTATTTCTTGTATAGCTTCATATACCTTTATAATGGCTATTTGATCTTACATAAACTGACATTTAAGACTCAGTTGTTGCTTTTTTATGTCATATTTAATTTATTGCATTGATAAATATACATGCACACTTATTGTCTGAACCACATATTAATATTTCAAATATTTTTTAATAAAAAAAAAGTAAACAAAAAGCGGCAGCGTTGTTTTTTATATTTTGTTTTGTTATAAATATACATGCAGTGAAGATAATAAAGGTACGCTTTACCTGAACCACATCTGTGTGGTTATTAATATGTTTAAGATTGTTTTAAATGAAAATGAAAAGAGGCAGAGTGGTGTTTTATCACTGTAGTTTAAATTACACTCAGGGACATCTTTTGGGATTTCCGCCAGGATTTGGCCCACCCAAATTGAAAAGCTTCCCATACACACATACAGTGGTCAAGGTTCAAAATGTTAGTGTCATTTTACAGGAAACTCTTTAAAGTTACATAAAACACTGCTAAAAGTCATAAACATGGAAGTATATGTTGTCTAAGCTGTAATAACCCCCCCAAAAGTAGGCGCTTTTTGATTTTTTCCCCCTCATAAATTATTTTTTGAAAGTGTGTAACTCAGGCCCTGTGTGCTCTAGGATGGGTCTGAAGGGATGACCCCCCTTTTCCGCCCTCCCCCGACCCTGCTACCCCCCTCCACCACCATATATAGTGATATAAATCCAATATCCCAGTGTCATTAAATTAATTATATATGCTGGAAGCAGCCCAAACTGTCTGCAGGGTCCTAGAGCACACAGGGCTTGAGTTACACACTTTCAAAAATTAATTTATATAAAAAAATCGAAAAGCACCTAATTTTGGGGGGGTTATAACAGCTTTCAACATATACTTCCATGTTTATGACTTTTAGCAGTGTTTTATGTAACTTTAAAGGGTTTCCTGTAAAATGACACCAACATTTTGAACCTTGACCACTGTATGTGTGTATGGGAGGCTTTTCAATTTGGGTAGGCTAAATCCAGCCGGAAATGGTACCAGAGTAATTTAGTGTACATTACTTTGTGTAAAACAAATGCCAAAGTGATGCATATCTCCAGAAAGTAGAGACTCTAAGCTTTCAAATGGTACCACATATGACATCATAGCTCCTCCAGACATTTAAAATGGAAAGTATATACATGACAATCTCATTCCCGTCCCTGTACAGGGTCCACAGAGTTTAAGAGGTTAAAAAACACATACAGAGATAACCAGATTAGAGCGAGCTGAGTGACACGATGAAGAACGTGCTACAGCACGCCACGCAACAGTTTCGGAACCACGTCGTCCACATAACCGGAAGTGAGCAGCGCTACCCATACACGTGATTTTCTTTCGTTAAATGTAAGCTTTTTATGGCAGTTTTCATGTGGATTTTAATCGGAACGATGTCTACAATATTTAACAACAATACTTTTTATTTAAATCTCCTCATACTATGTCTCGTCATACTATGTCCTAGTATTATTTTTAACATGAATGTGAAGGAAATACATACATAGGCTACACTACCGGTCAAAAGTTTCAGACCAGTAGCATTTTTAAATGTTTTTAAAGAAGGCTCTTCTGCTCACCAAGGCTGCATTTATTTGATCCAAAATACTGCAAAAACAGTATTATTGTGAAATATTTGGACAATTTAAAATAACTTTTCTAGTTGAATTCAGGAGCAGCTTCTTAGGGTCTTCAGCGGTTCGGATTTAGGAACATCAGAATGACTGCTGTGTTAATTATTACAGCCAGCGTACTGTTGTGCTCAATCGTGGGAGGGGTCCGACTGTGTGGCGTTACACGGTCGAACGCCTTGATTTAACACAGGGGAAAACACATAAGGAAATAAAAAAAAACACAGGATGGATTTTTATCATTATAGGATGGTTGTGTACAGGCACTGCCAACACACATTTCCATACAATCAATACATCTTGTAAAAAGTGCATATAGTACCATTATATGACCCCTTTAAATCCTGATTAAAAAAATGTTTCCCTTATCAAAATGTGTTAATCAATTTTCGACCTGTCCTGATTTGTTTTCATGTTGGTAGTGTGTGTGTGTGTGTGTATATACTGTATATGCTTATTTAATAAATAAGAAGCGAACCAAAATCGACGGTATGGATTGACGTGTGTAACGTTTTTCTGTTCACAATTAAACAGAATTGTCCAATATTCGGGCTCATGTTATATGAGCTGAGAACTGAACTTTGTTTTGGGGAAATATTACATTCCTGACCACTTTTACAGTCTATGGGCTCAGAGAGATAGGCTGTGCAGCCTGATGCTATAATGGAGAGTCGGCGCTCTTCTTTGGTCAGAACCACGGAGAACGACCGCGGACAGGTCCGTCCTACGCACCGAGACTTTTCACAATGCAACAACATATTTAAAGAGCATTAAGCTATAAAATATCTATTATGTAAAGGGAGGGGAAGCAGCCGCAGCGAGCGCAGACACAGAGCGGCCAGAGAAACGGAGGAGCGACTGCAGTATGGCGTTTGTGGAAAACTGCGGAAAAACTGCGGAAAAAGAGCGGGTGTTGAAACCTGTCACCGGAAAAAGTGTGGGTGTATCCCCCACGGATGCGACACCCCTGAACATTTGTTGTGACTGCTCTAAAGTGACTTTCTGTTTCTTTGAAAAAAACTTTGACAAATTGACTTTGAATTATGACAAACATCAAAAGCGCTATATAGCAAGCAGAACAAAATTATTTGAAACTCCGTATTTTTATATCCTATTTTTATATTTCATTATTTGTTTTAAATTAATTTATAAAACTTTGTTAAAACTGTAGTTTAATATAATGTTCAACGCATTGTTACCCGCGATTTTAATTCCTGTGTAAATGCATTTATGCCGCTTCAGAGAAGGATTAAACGGTCTGTGTAAATGCACATTTTTGTGATTTTATGCTCCTGCAGAATCGGTTTCTGTGTAAAGATGCCTTAAGACTAGCACAACCAGGCCGATGAACAGCCACTTAAATTTGCGCCACACTATGAATTTGCACGTCTTGCATGGACTTGTGAACCAAAAGAACGAGGTTTCAGGTCGCCTGAGAGGTTTAAAAGAGAAATAAATCTTGTAATCATCTTCTGTTAACACACAGAACAATAAACTTATTTAAGTGAGAGTTCGATTACTTGGGAGGATGGAGTTTTGGATTCATATTGGGCTCATCTCTGCCTTTTCCAGCAGGTCTCTCATCCGCTTCCTTCTCATTCACAATCTCCAAAGTCAGCTCCACCTTTCCCTGAAAAAAAAACGATAAAAAAGGCCCAATTAAATCAAGCTCAACATGAAATGACATCCACAACCCATTTGATCAAACCAAGTGAAGCGTATTCAAAGGGGTAATTCACTGCTGGCAAAATGGGATTTAAATAAAAGTTAGCTGCCTATGCAGTAGAAAGGCTTTTAGGCAAACAAGTCAGAAAACTTCAACACCCATAATGCACTGGGCATGTTGCAGTCCAAAGCCACTACCAATCTGCTCCTACTAAGTCAAATTCTGCCTTGCTCGAGAAGGAAATACTTTTGAGCAAACTTTTAGTCACGATGGTGTTCACTTGTTCACAGTACATGTTTAGCAGGAGTTATTTCTGGTTTTCAGTGAAGGATCCAGAGCATTAAAGGCTGCAAAGAATATGTAGAGAAAGCTGCAACGGAAAATCTGAAAAACATCCGTGTTTGTCTCAATAACGAACAGGATGACTATGAACAGGGTTCTCAATTAACCGCCAACTGCAGGTTAAAATTGGCGGGTGTTAAAGCTACACTGTGTAACTTTTTTAGTTTATTCTTAGCTAAAAACACTTAGTACTTTCAAAAATATATGTGCTCATTAATGTATATTTACTTATTTCAAGTTATAAAGTATGCGCGTAAGTTTATAATATGCCATTGAAAATACATACGGGTGAGGGGTTCGAATGCCGGTCGCCATGTTGCTCCTCCATCTTGAAAGTACATTAGCCAAAGAGGGACATACCCATAAATTCAAGCTTCGCCTTTCGCGTTTTAACACTCGATGACAGTGTCTAATGTGAAGACGGGGATTGCCATGCTAATCTTGGACTAAATCGGCCACCGTAGGAGTTAAAACGAAATCAGAATTGAGAGGAACAGAAACTATTATTCCCTGGATGATCATTATATTAGTGCTGAACTATTCTCGTCGCTTCATAAAATTATTGTGAGCCACTGTAGTGAGATGGGCTTAGACGACGTCTTTAGTGCCTTTATGAGTCTTAAGAGAGGACATGACTTTGGTGTCAATGAAGGCCTTTCTGAGCCATCGGATTTCAACACTAATATCTTCATCTGTGTCTGAAGATGAACAAAGGTCTTGCAGTGTTCAACGACATGAGGATAAGTAATTATTGACATTTTAATTTTTGGGTGAACCAACCCTTTAAAAAGCAAAAAAAAAAAAAAAAGTATTCTACAATATAAGCACTTTTTAAATGCATTTTATTGCTTTCTACATTGTTAAATGAATTGTATAGATTAAAAAGCTGCCTCTGTTTTTGTATTTGGTTCGGTATTTTTTTTTTAATTCATTTAAAAATGGTTTTGACAAACTATTGGGTAATCACAATATCCTTAAAGTTTAGCTTTTTTACAGTGCAATGCTGCTATATACATGTTCTTTTTTTTAAAAATGTATTTTGCTGTTTAAAGCAAAACAACTTCAAGCACTTAATTTAAAAGCTGCAGCAATGTTTTTGCAATATTTTTCAATGTTTAATATTTTTGTTTTGACTTTGTGAGTTGGTCCTCAAATATTTTACTTTGTATTTGTTTGACGGCGCAGCACCACACTAAAAAGCTGCTGTTTTTTTGTGTTTTTTTACATTTTAAAAATGTTTTTGACTTTGATCCTCCACTAGTTTACTCATGGAGTTTCTTTTTGACTACAGCACTACTATTGAGTCTCACTTTTAAGTGCAAAACAAATCCCCCCCAACCACCCATTAATTTAAAATGTATCAAATTTCTTTTATTAGTTCTAATAGTTATTAGTTTCTTTTATTAAACTTCATAACTTCATAAAAAGTTATGAAGTTTAACTTTTTGACAGTGCAACACTTGTACACGCATGCATGTTTATAGTTGTCCTGCTGTTAAGTCTATTTTTTATTTTGGGTTAAGATTCATATCATTTGTACAACAAAATATATTCAATGCATTTAATAATGTTTAACAAAGATAAAAATAAACCGTGTTTAGTTTCTGTATTTTGGTTTGTAATGCATTTATTTGAACACTTTTATTTAATCAAAAAACTGCATTGCTGGTAATGGATGCCATTTTAATGTATTTTGGCAAAACTATAGTGATTTATAGACAAAACCAGTACAAAATTTCCGTTTTCAAAATTTAAATTATTAACGGAAGTGTATGTAAATGTTATGGAGGTTGTCCTGTAAATCTACAGAATTTTCCGTTTTTTTAACAGACAGAAATGTCCGTAAAAGTACAGTAGATACTGTAAGTAATCTACGAAATCTTCCGTTTTAGAGTTGAAGGAAATGTCCGTAATTATTGCGGAAAATGTACTGTTAATTTTCTGCCAGTACATTCTCCGTTTTTACAGTGTTGTTTTCGTTGGTATTCTAAACTTTTAATTTTCCATTGGTCTTAGTACACAATCTAACAACAGAACAGTCAAGTTTTAAATGGGAAAAATATTATCTTTGAAAAAAATAAAGTCTGGTCATTTTTGAGAGCAATGCTAATTGACTCATATGATTCAATGATGTATGCAAAGCTATGCTACAAGTGCTACCACCATATTCAGGCTGAATGGATTCAAAAACGGTAAAACTCAACTGTTTCACTCTAAGGGACTTGGAACATTTTTTTTTCAAAAGTTGTCTACGGAGGCTGTATTCTTGGGAGGAGCTATGGAGTTGTAAACTGGAGCGGGCTTTTAGGCTGGTGCAGAATCTGGAGCAGTCTCATGGGCTGGAGCTATCATTGGATGCTGGTCAATGGCTGGAGCCATGGGCGTAGGTTTAGGGGGGGACGCTAGGTACTAGTCCCAATCAATATTTTAAGATGGCAAAATTGTCCCCACCAATATTTGAGCAAACTCCTTCGTGCTGCTATATGGATCGATTCCGTATCGCCCCGTATTTACAAGCAAAATGATGCACAAGCGTTGCACAAGATTGCGTTTTAGCGGCTTTGCTGCCATAGCGACGGAGTCTCGAGAACATGCGCTGTAAACTTGCGCGTTTTTTAAAAAACATGTCGAGCTCGCGTCCACCATTTAAACGCAAGAGGATTTCCAGATATAGGGCTGAATAGAAAAAAAAGGTAGTGGGTCTGTCCAGTAACTTACGATGAACCTAAAACAAACTGCAACCTTTGCAGAGAAGCATTTCACTGTCTCAGACTGTGACTGAAAGCAGCAGTGATGACGGACACATCCGTGTTTCTAGGTAGGCCTATTGTTTTTTTAATGGATAATATATTAATATAATATTCCATACAATATCAAAGCTTGGCAGACTTATTTTTCTAGACATTAGACCGGTTAATTAATAGATTATAGCCTAACTAATGTTATTAATTTATCATTTAGCTATAGGCTAAATTAATAATAAATTATCCTGTCATAAAGTTTGACATTTAAAAAAATATTTAGATAAAAATGGGACGAATAATTGCATAATAATATAGTCATAATAGTAAATTAATAAAGAAAATGTAATTTAATTTTTGAATTTCAGAACATTTTTGTCAGTAAAGTGGTTACTGGTTCAAAATGACTGCTTAAAGAGACAGTGCACCCAAAAATTAAAAATCTGTCAATTTCCTCACCCTCAAGTTGTTCCAAACCTGTATACATTTCTTTGTTAAGTTGAATTCCTACCATGGAAGTAAATGGTGCCCCCAAAGCAGTCTGGGTACAAACTTTCTTCAAAATATCATATTTTGTGTTCAGCAGAAGAAAGAAACTCATACAGGTTTGGAACATCATGAGGGAGAGTAAATGATGACAGAATTTTTATTTTTGGGTGAGCCATCCCTTTAAAGTGCACCAATATAGGCTACTAAAGAGTTCTTTAGAAATAAATAAAATAATCAAATGTAAAATAATATAAAATGTGTTCTGTTGCAAGCTTGCATAGGCCTACTTGACAAACATGTTTATTGTTGAGCTGTTGTCATTGTTTAATTGTCACTCTTATCAATACTATCACACTTTAAATGCCAAGTTCATGAATGATTTTCAAAAACTGATTCAAAACTGATTTGGAAAAAAACTTATTTTCAATATAAAAAGTGATTGTGCATGATTATATAGCATTATGGCTTTACAGTCAAAAAATGAGGTTATAATGGAAGTCAATAAGGGCAAAAACAGCCACGAACAGTAAATGAGGGAGAAACAAAAACTGATCCTGTACAAAAACTAACAATGCATCAAATCTAAAGTTGTTACTAATCTTTGACATGCTCAATAATGTGATAAGAGGTTAAAAAAAAAATCCAGTCCACAATAATTTTTATATTGAAAATAAGTAATTTTGTGTGCATGTTGTGTTTTTTTCCAAATCAGTTTTAAAAATCATTTATGAACTTTATGGTCCTGGATTGGGCTGAAAAGCCTCATAAATCAATAATCGTATTCATTCCTAAACTATGGTGCATTTCCATACTCAGTAATAAATAATAGAGTATATAATCTGGGCAAACCTGGTGGGATGTCCCCACCAAAGCTGAGACCAAACCTACGCCCTTGGCTGGAGCCATCACTGAACGGGAGATGGGGACCTCTCTGGACTCGGGACAAGGTCCTCTCTAGACTCAGGATGTAGGGCAGGGTCCTTTCTGGTCTTGGAATGGGCACCGGTGTGTGTGCTATCCACACACACACACAACATAGCCGTGGCCACAATGGTCAGTGCTGGATACTCTGAAGACTCTGGAATTGGAGACACATGAACGTGCGACCATCTTGGCTGAAGACTCAGGCATGGCGGTGATCTTGACTGAAGACTCAGGCGTGGCGGTCATCTTGGCTGAAGACTCAGGCGTGGCGGTCATCTTGGCTGAAGACTCAGGCGTGGCGGTCATCTTGACTGAAGACTCAGGCGTGGCGGTCATCTTGACTGAAGACTCAGGCGTGGCGGTCATCTTGGCTGAAGACTCAGGCGTGGCGGTCATCTTGGCTGAAGACTCGGGCGTGGCGATCATCTTGGCTGAAGACTCAGGCGTGGCGGTCATCTTGGCTGAAGACTCAGGCGTGGCGGTCATCTAGGCTGAAGACTCAGGCGTGGCGGTCATCTAGGCTGAAGACTCAGGCGTGGCGGTCATCTAGGCTGAAGACTCAGGCGTGGCGGTCATCTAGGCTGAAGACTCAGGCGTGACGGTCATCTAGGCTGAAGACTCAGGCGTGGCGGTCATCTAGGCTGAAGACTCAGGCGTGGCGGTCATCTTGGCTGAAGACTCAGGCGTGGCGGTCATCTTGGCTGAAGACTCAGGCGTGGCGGTCATCTTGGCTGAAGACTCAGGCGTGGCGGTCATCTTGGCTGAAGACTCAGGCGTGGCGGTCATCTTGACTGAAGACTCAGGCGTGGTGGGTCTTTCTCCTCACTCTCCACGATGGTGAAGAAGATCCATTGTGGACAAGCACCCACTCCACATAATCCTGGAAGCTCCCCTGAGACCTGTCAGAGGCTGGTGTCATCATAGTGGACGAAGGAAACCAAATCCAAATACCTCTGTGTGTGGGCCACGACGGATAGATCCCCTGGGAGAGGCGGAGAAGCTCCATTGCTGCTAGAGCCATATTTTAGGATCTGTTATTCTGTCACACCGTGGTTGCAGAGTAAGAAGGAATAGAATCCAAATGCAGCAGTTTCAGGCTTTATTTTTAACAATAAACTCAGAATAACGTGAACACAGAACAGTACATTTTCATTTAATTGAAATTACTATGCAATTAAGTATCAAAAAACATACATATAGTTTATACTTGAGTATATTCTTTTAAAGTATATTATTTCCTTACATATTTATATAGTTGTACTTGTTTAATTTATTTTATTTTATTTTTCGGTTTTATTTATTTATTGTTGTTGATTGTTTTGTTTTTTTAAATTCTGTAGCACTTTGAGATTTTGTTTAATATAAAGTGCATTATAAATAAAATTTATTATTATTATTATTATTAGTTACCAGAGCATTTGCCATTAAATATTATTAAGGACCCCTAAATTGTATTATATCATGACAAATATGACATATCTCCTCCTATAGAGAGAGAGAGATTTAACGATTTTTGGAGCTTTTCTAAAAATGAACAGCCCATGAAAACAAACTGCATTATACTTTTTTGACATGGTATTTTGGTTGTTGTCAAACAAAGTTGATGATGAAGTCAGAAATCTGTGATGGTGCTTCAATTTGTGAATTCTTAAAGTTGCAGATTTTTTCTCCCAGCCATATCATTAGATCCAGAAATATGTCTTTACACTTTAAAAAATATAGACAGATATGCGAACAGATTCTTTAATCACAGAGAAATCTTCGGAGTTCAGAAACATTTTTGTTTCCCCGGGCTACTGATGCTAAAAATAGCAGAGAAGCCACACTTAAATGCTTTTAAGAGAAAAGTCTCAGTGGAGAGATTCGCAGCATGAATACGGCCCGGCCAGCATGTTCTGATACTTCTCAAAACCATATCTCCTTTTCTTCACTCTAGACCTCGGTATCACATATCTGCCGAAGGAAGGTTCTTTGGTCCATTTTTTTCTGATTCTCTCTGTCTTTCTGATTCAGTTTACATAACAGGTTTATTTTGTACACTCAAAAAAAAAAGAAAAAAAAAAAGATAATAATAATAATTATATATCTATATAAATTATAATAATTATAAGGTTTTTTTTTTTTTTTACACATACTAACAGTTCTATTTTTTGTGCTTTTAGGCTGGTTTATTTTAGCTTTTATGTGCTGAAATGGTTCTTTGTGTTAGAGTTTAGGGTTCTTTATTCCTGCCTTTTTGTTTTTCTGACAAAGCCACCTCATTAATGATTTTCTGATGGTCAGCTATACAACTACACAGACCAGTGGCACCATTTATAACCGTTGCATACACATAAAACAGGCCCTGTAAGAGGCGTACGCCATTTCCTCGTCACATAAATTGTGATTTATAAAACCAAACTTGACTGGAAAATCATACTCTGACCCATGCGTACAAACTCTTTTACTAGAGTGAGAAAAGACATGAAGTTTAAACTCTGCATTACTCAGAAGTGAAACCAAAATTATATGATAGATGTTACTTCCAATAATTCATCTTTAAACTAAACTGCAGATCTCATGTCAGCACAACATATTTATAGGGAGAACGATGAATAGTGATACTTACTTTGAGTCCACACTTAACTTACTTTGATATTAACGTTACAGACACTAACGTTACAGGATGCAGTAGTCGAGCGGTCCATTGTCCGGTTTTTTTCATAGGTCCAATGATAATAGTTTACTGTTACCGCAGCTGCACGAAGGTGTTGACTTCGTGTAAAGGCATCTTCACAGAATTATGTCAAATTTCACTGTATTTGAATGATATAAAATGTAGACAACGGAAAACGTGTAGCACTCGCGCCTCTCGCAGTTCAAAATGCTTACGCTTATTAATAAATACGCTACGTCTGACGACGAGCGTAACTACTATGTCGTCAGACGTAGCGTAAGTATTTTGAAGCGCGAGAGGCGCGCAGGCGCTAAACTTTTTCCGTACGTTAAATTTGGAAGGCGATTCGCCGGAAGCTAGATCATTTACTCGTTTAAAGTTTATATATGGATATTTTTCATACACAAACACAGTTTTGAATATACAGCCCTTTAAACATTGTGTCATGTGAATAGCTGCATGGAAATAATATGTAGATGAGGTTATGCATAGTAAAACAAGGCGTTGTAAGCTTCATTTAGTTTCAGAGAGGAGGGTTGTACGTAGCCTGCACACTCTTCTGCTGACTGGAATTTAAAGGGATTTTTGCACAGTTTCTGGTGTAGGCTACATATGGTTTTATAAATGTGTACCCTTTATGTAAAATCTAGCATTTGTGCTTACGTACACTTTTAGGATGAAATAGGTTTTATAAATGATCGAGAGGCCATAACATTTAGGGCTCTCTAGAGAAATTATTGCTAGGGACAAATCAATGTATATTGGTAGATTTCGATCAGGAATTACAATATATTTATATATAACCACTGTCTGAAAAAAAATCTCTTACACGAAGAACAATATGTGAAAAATGCGCAATTCCTGGCACACAAACTGTTAATAGAGCGGAGTCCCGCCCCCCGAACCCATAGCGCTGACCCATCACGCTTTTTTTGTTTTCTTTAGACGCAGTAGTCTAACGTTAGATACATTTGCTGTGTGTGAAGTGGCAAAGCAAAGCTCCCCCGAAACCGGTAAGTATGGGAAAAATCAACAGTTATGCAGTTATACTGGGCAAATCACGTCACATAATTGATTCAGGGACAGTGCAGTTTTTTCAGTGACATTCGAGGGACAAGTTGCAAACCTAAACGCTAGTGTGTGTGTGTGTGTGTGTGTGTGTGTGTGTGTGTGTGTGTGTGTGTGTGTGTGTTTGAGTGTTTGAAACCCTACATTACGGGGACAAAAATGTCCCCACAAAGATGGAAATATCTTGAAACGTGGTCCCCATGAGGAGAATAAATCACAGTAAGTGGTGTTTTGTTGAAAATGTACAAATGCAGAAAGTTTTGTGTGATAGGTACGTTTAGTGTGGTGGGGATGGAAATATACAGTTTGTACAGTATAAAAATCATTATGTCTGTGTAAAGTCCCCATAAAACATGAACACACAACATTGCTCGGTCTTGTTGAAGTGAGAGGCCTAGCTGTTTGATAAAGCTGAAACGCTTGTCGGGCTGCGTTTAGTCATTCCAGCCTCATCGGCTGAGGCTGAAAGAAGTTTAAGTGCTCTTAGGAGACTGAAAACATAACAGCTGAGGCACAAGTGAGACTTAACAGTATTAATGTGTTCCATGTCCACCACCAGGACAAAGTGGACAATAGTAATGTGAAACAAATGTGCCAACAGTTCATCTCTGCTAATGACAGAAACAGGCATGTTTGGCTTCTTCTAATAACAAGGAACAAGACACACTGACTTTTGCATTGCAATATGAACGGAGTAAATTTTAGTTTCTTTTAAACTGGCTCCTTGTCTTTATTAGTTATCTGTAACATTACCTAATTAATTAACATATTGTTAAGGTCCACTCCATATAAAAGGCTTAATACATTATCCTATTCATTTCCGGAATCCTCGGCTTTCCGGGGTGACCCCACCAATTTCAAAATCATACCTATGTCCTTGACACAGACTGTCAACACATTCTTAACAGGTAAATAAGTTCTTTTTTAAAATGTCTATTCATTTTGTCGTTTGTAACTGGTTTCCTACCAATCATATCTTTTAGTAACATGTGTGAGCAGCCCTTTTCAGTTAATTATACTCATCTCTTCTCCACAAATTAAGTAAGAGATATTGAATTTATTATCCATATTATTTTTTAATTATTACTTTATGCCTAAACAAACCCAGTCACAGAAAAACATTAAAGCTATCCCATGATTTTATGTAACTTTTTTCCTTTTAACACAGTAAAGGTCTCACTCACATGCTGTTTTTATATAATCAAATGTACAGACAAACTGTAACTCTAAACTCAATTGTGTATTTCAGATGCTGTCACATACCATAACCTCATCATCTACCATCAGAGGGCCGCCGTGAACTTGGTCATGAGATGCTATAAATGTTTATAAACATTTAATGCCTGTTCCAAAGCCACATATTTCTACGTTGTCCTCTCCAGCTTCACAGTGGCTTTTATCCACCCCCCTTTGACTCAGAGCGGATCCGTAAGTGCATTCTATCATTTATGTGTCCAACCATTTGTGAGTTCCTCATTCCTGTGTGCCCTTTCTCACTATCCTGCACTTTGGGAAAGAAAGAAAAAAACTTTAAAATCTCCCATACCTTAATTTATTCTCTGTATTTATAGAAAGCTCTCAGAAAAGAAGACTCAGTGGAGTTTCCCTCTGAGGTCAAAAGGAAAGTGTGTTGTAAAAGACAGCAGAAAGCGAGATTTCTACATCACTTAATCTCACAAACATTTCATAACATGTAGCATGACACAGAGCCTGTAAAAGCCTTTGGCAATCATTCCTTACATGGCTTATACCTCATAAGTATTTCATCACGCATAGAAATATTTAAGGGAGAACGTCGAGGTGTTTGATTTATGTGTCTCTTTAGAATGGCAGAGTTGAAATATCGATGCCCATATGTGATTAAATATCAAACCCAGTTTTTTAGAAAAGGGAACAGGCAACTATCAATTTATTAACATTCGTTAATTCATTAGGTATCCTGAATGAACAATAAATAATCAACAATTGTAAATAAACAAATGTTATAATGTATTAGTGTATGTGGAAAAGAGCATAAATATTACTTGTATTTTATCATATAAAATTACAATTATGTATTTGTTATAAATCTTTCAAATTTAAGTATTTTTATATATATTTTGAACATAATTGTACATAATTTTTATAATTGAACATAAGCTATTGATGTTTTGGTTTTACCAGAAAATAAAGCCTAAACCTAAAGTTTTTACTATAATTATTGATATAGGTTAAAGGTGCACTTTGTAGTATTTTTGCTGTAAAATATCCAAAAACCACTAGGCCAGTGATATATATTTTGTTCAGTTGAGTACTTACAATATCCCAAATGTTTCCAACTATTTGTAAATTGTGAGAAAATTGCTATTTTAACTAAGGACCGGGACGTTTCAGCATAGCGTTTGAGCGAGTTGCCTGTCAATCGCGTCATATCTGCGCTACCCTCGGTTTTATTCTGCAGAAGCGCTTTTCTCTTAGCAGTTTGAACATGTCACAGCAGTGCCGAGCGAACGCACAGAGTAACGTCATAACATCATTTTAAACACACCTAAATGTATCTAATATGATAAACAGAGCTGCTTTACCTTATAATCATGACCGGAAAAAGCGGAAGTGCACGTATGCCATTTTGGCGTGTTATCAAGACGCAGAATCGCTTTTTAGCGTGTTTATCAACGCCTACCATCACACACACAGACACACACTGCCCTTGCCCCTAATCTTACCCATCACAAGAAACATTCAGCAATTTTACATTTTCAAAAAAACATAATTTAGTATGTTTATGAATACATTTACATTGTGGACACACACACACACACACACATAATGGTTTGTTTCAGCGTAGACATATACGGAGATGATGGTTTGTTTCAGCGTAGACATTCATGCGAAATCAGAAGGCGTAGACATACGCGCGGATAGCTCAAAATGCGTACAGATAACACGCCACTTGGAATCCATTTGCAGCAGTTTTAAATATACGGGTGAAATACAGCAATTCAGAAGGCAACCAATCAGTAACCAGCAATGGCAACAAAGGGAACAGGAACTAAACACAGAAAGGAAAAGAACCAAAATGGGAACCAAAAGAAAAAAAACAGTCATACCCATTCATATTAATCTACATTAACATAATTTACACAACAGCAAATGTTAAAATTGGATTAGTTTTAACATAAACCTCAACATATTTTAAACAAATTGTGTTAGAAATATTTTCAATTATATTAAAATAATAAAAAATATTTAATATATATATATATTTAATATGAGCATTACCTAATGTTAGAAACCTTTTTATAAAGAGTTAACAGACTTATTCTTAGACTTATACTTCCAGGCTTTATACTTGCTAGTGTTGGTTTGGTCCTGGTATAGCTGGTTCCCAAATTGTATTTATTTATTATTTTATTATTTTCTTGCTACAGACTACTGCCTAAAACAAAGCATATGCTAGCAACAAGCTGTGCTGCTCTTTTCAGCAAGGATGGGTGAAAATATAAATATCTATAGTTTTCAGACTTGCAGTGGACTTACAAATTAGTAACCAGCCAGAACAGACCCAACCGCATAGCAGCACCTTTACAACCACTGAGAACACCCTAGCAACCACATATCAACATGTTTAAAACCACTCTGCACCTTGGCAATGACCTAGCAACAAGCCATTACACCATTGCACAGACTACACATTTTCCTAAAATACATTACTAAAGAAATGCACATTACAGATCTGTTGGGGAAGGAATTCCCAAGGCAAACACCCGCCTGAAACTGAAAGCTAGTAGACCACATTGCACTCTTTTTTTGATTTCACTTATTTCTGATATGAACACAGTTTGGCACGGTGATGTCATAGAAATTGAAACGGAAAGCACGGTAAAGCTAAGCAAAGGCAAATCCTGATCGCTGCATTGTGACAATTGTGAGGCATATGCAGCCTGTGGATGCATAGCGGAGAGAGAAGCAGAGAGACGACATGCAGTGTGAGTGTTTGAGAGAAAAAAATGTGCTCTTAAGCATTCCATCATTTACGTCCCTGCAGCCAATCTGTCCCCCCAACCCCTCCTCCTCCGAGAGAGAGAGAGAGAGAGAGAGAGAGAGAGAGAGAGAGAGAGAGAGAGAGAGAGTCTATACGCAAGGCAGCAAGCGGCAAGCGAGGACTCCAGCCTTCTGAAGCACAGCACTGCTTGCTTTCTTGAGAGGAGAGAGGCAGAGAACCACTAGCCTTCTCCTCCATCCGCGTGTGTGTGTGTGTGTGTGTGTGCACGTGAGGCTGGTGGACACAGCAGCAGTGTTAGCATTAGCAGGGGATCTGTGCTCGATCTTCCAAAATGCTCAACAACCTCACTGAATGCGAAGAGGGCGATGGGGGACCCAACAGTCAGGGTGAGTGGTCTGATCCTGCAACTGGGAGTGTGTGCGCGGATGTGTGCAGAAAATGAGCAAATGTGCCTTTTTGCCGGTCACTGATTATGGTACCAGTTCAAACTGTAGTGTGTGTGTATGTGTGTGTGTAAAAGAGACCAATCATGCACCAATGACTGATAGCTGCTTGTGAGTGTGTGTGTGGGAGATACAAGATGTCAGCATAGGAGTGCAAATATTCTTGTACTATCATAATCAGTGATGCGTGTGTGTGTGTGTGTGTGTGAGGGAGAGTGTGTGTGGTGTGTAAAGAAATAGAAGAAAGAAAAGCTTTAAAGGAATGATATGGTTGGGAATTCTTGAATGTGCGTGTGTTTGTTGGTGTGTATGCAGCTTTGGCAAAGGCTCGTGCTGCAAGGTTGCTGTGAGGAGAATGATAATGCTTTCTGTGTCTGAGGAAGTACAGACAGCAGTAGCTGTGTGTGTGTGTGTGTGTGGATGCTCCAGCGTTTTCACCTCCTTGCAAGAAAAGTCTGTAAAAATAGGCCTAATGTACTGTGTATGAAGAAATGTTTTCACAGGTGATTGTTGCATTGCATTTAGCTCTGTTTTAGGGTAAAAATTAACAAATGACCCAAATTATAATTTTATTTTTTTTAGAGTTGACAACCTTTCTCCACCAAGCTCTTTCTCTGTCTGTCGGTTACTTAATCTTATTTCGTTTAAACAGCCAGTGGATTTGGATCCCTGTGTCTTAGATCCTCAAAAATAATTGGAATAATTGCAGCGTCTTAACACAAGCAGACCTTCGGTGCATTTCATGTCATTGACCTCTTAAAAAGGAAAAGGGGGTCTCGGATGCAAGATCTCAGTTTCTAAAAGAGCTTCGTGCCTACAGGTAGAGCTGCAGCCGTGAGAGAGGAATTAAATTAGCTTGTACCTGACCTCCTCTCGCATGCGTTCTTATCAGCCCCCTGCAGTACAGCAGAACCTATACTCATTATGAGCGGCGAAACGTTTTGTGCATGCATGCACTCATATGTTACAAATGGCATCTTTTGAGGCAATTAAATGAACAGCTCCCATATTAAATGCACCGTAGTACAAGTGTCATGATTGGATTGCAGTGGTCTTAGCGGAGACTCCGTCCGTGGTGCTGAAATTGATTCTGATTGAGCTGCTGGTATCAGTGGAGCTCTCCGTGGTTCTGAAACAGCCGGCGTTTGCGTGCCTTGTGGATGCACACTCATTCCAGGCCCTCTGTTGCTTACGGACGGATCTGTTTTGTGTAGACATGAGTGGAACTGGCTGCAGACTGCTGCATTATAGCTTTTGCTTCTTTTCAAAGGACCTCTCTCGCTCTCTCTCTGCCTCGCTTCCTTCAAAGTCCAATGCTGCCCTGAATTTTCTCTCTCTCTTCCTCCCATCAGGGGGTAGGGACAGTACTGCAGTGGTGCTGATGCTTATTTGGTCATAAAATTCATGCTTGGGAGCTCACCAGCTAAAACTGTCTCGAAACAGTCTTGTACTGTCGTTCTAATTTTGGCAGACACAACTCTCTTCAATTTAAACTCGATGTCAGTATTAAGTTATTCAATTCAATAAATAACTTAATATAAAATAAATTAATACATAAAGTCCATTCTCTCTCTCTCTCTCTCTCTCACTCACTCTCTCACTCACTCTCTCACTCACTCACTCACTCACTCACTCACTCACTCACTCACTCACTCACTCACTCACTCACTCACTCACTCACTCACTCACACTCACACACACACACACACACACACACACACACACACACACACACACACACACACACACACACACACACACACACACACACACACACAAATAATCACTCACATACACGTTTGTTTTTGTGACATATGGGGACATTCCATAGGCGTAATGGTTTTTATATTGTACAAACCGTATTTTCTATCCCCCTACACTGCCCCTACCCCTAAACCTACCCATCACAGGACACATTCTGCATTTTTACTTTCTAAAAAAAACTCATCCTGTATAATTTATAAGCATTTTGAAAAGTGAGGACATGGCCAATGTCCTCATAAGTCACCCTCTTCTTTTAATACCTATGTCATTATACACATTTTTGTCCTCATATGTCACAAAAACATGCCCCCCCCCCACACACACACACACAAACACCCACACACACAAACAAACACCCCCCCCCCCCCACACACACACACGTGTATTAGAACCTAATTGTCTTAGGTACCCCCACATCCCCATCAGTGAGGACCAAGTACCACTTAACTGATACCATTTTTGGTTGTGTTAAATGGAATTCACTATGTGAACATGTGAAAGAAAGAAAGAAAGAAAGAAAGAAAGAAAGAAAGAAAGAAAGAAAGAAAGAAAGAAAGAAAGGTAACACTTTAGTATGGGAAACACATATTTAATATTAAAGGAGTAGTTCACCCTAAAATGAAAATGCTGCCATCATTTACTCTCCCTCAACTTGTCCCAAACCTGTATGAGTTTCTTCTGCTGAACGCAAAAGAAGATATTTCATAGAATGTCGTTATATAGCCAGACAGTTGATCCCCACTGACTTGCATAGAATAGGGAAAACAATACTATGGAAAGTAATGGAGACCATCAACGGTTTGGTCTCAGACATTCTTCGAAATATCTTCTTTCGTGTTCAGTAGAAGAAAGAAACTCATACAGGTTTGGAACATCATGAGAGAGAGTAAATGATGACAGATCAAATTTTTATTTTAGGGTGAACTACTCCTTTGTTCATGGATGCGGTTATTAACGTTACTGTAGTATTAAGCAGAGCAGGACAGTGTAAAAAAATTACATAATCCTACCCGATACCTAAACCTAAAGGTGCACTAAGAGATGTAGAATAAGGCTGTGCAGAAAAAGGCCTTAGGCGCTTTATAATAGCCAATAAACAGCCATTACCATAGTAATATGCATGCTAATAAGCAAGTTAACAGTGAGAATTGGACCCTAAAAGGAAGGAAGGAAGGAAGGAAGGAAGGAAGGAAGGAAGGAAGGAAGGAAGGAAGGAAGGAAGGAAGGAAGGAAGGAAGGAAGGAAGGAAGGAAGGAAGGAAGGAAGGAAGGAAGGAAGGAAGGAAGGAAGGAAGGAAGGAAGGAAGGAAGGAAGGAAGGAAGGAAGGAAGGAAGGAACAATTATTCAACATATTCAAATTATTATTAGAATTTGTATTCCTACCCATAAATCAAAAAATCACAATATTTCAAAGAATATTTGTCTGTTTACTCAGTTTGCACAAATTTCTCAATCACCTATACCTTTCTCAGTTACCTATAATTATCTTGTCTAATCATCTTTTCTGATTCTATTCAAAGCTTTCTACCCATAGAATGTTTTTTATTTAAATGAGTGGATCATACGCACTTAAAATATTACAGATTTTTTTTTTTTTAAGCTTTGCATCAAAAAGGAACACGGATTGACTTTGAAGTAATTTTTTTTTTTTGCAATCATAGACATAGAAACCATGGTTGACTGTAAATATGTCATTTTCTCTATTATCACTATTGGACAGCATCTCAAAACTTCAAATTCAAAGACTTGTCAGCTAAACTTTCAGTGGAGAGAGTGACATTTTTTTGTGTAATGATTTGTCAGCTAACACCCAAGATTGACTTCTCCTCCAGAATAGTGTGCATTATAATGAAAGTGCCATTGCATCACTCAGAGCAGCCGGACACACCTGACCCTAGGTGTTTCCTCTCAGTGGATAATGAGGTTTGAGATTTTCTGATTGCATTATGACACCGGTGATCTTTGGCATTTGTTAGCAAGCGAGAAGGCTGGAGTAGATTAGTTGAGAAATTGGATTCAAGGCAGAAGGAAATTGATTGTTGATTGACTTTAGAGGCACTACAAGACCTAAACACATCACAGCTCCAAACTACACACCTGATTATGAACAGTGTCAAAGATATCATTGTGGTCCAAGAGGTGTTAAGACACGCAAATATCACTGTTATTAATTAGATATGGGAGGCTTAATTGTATATACTGCATGTTTTTCATGAGCAATGTAAAAAGGAGAGCACAGAAAGATGATATTCCGTTAATATGCAAAAAAGCCGAGCGAGTGTAGAGTGATGGCTGCTTGTCCTTGTGGTGAAGTCTCAGGTCAAGTGAACATCAGGCCAGATGGCACAGACCTCTGTTTTAACGGCCGCAGACACATGACGACATTAACACATAACAGGACCACCCTAAAATAGTAACATCTAGAGCACTAGCTGTCCTCACACTAACAGAACAAGAACAATTTTTTCTTAAAGAGGATCGATTCTGCTTTTTTACATTTTCAACTTTCTTTAGCATGTAAAGTTGCTGTTTGTGGATGAAAAATGGTTATTCTCTATATCACTAAGTAGTGCTTCTGACCTCCCTTAAATGCTTCGATTGTAGTCGTGAGTTTTCTTTTGAGAACGTACACGTCCCCCCCCCCCAAAAAAAAAAAAACCTGGTTTAGTGGAGGGCCCTATAATTTCCACGATGCTAGTGCATAAGGCACTAAATATGTATATTTTTTAAAACTTTTAATAAATTATTGTTAAATTGTATAAGTTTCATGATTTAAATTAATTAGATATGCTTTTTAAATACTAAAATTTAATTCAACCATTAAAGGTCCCGTTCTTCGCGATTCCATCTTTCAAGCTTTAGTTAGTGTGTAATGTTGCTGTTAGAGCATAAATAATACCTGTAAAATTATAAAGCTCAAAGTTCAATGCCAAGCGAGATATTTTATTTAGCAGAAGTTCCCTTTCAAAGCCTACAGCTAATGGCCGGTTTGGACTACAGCAGGAAGTGCAGGGATGTAATGACATCACTAGAACCGTTTGTTGACTAACCCTCCGCCCACAAGAACGCGCAAAATAGGGGGCGTGGTCTTGTTGCTCTCTCACGTGGAGAAGAGCGCGCATTCAGCGCTTGCATCTCCCCGTTATGGTAAGAGGCGGGACCTTTCCGGGCAAAGTGCGCTAAGCTGCTGTCCAATCACAACACCGGAAGCGCTGGCCCAATCAGAACTCGTTACGTGTTTCTGAAGGAGGGACTTCATAGAACAAGGAAATCATCAGGCTGTTTTTAGGACAGAGGAAACAGCGCTGTACAGATAAGTAAATTGTGGGAATTTGGGGGAAAAAAATAAAGGGATTTGATAGGGCCCTATGAGTTGCATTAGCTGTGATGAAACTCGCACGAAGGGGGGGTGACATTTCCGAAACGCTCAAAGTGGTTGACCAATCACAAAACACAGGTGCAGTCCACCACTAGTGGTTTAGGAAGGAAGCGCTTCATAGAGACAGGAACTAAACACAGCATTACTGACAAACTGGGAAGAGAGAAGTAAAATATGCACACAACATTTAATTTTTTAATTTTTTTACATTAAAGCATGAAAACCTATTCTAGTAGATCCCACAAATTAAATCAAGACTTTGTAAAAGGGCATATATCGCATCTTTAACCAAGCTTAATTACTCAGACTTTGCTTGCATACTGTCATGTGCTATCTTTACCAACTAGCTTTAATCTGACATGACACAATATGTTTGTTGGTGTGACCTAGAGTAATGCATTCAGGTTGATTCAGTCATGTAGAAAATTATTTGACTTGAATTAAGCCAATGCATTTTTAGGTGCTCTTACAAAACATTTCTGTGCAGGCAGACACCGCCATCACAATAATACCATGACTCACTCTTTCTTAGAAAAAAAAGGAGCTGCCAGAAGCTGTAAGTCATGTCAAAACATACAGTATTCATAATACAGTCATAATTCTCCGCTTTTACATAAACCGTATTATAAAGCACACCACTCAATGTTACCTCATAAAGTATATTCAGGATTGTCAACAGGCATGTAAATTCTCAGATATACAGAGACCACTTAAAAATTGAGAAATCAATGTTAAGTGGTTTCTTCATTTTTTTTTCTAGAGCTGTATTTATGACAGAGTCTAATAAAAACTAGATAAAGAACACACGGTTAGTGGATCTGTTTGACGTAACGTTTTAATCAACACGTCATGTGTCAGCAACATCAACACCTCTCAGCCAATCAACTTACAGCATCGTACGCTTGTAGCGCGTGAGTGTGCCTGATGCACAAGCTGCCACAATCATGACAAGACACAAAAAGACAAGAAACTAAAAATGATTTCCTGTCAGCTCATTCATTGCTTAGGCAGGATCCAGACAGAGACTGTGTCGGATGTTTATTAACAAATATATCTGGCTTAGTGCTGAGCTATTGAGTTCATGTGTAAGCAGACTGTTGTGATAAATGGGTGCTCTTTTAATCTTTTAAGAACATCAGGTTATGTATATGTCATTTGAAAGTTTTATTTACTGTGACTACTGTCCTTTATAGCAGCTTATTGCAATGCATTTGCTTGGTTTAAGACCTGTTCACACAAAGAACGATAACTATAAAGAGGACCATAATGTCGTCTTCCTCTTTAAATGCACGAGCTCTTTAAAGCAGGGTGGATTCTGATTGGCTGTTGTTGATCTTTCATCAGCTGATGGAAAAAAAAACATTCTGAAAGTGATTCTAAAGGCCAATTCACACCAAAGATAACAATAAAGATATTGATATTGAAGATAACAATATCACTGGAATCACTTACATAACGAATTTAACCAGCTAAGTATGTTATTTTGCAGTATGTACATGGGTTTGTGGTTGTAACTTGTGGCGAGAGATTGCTCTAAACTGTGCATGCGTCAAACGGCCGTGTACGCGTACGAGTCATGGGGTGTTTCCCAATTCTTATTTGTGCATCCTCTTTTCCTTTCCTAGCTTCCTTTCCTCGCTCCTTAGCTCCACCCCTTCAGGATGCGAGGGAAGGACGCGAGGAAAAGACGCAAGGACGGAGGAATTTAATCAAGTGAAATTATATATTCTCTCTCCCTTTAACGTCACGTCAAAGCAGCATCAATTAATGATGACTCTACACCGCTGGATTTAGTCGGGATTCTTGAACATTAGAGATAACTATTTATATTGTGAGCTTCAGCCTAAAATACCACATTTGTCCATATTTTAATTAATATTATCAGTTATTATTAACAATGAATTCCAGTTATTAACTGCTTTTTATTCATTGTATAGTATTGGTTAACAGGGAACGTTCTTAGAACGTTGGCTAACGTTATCTGAAAGTTCTCTCAAGAACACAGGAATATTTTATTTGATCATACTCCACACCCTTATAAGAACGTTATTTAACCTTCTTATAACCTAATGAGAACGTTAATACAACGTTCCTAGAGCATTCCGAAAACGTTTTTATAACTTAATGGGAACATTAGGGAAACGTTCTTATAACCTAAAATTGTTAGCTGGAATATTTGTTTCTCTATTTGTTTCGTTCATTTTCTTGTGCTTTGATATAATTCTGCAACTGTCAGTTGTTGTTACTTGACAAACATTTGTGTCTTGTACATGTAAACATAATAATAATGATAAATAAACTGAAGGGGGAGGAGAATTAACACGTGCGTCACATTTAGTCGATAAAACACTTCCGCAAAGGATACTCCTGTGTATCCTTGCTCATGACTCCTCAGGAAGCCTCCTCACTCCTTGATCCTCACCTCCTCGCGGTGCAAAGAATTGAGATCACCTACAAAATGGCTGAGCTCCATCGGTTTCCGGGTCATAGGATGGAGGACGGAGGAGCGAGGAAACGAGGAGGGATATTGAGAAGCACCCAAGAAGTAGACTTTGTACGGCTGTGCGTTCTGTTGTGCGCATACGCTCGCGCACGCATAAAAGAACTAAGTATCCTTTCGGCTTCTGCTGTTCTTTTATATTTAGATCGATTTTTAGAACTATATATTGATCATTATCATTATAGTTATTGTACTTGGAGTGAATATGCGCCATTCAGAAATGAATTGGGAACTCCATTTAAATTCAGATTATATTTAAGATTGTAGGCTAAGCAGGATGCAGAACTGTATTTCAAATTGAATTCAGTTGAATCAAAAGCATATTATCATACAACATATGTATGAATTGTTTTGAATGTACTGAAAAAATTTAAGAAGAAAAAATTAGAAAAAGTAGCCTAATGATGTAATAATTTTTAACATAAATGTTCTGCAAGTAATTTCCATTTCTTGTCATTCCATTTAAAATTCCAAACTTGGCTAAGTATTTGATTAGACTGTCAAAGTTTAAGACGCATTATTATTCAAAACTAAATTAAATGCAACATAACTATTTTTACTGTTTCATTAGATGGCAACTTCACATAGAGAGTTCATAATGTGTGGAATAATACATTAACATGTTTTATTTTTAAATAGTAGGCAGCGTAGGTAATCGGCTACTATTCCGTTGCAAACATAATTCTTGGGGTAGGTGTGTATTTCATGTGTTTTAGGGTCAGGGGGATGTAGATCTTATGTAATTCTGGCAGTGTAGTGAGTATTATGTCACTGCAAAAGACCATGCATTATATAAGAATATTTCCCTAATGCCACATAAAGGATTTTTATATGCCCTCCTGTAATCCTGCTGATGTATTTGCCCTTGATGGATGGTTTTGTTAAGTTGTCATGGCCAGCTGTCTCTGGCAGGTGCCTTGGAAGCCATTTTAGGGTGAGAACAGAGGGGAGGGCAGAGGCTGTTAGGTGAGACATAAGGAAAAGAACAGTCTGAAGGGAAGAGAGGAGATGAGATGAGAGACCAGTAAGACTTCATGCACTGTACAAGTTGTCAGAAGGTTAATCGCATGTTGGTTAAACACTGTTTGGTTATAAAGAGGGGCTTGAGTGGTATTATTGGGACTTCTTCTAATGGCCGCAATAAATGATAGCTTAACTTTCGAGTAGTATACATAGGGAATTGTGTTTAAATTATGGTTTTTAATATCTTGTATACAAAAATCATCATAGAATCTGCTAGCAATCACATAATTTCCTACGTCATGTAGGACATTATGTGATTGCTAGCAGATTAAATTCCTGATTACACAGCCAATGAGATTGCTTGCTCAACATTGAAATAGTCAGTCGAAATTTTTCAACCGGTAGATTCTGCATTATGGTCTCTATCACAGTTATGTGACGTTTCCGTGCTGTGCTGTCACAAAAGTGTATCATTGGAATGCATTTTAAAGCCTTGCAGTTTAAAAACAAGTGATTTTAAGCCGTTCAAACACAATAAGCAGTGAAAGTGAACTCATTTTGGTATATGTTCTCTGTTGAGAGACTGTTTTTTAGTGCACACACATAAAGACGCTGTTCATACAGTGTGTGTGTACTGAACCGAGTTCTTTTTGGTGCCTTATTGCATTTGAACGGTCAAAAATGCACACTTGTATTTCATCCAAAAAATTTAATTATACCATAATTTACTCACCCTCAAGCTATCCCTTGTGATGACATTACTCTATCAGACGAATATATATATATATAAATGTCCTGGCTCTAGCCCAAAGCAGTGTATCCATCCATTATAAAAGTGCTCCACACAACTCCGGGGGTTAATAAATGCCTTCTGAAGCAAATCGATGGGTTTTTGATACAAAAAAATCCATATTTAACATGATATAAAGAAAACTTTCTACCTTCTGTGTTCAGTTTACGAAGAAATTGTAGTGCCTCTCACAGTTCAAAATGCTTACGCTACATCCAACGTCATCGTTGTGCCAGTTACACTTTTCTGTAAGCTGAATACGGAGGGCGGTCCAGTAAATCATGGGATAATTAAATTTTTGGGGGTAAACTTTGGGGGTAAAAAAGGGAACTTAAATAGTTGAGAAAGAAAATACACGTGTATCTGTATTTCGGATCTGTGCATTCGTTCTTAAAAGTGAGTAAAATAATACATCTGCTGATGTCATTAAAGGTGCACTATGTAACACTTTTTCAGTAAAATATCTAAAAACCACTAGGCCAGAGTTATATATTTTGTTTAGTTGAGTACTTACAATATCCCAAATGTTTCCAACTATTTGTATATCGTGAGAAAATTGCTATTTTAACCAATGAACCGGGACGTGTGAGGGAGTCGCCAGTCAATTGCGTCATATCTGTGTTACCCTCAGTTTCTGGTTTTATTTTGCAGAAACACTTTAATCTTACTGCAGTGTGAACAAGTGTCAGCAGCTGCTGAGCAAATGCATAACGTCATAACATAATTTTCAACACACTCAAGTGTATCTAATATGATAAACAGCTGTGCCATAATAAAAGTCCTGCTGCTCGTGAGGCGTGTGTTGCATTCATCTTACTAACAATCGCTCCAGCGGCCTTGCTCAGCTCCACAACACTCGGTCCTGCTGTCCTTCACACTACAGTAATGTTAATAACCGCATCCATGAAATTGATTCCTGCCCGAGTCCTATCCCGATTCTTTTCCTCCGGCTGTGAGGTGAAGACCACGTCCCAAGATTCTGCACTCAAACTTTGCGTCATCAAGCTGTCCCTTTGTTTTGAATGGGCCCCCTCTTACGGATGGAAAAATTACATAGTGCAACTTTAATCTTAATTAAACAACAAAAGAGAGACAATCTCTCACTGCTCTACTACTAAATCACTTTTGTAACTTTTGTAATACAGTAAAGACTATGTATTGTTTTTGTACATTTGAATACTTTATACAATTGATGTAGTATTTCTTATTTCTAGTGCTTGAATTTTCTCAGGTAGGTCAATTTAATTTGTCATTGTTCTATTATACTGTTTTGTCCTTTTGCTTACACTTAGTTTCTTTGTACTTATTTTATCACTCACTATTTACTTGTCTTAAATAAGATTTTTTTGATATTGAAATTGGTAACAATAATTTTGATTTCATGTCCTTATTTAAAGCAAAAATAACAATACATAAAACAACTTGATAGATATATATATATATATATATATATATATATATATATATATATATATATATATATATATATATATATATATATATATATATATATATATATATATATATATATATATATATATATATATATATATATAATATATTGGTCATATTGCCCACCCCAGGTTCATTGTTTGCTGTAAGCAGGTGCTGAAGTTCCTCAGAAACCCTCAACCTCCACCAGCTCCACCTGTCTAGATCTGCTATGGGTTTTTCATATGCTAATTCATGCAGCAGCAGCATACTTTGCATACTGAAGAGTCACACCTATTTCTAAATATGTTTATCATTCCCAAACACTTACTGTGTGAAGTTGTTAACATAGCACAGAGAGTTGGCAGCACATACTCTCTTTGCTGGTTATGCATGAACAGTGATGTCCAAGAGTGAATGTGATACTTACATGCACATCTCTGCCTCAGTCTCTTTATTTGTGCCCACTGAATTGAGAAGAAGTTTGGGACTTGAGGTCTGCGTGTTTGCTCTGTTTATTGTCACCTTCCTTCTGTGAGTTAAGAATTGATTAAGTTTCAGTCTGAAGTGCCAAATCCAAGAATGCAGTGCCGTTGAAAAAATAATGAAATTAGTCTTGCGTAACCGCAATGAATAATAAAGAGAGAGAGAGGTGCACATTGTGGTACAAATCGTGTTGCTCATGCAGATGATGCCAGTTTGAAATCTTAGTTCTGTTCCCCTGTCTTTTCTGTTTTCTGGTTACTTTTATAGATAGGTCTGCAGTTCTCGTCCTTGAATCTGTTTGAGCGGCGTTTTAAGAGTGCTGATGTAACAACCCAGTAGCACTGGGACTTTTCACTGCTTGTCAAACTTTCAGTTTGTGCATTAGTGATGCAGATGTTTCTGTGAACCCTGTATTGGACTGACATTTTCTGAAGCGGATGGCTCGGGTGCACTTAGGGCGTGTCCGGATCCACTTTTGCTATTTTAATGCCAAAAAAACGGTCGACGTGCCTGGCGCATGGTTCAAAAAGGTTGTACCTTTAGTCTCTTAATGATTCATTGATGTGTTTTAGGTGTAGAGTGCAATAAATCAATCAGAGTCTCATCTCCCAAGCTAGTTGCACTTGCAACATGAAGGATTTGCTATTTATGCCGAAATTTGTGAGTGGAAAGACTGAATGCTTCCCCAGAGAGGAAACCTATGTGTTTAATACATTCATGAAAAAAATGAGTGAGTCATTGAATCATTCATTAAACTAAAGGTTCAGCAGTGGTTTTGTTTGGAGCTATTTGGGTTTGCGGAGCAAAAGCACAAAATAACTAACATTATAGTGTCTAAAATGTACTCAATATTAGCTTCTTGCATTTTTAACTGTTGTATGTAACTATAAACTTTGCATATATTTACATATTAATATTACATATTACATACTAACGTACATATTTTTACATATTTAACATTTCAATGACTAAACAATCAACATTTATTGTATATTGTTGCAGGCAAAATCCAGTAATTTCAATAGAGATCCTTGCGAATAGGAATGACAGCTTCAATTAGGCTTTTAGTCCAAAAGAGCGCACATTTAGAGAAATCTTAATAAATTCTCATATGTTCACGTCTCATTGCTTTACAGAGAATGATCATTTCTATAAATTTGTTCACTAAATTATATGCTCTAAAGAGTTTTGAGCGCTCTCTCCACGGTCATCACAATATAGGAATAGGCATTGGCTACATGAAAAAAAGAAAGAAAAAAAAGAAAAAAGAAAAAAAACCTTTTAGGCCTAACGAGTTCCCGTTTTATATAGTTATAACACGAGCCTATGAGGCTGTGAGTTAGGCTATCACACCAGCAAGAGTGTTTCTCCGAACATCTGCACAATCGCAAATGTGACATTATACAACAGTTCAATAAAGTTACTGAGTAGGCATTTTTTTTATAGATTAGCCTATCCAGAGTCGTTTGCTAGATTAAAAGATTTAGGATTTTTGAAAGACTCGTTTGAATAAAGGATTCAACTCTCTCTTTAAAGATAGAGATTTGCTGCCACCTACTGGCGGTGTTAGTTTTATAGTTAAAAAGTAGTCTCATTTCTACATTACATTTTAAACATTCATCTCTTAACATAATTTATGCAATTATAATTTGTTGTGTAAATCCACATGCCATGTCTAAACAGCCTGTGTCAATCGAAAAAATTATTTTATTGATACCGACTTCCCTTTATTTGGTCATAATAGCCATACATCGTGTCTGGCTATTAGAGGACAGATAGCTATGACGATGATTTTAAAAATACAGTTTTCTCTTGGCTTTATTATTAGAGTTTGGATCTTCTCTCAACCGAGTGAGCACATCATGCATTATATTGTATTATAACGACGATGTAAATATTAGCCTACCACCAAACTTTGACTAAAAGTATGTTGCATAGCTTTAATTGTTCTAGGAATCTGAAAGCATATTAATTATTTTTGTGTAAATTGTGCCACTCCATCATGATGTTTGTAGTGCAAACATAAACTGAAGCATTAACTTAATATTATATTATATTAATATAGCAAAAAAATATATTATTCATTGAAATTTAAGTTAATAAAAACATCTAAAACAAATAATAGGCTACATGTATTATTTACATTTGTATGATGACAACACTCAATGCTCAGTGAACATGTTTTACATTTAGGCTATTTCAATAGATTTTTTCAGTCAAAGAAGCCAAATAATTGGGTGACAAATAGCATAGACTATTAATTTTACAGGCAAACAAATACAGTTTTGGTAAAACTCTTATTTTGAAAAACACGAATCCATTTCCTGCCAATCCGATTTCTGTGCAAGAACGGGAAAACCAGGAGTTGTTTTCTCGTTTTTTCGTTTTCATTTGTGACAGCAAAAACAAATGAACGAACGATACCCGGACCCCCTCCAAATAAACCTTATCCATCAGTTTGACCGAATGAGCTGTCAGTTTCATGTTTTTCAGTTTCAGTCCTTCATGTTTTATTTTCAGACTTCATGAGAATAATAATTTAATGCTATAACAAGAATGTCTATGACAGGAGCTCTTTTCATAGAGCCTCCAAATTCCCCAGATCTCAGTCCAAATGAGCATCTGTGGGATGTGCTGAACAAACAAGTCCGATCCATGGAGGCCCAACCTCGCAACTTACAGGACTTAAAGGATCTGCTGCTAACATCTTGGTGCCATACCACAGCACACCTTCAGGGGTCTAGTGGAGTCCATGCATCAATGGGTATGGGCTGTTTTGGCAGCAAAAGCGAGACTAATACAATATTAGGTCATAATGTTATGCTTGATCGGTGTATAATATTTTTGTAGTTTAAGCCCCCCGTTATTGCTGTGGAAAGAATTACGCTTTTGGGGTTATTATTGGTCTGTTGGAAGTACCTTGTTGATGCTTTTACACTTTTAAATGGCCTTTTAATGTTCGATGGTTAAGGGGGAGTAGAATAATGTCATCTCATTGTACCCAGTAAAAATAAAAACGTATTACTGTGTTCAGCGAGCCTTTCACTGATTGTTTAAAGGTTAACGGAAGTTACACCCATAATTTGCGCAAAGCGCCATGGGGCAAAGGAATGGATATATCAACTTTTAGGCATTAAATATTGCTGATATTCAGTCTAGTTATACACTTCTTTGGAAGCGACACATTTGTCCATACACTGCTGAGAACAAGAGTAGAGATGGATATGAAGAAATGGTACATGCTGTCCCTGTGAGTGCTGGATGAGTCAGTTTCACCCCGAGCGCACTGTGTGCTTTCTCCATTTCTCTCTTTTAATCGCCTATTCTGTTCCTCCTCTCTCTCCATTCTGAGTAGGGTGAGGATCTCCTTTTCTCATCTGGAACTGTACTAAATCCCTCAGCCGGTTTTCAAGCATGTGTCTGTCAGTTCTCCATTTGCATTTGGTCCACAGTCCCGAATTGATGGATTTCCACATTTCACTCCTCAGTCAAACTGCTATGAATTTGACACTTCAGTCATTTTTGTTTTTGGCTTTGTGTGTGTCTGCATGTATGTAGGTTCATGCTTATACATACAATACAAAGCAACATCATTTTTGCAGATTTTAGCCAGTTATTTCTCAATATTGTCTCATATGGGTGTTTGTGTATGGGCATGTTTAGGGAATGATTTTTATTAAAAAATGTATTACTGTTTTTTCCCATTTAGCTAACAGTAGCGTTTTTTTGACCTTGACATTTTTTATTGCTCTAATCAGCATAGATCATGCTAGATTTCACACAATAATAATGTAATTAGTCATTCGTTTTTGCAGTCAGCATTAACATTGCATGAAAGTTTGATCTTCACTCATCTTCAATGACCTTTTCAACGGCTCTGTGTGTCGCATAGAAATGTGTATATATTGATAAAGACAACATGATCTCCAAGGACAAGATGATTTATGACATGCCACGTGTTCACAGACACAGATTTCTAAGCTGAGCTTTGCCTGGGGTTTCGTGGCAGTTGACATGTTCATCCGCAAGACAGTGACATATGATGTCCCATCTCACGTGTGAAAAGGATCTCTGTGTGTGTTTTGTCCCAAAAGCATGTCCTCTTTCTGCAGGACTGTCTTCACGCCATGTGCCCTTGAAGTCTGTTGAAGTCTGCCAGTATTGGCTCTTCACACTTTGTCCTATTCTCCCACTCTGTGGGACGAACCTTTAATAGCCGTTCTGCTGGCTGGAATTCTGTGTACGGGCGCTGATCTCTGTGAGCTGGCCTTTTAAGTAGCAGTATGACCTAAGAACGCTTTAATGTCAGTACATCCAGCTGCTCTTAAAAAAGGTAATTTGTGTAGTATGCAGGGATGAACTGGCCATAAGAAACACAGGGACTTTTCTTAGTGGGTTTGTTGACTTGTAGGCCACCTGTTAAATATATATATATATATATATATATATATATATATATATATATATATATATATATATATATATATATATATATATATATATATATATATATACATACATACATACATACATACATACATACATACATATACATATAAACACCCACACCCACACACAGTTATGGTCAAAATTATTGGCACCCCTGGTTAATATGTTTAAATATAGCTGGGGGAAAAAATTCTCCATTGTTTTTCCTTTTGATCTTTATTTATTTTTTTTAAATCTTAGAAATCTAACCTTTTATTGAAAGAAAACAATTGAAAGTAGGGGGTAAATTACATTATGAAATAAATGATTTTCTCCAAAACACGCTGGCCATAACTATTGGCACCTTTTTAGGAAATATATTTGCAACCCCCTTTTTCCAAGATAACCGCTCTGAGTCTTGTTCTATAATGCCTGATGAGTTTGGAGACCACCTGACAAGAGATCAAAGACCATTCCTCTATTACAGCATCTCTCCTTCAGATTCACAGCTTCATGTTGGTGCTTCTTCTCTTCTGTTCAGCCAACTCATTCTCTATTGGGTTCAGTTCAGGGAACTGGGACGGTCACGGCAGAAGCTTCATTTTGTGCTCAGTGACACATTTGTGTGGTGATTTTGATGTTTGTTTTGGATTTTTGTCCTGATGGATGCTCCAACCACGGCCCGTTATAAGATTTATAGCAGAGGCTGTCAGGTTTAGATTTTTTTATTTTATCTGTTGGTGTTTACTAGAATCCATGATACCATGTATCTGTATCTTTTTTTGCTCCAGCAAAAAAATAGTCCCACAACATTAAAGATCCAGCTGTATTTAATAAATAAAGAATTTATTATCAGATTTGTGTTGAAAAAGTTAAAAAGCTTTCAATTAATCATGGCTTATTCTTTAAAAATAGGTGACAAGTACACCTATGGTGTAAAGCACGCCGCCACTGAAGTCTAGAGCAGCGGAGACGTGTTCTTTGGAGCAAAGATCACGCTTTTCAGTTTGGCAATCGGATGGACGAGTCTGGGTTTGGTAATTGCAAGGAGAATGGCTTGACTGTGTTGTGCCAAGTGTAAAGTTTGGTGGAGGGGGGTTATGGTGTGGGGTTCTTTTTTCTGGGGTTTGGCTTGGCCCCTTAGTTCCAGTGAAAGGAACTTCTAATGCTTCAACATGCTAACTTTGTGGGAACAGTTTGGGGATGGCCCCTTACTGTTCCAACATGACTGCACCCCAGTGCACAAAGCAAGGTTCATAAAGACATGGATGAGCGAGTTTGGTGTGGAGGAACTTGACTGTCCTGTAAAGAGTCCTGACCTCAAACCGTTAAAAACCTTTGGGATGAATTAGAGCGTAGACTGCCAGGTCTTCTCATCCAACATCAGTGCCTGACCTCACAATTGCGCTTCTAGAAGAAAGGTCAAAAATTTTCATAAACACACCCCTAAACCTTGTGGAAAGTCAGAGAAGAATTGAAGCTGTTATAGCTGTAAAGGGTGGGTCAGCTCCAAATTAAACCATATGGAATAAGAATGGGATGTCATAAAGTTAGTAAATAAGTAATGTAAAGGCAGGCATCCCAAAATGTATAGTGCATACATGTATAATATAGCATATATACATAAACAAATAAATAAATAATTATTAAGATTTAAGGGAAATGTTTCCTTTATAGGAGTGTTTAGCAGTTATAGCAGTTTTTAGGCCACCAATACCGTTGAAAATTATTTGTCTATATGGTTGTTAGTTTTGTGTTTGTTTCATGTCCATGTTTCATGTCTTTTATCTTGAAGTTTTGCTCCTGGTTGCGCTTGTCCTTGTGCTTGAATGCATCCCTTGGTCGTTGTAGTTCTAAGTCCAGTGATCCCAGATTTCCTGCCACTGTCTGTGACAGCAGCAGCCATCTTGTGTGTCTGGGCCAGACATACTTCCCCAGCTCCTTCAGAGGTGGCAGTGACCGCTACAGCTCCTCCAGAAGCAGCTACGACCATTTCTGATCAATCAATGTTTATTTATAGAGCACATTTAAACACCAACAAGGTTGACCAAAGTGCTTTACAAAGAATACAAGAAAACAAAGAATAAAATGATGAAGTAAAGAGCAGAACAAACAATCAAATAAGAAATCAACAGTATACAAGGGATCTCGGATCTTTTGGTCTGCCATGTCATGGCCACAGAGGCCATCCTTGAACTCACTGTACCCCATTCTATGACCACGGAGCCAGTCCATAAACTCACTGTGCTCCATATCACGGACATCTCCACTGACTGGAACAAAAACCCCTGATCCTCCATGGTCTCGTCCACTACCCCACTGTCCATGGTCTCATCAACTGCTCCACAGTCCAGGTTCACCACAGTTCCAGAGTTCAGGCCCTGCATTGCTTCACGGTCCAGGCCGCCTCTGCTCCACGGCCCTGGTCCGCCCATGCTCCACAGTCCAGGCCATGAGTCAGGCCCTCGTCCTCTTAATAGGCCTGGCCCTCCATCTCTCCCCATAGACCACCTCCACTCCTCCGCCCTCCTGGAATTTGTATTGTTTTGGGTTTGTGGTGAGTGTGACGTTAGGGTGTCTGGAGCCACAGTTTGAGGGGGTGGTATGTCACTTTTTCTTTTCTTTTTTTCTTTTATTTTGAGGTTTTGTTCCAGGATTCTTGTCATGTGGCTTCCTTGCCCTCGTGGGGATGTCTTATGCTGATTTGATCAAATAACCTTTATTACTATTATTATCAATGCTGAAAACAATTGTGCTGAATAAAACATTCTGCATGGCGTCACCTGTCATTTAGCCTATATGAGTATATATCAGGTGACTCCATGCAAATTGTTTTGTGTTTGAAGGAAGAACAGTAGTGATGAAAAAGCTGAATGAATCATGTGGATTTTAAGCATGAATACACATTATGTCTGGTGCATTACATGCGTATCTGATTGTGTGCGTGTGTGTGTGTGTGGCAGTGTGTGTGGATTCTTGTGGCAGCTGCATGCACCATCAGGCAGTAGTTCTCCACTATGTAGGTCAGACTGCATGTAGAGAAAAAGATAGAGATCTGTGCTTGCAGAGCTGAATGGCATCTACAGTGTTTGCTTATTTATTGAATTGGAGCCATGAGTAAATTTATTTACAAC
Source organism: Pseudorasbora parva (assembly GCF_024679245.1). NCBI lineage: Eukaryota > Metazoa > Chordata > Actinopteri > Cypriniformes > Gobionidae > Pseudorasbora > Pseudorasbora parva. The sequence continues at coordinate 15,813,489 of NC_090184.1, forward strand.
CTTTTCATGCATCTGTCCAATTTAACAACAACAACAACAACAACAATACTAATTTAAAAAAAAGGCAAAGGTAAAAACCTTAGGTAAGTTTTGAGTGTGTACATATGTGTATGTAGTTTGCTTGTATGCGCAATTATGGATCTTGTCATAAAAATGTCCTACAGTAAAGAGTGACTCCGGGGGGTTTATACAGTGAGCTTAAACTTTAGGGAATTCTCTAGAGAGAGAGAGGGAAAGAGAGTGTGTGTCCGTGTTTGAGTGTGTGCATGCAGGTGTATGGATGGTAAAGGTCAGAGATGCCTTCCTGAAAGAACCCTATAGCCTATAGATATAGCTACTCCAGCTTACTGCCGGACTCATACTATGCTGCATATCATTTGATTATAAGAAATGTCACAGTTTTACTTAAGGCATGAGGTTACAGATGCATTTGGATTTTAACATAATGCAGATGTAATCTGCAATTTTAATGAATGAGGAACTTGTCTATGTTTGAATTTTTAATAAAAGCTTGTATAAAGGGATAGTTCAACACGGACACCCAAACAGCATAATGTATCATAAAAATATCATAAGTTCATAAGACTTTTACAGACTTGCATTTTATCATTTACATGTAAATTTGCAATATAATGAAAGTAGTATCCGATCCTTTATTTCGTATTGTGACATACATCATAACAGTATTTGATTGGATGGAGGCAGATTTGCATGCAAATATGTCCATTGTAAGAATGGGTTGGGGTGCATGAACTTCCATCCGGTTCAGAAGCAGTCAAAATTATTGGATAATTTTAAAAATATTACAAGGTCAATAAATAAATAAATAAATACATTATACCATAAATACTTGCAAATTATGAGTTGCCCAGGGACAGGGACTTCCAGAGCCAGAAACAAATACTTTGGAGAAATGTCTAAAGGAAGTCAAGGTGAAGGTAGTATGTATTGCCTGATGACATAAACGCTGTTATTCGTTTTTTATGAGTCCTCTACATCCAGATTAGCCTATGTAAAAACAAGACCTGGGATTGGAGATTGGTAAGGAAATATAGGAGCAAATATGTGCAAAGGCCCAAACGCAGACAGTAGACTGGTACAGTACCATTGGCTTTTGCGTACTTATGTAACTCATAACAGTGCAAAAGGTACATTAATTCGTTGTATGTGGGAGTGTGAGCAAATAAAAGAGTTTTAGAAACAAATCAATAATATTATGGCTCTCTTGGTTTCAGTGAGTTTACCACTAGATCCTGAGTTTTTCATTCTGGGTATTCATACAATAGGAATATTACAAATGTAGTGATTTTAATTTCGCCCACACAGGGACACCATTTATAAAGTTATTGGTACTTATGTTATCTTATGGAAAGATACACTCCTTTTTTCTCTGAAACTAATAAGGTGAAGAACCTTTTTATGCATCAAACAAATAAACAAAAGATTATTTGTAGCATCGGCTATATTACCTCTAATGTAAAGTAGAAAATGAAGACACTGATAATATACAACAATGCCAACGTCTCTGGAAAGAGGTTTGGTAAAGTGATATTTACGTTTCACATGGTTGAGGGAGCAGTACGAAGGTGGAGATGTTTTCTACTGTGCTGGGTTTTAACTTTGAACACAATGTAATGGGCCAGAGACTCAGAACGTGGCCAAAGCCTGTCTGTTACTGTCTCTTTTCTTACAGGACTGAGATCCAGAACGGTGTATCTATTAAGGCTTGTTAATACTTTCGCCTGGCTCTGCTGCGGGAGCCTCCGCTGACTGCGCGCGCTTTTCCCCAAACGGAGGAGGCGTATTTATAGTAGGTATTTATACTTGACGCGCTCGCTGTTGTGCTATTCTTTGAAACGACAGAGGGCGACTTGGAGTAATTGTTCTATAAACCATCAGGAAAAAGCGTCGAGAAGAAGTGGGCTTATGTACACAGGTGATGATATTTATTTTAGTACATTTCACCAAAAACCACACTACAAAAGAAACCTTTGCTTGATATTATTACTTGTGACATGAGAAAAAAATATGCACTAAATTAACGATCTCTAAAATATTTCCTAATTTCACTAAACTTTAGTGTCGTGATTTATTTATTTATTTGGTTAAACATGGATCTTTATTTAAAATGGCTTATTTCTGCTTTTGTAGGCTCATTTTTTAAATATTAGCACCTAATTTGTATGTGCAAACTGGGTGCTGGTGTGATGAGATGTCATGTTCGGCTAGATTTCGCCGAGAACTCGTTCATCTTCGGATGGGGAGCTGCTGCGCGGAGTTACAAAAAATGCGCTGCACACCGCCAAGCGAAATGGGGTGAAGGCCCCAATTTTTGCCGTGCGCACCCTTGCGCTCATGCGGACGCATCGAGTATAAACAAGGCTTTATGTCTAATCCGATGGGACAACTCAGAACCTAGAGTGTCTTTTGAAAGGCTACCTTTATCCCTCTACGATGAGGAGTAGATTTGCCATGTGGCGCGTCTCCATTCTGGTGCGACAATTGGCTGCTGGCATCAGAGGGGGTACACACAGTTACCCCTTTTCCACCAAGGCAGTTTAAGTGCTGGTTTGGAGCCAGAGCCTAGTTTCAAATCAGTTCTTTGTATTTTGACACCCAATGCACCAGCTCTGAACCAGGAAGTTCTTAAGTAGCACCAAAGAATTGCTGGTCTTGAAGTAAGAACCGTTTGCGTCAGGGGCTTAACCTAAGGGTTACCGTGACCAACAACACAAACACAAACTTGTAACCGCCATTTTTTATATAGCGTCTAATTGAGCAAATATCTGCTCGATTGTCATCTCCGTCTATACAAGTTACAGCGATCTGCACGAATGCTTGAATTTGCTGTGTTTTGATGCCGATGTATGTTCGCAAAGCCATGAGCATCAATAGTAACGCAACGTTTGCCATTGTTGATGGAAGGCTTGTTCGCTGAGCAGGCTGAGCAGACTGATCTCTGCATGACATCAGCGTACAGCGAGAGCATGCGACTCCATATGCTTTTGAATCGCTTTTGCTGTATTTTGGTGTCACACGGATCGGTCTGCACAGTGCAGATGCATCTTGAACAAGCCTGGTGTGTTTGTGTTTCCCGCTGCCTCGCTAGCATTGCTGAGAAAGATGAGATGTATACAGTGACGTAAGACCTGGCTCTGTTGTATCTCTCTAGCCCAAGGAAAGGCAAACCGGTTCTTAGAAGGCTTATCAGATGAAAAAAACTGGCACTAGCATTAGCTCTGAACTAGCACCCGGTTCATGCTAGTTGAAAAGGGGTAAGTGTGCCCCACCTTCCTTCACTCAGTTGAAATAATTTGCATAAAACACACAGTTAGATATCTTTAAATTGTCTTTAAAGTTTTACCGATGCATTTCTCCAAACCAACACCAGAATACCCATGGCAATATTCTAAACAAATAGAGTCCAAACATTATGGACAAAGATTAAACTGTCAAGCATTTATTAATTTGCATTGACATTAACAGCCATTAACAGACATTTGTGTAAGATGCTGCACTAAATAGCTTTCTCTGAAAAAATATGAAATGTTAGCCTAGATATCTAGACGCACCCTATAGCGGCAGCAAATCTAATCTGCCTGTCGTCTAGCAACTCTCAATACACTTCTGAGCTGGAAAAACCCAACTCTGGTCAGGCCAATCACATCGTGTATAGAATTGAGCATCACAAATAGAGTTGCGTGCAACTTGGAAATAAAGAAGCTGGCGTCTTTCGAATTGCTTTGGCTGCGACTCTGGAAGACTTGGAGTTTAGCTTTTCTTTGAGTAAAGAGCTAAGAATGGAACATAAGTCATTCGTAAAAAAGGAAGATGTGTTCTGAGTCTTGCCGACCGGATACGGCGAATGTTTAATCTATCAACTAGCTCCACTTCATGTTGCCCTGAATTGCATTCAGAGGGAGTTTGAAAGACAACCGTTTATCCCATCCCTCGGATTGAGCCTTGTCAATAGTGAGTTCCCAGACCAAACATCTTGATGTGGGTCTGGCTTGTCAGGCTCTAAAAATAGATATGTGTAATTTACATTAGCTTTTAAGTGTCCAAACATGGTTATGAATGGATTTGGATGGATTATTGTGATTTCTCTTTGTTTCAGCCTCTGATGCTGCATCTGGAGGTCCTGATGAATTTTGCAGTCACATGTGAAAATTTAGGAATTAGTCTAGATGGGTGAAAGGCAGAAATTTCACGGACAAATTAGAAGTCATGTTCTTCCCGGGCTTGATACTAGAGGTCTTCTTCTCGCCATAATAGGTATCTGCCCTAGCATCTTTATCTGATGGCGTTCGACAGTTTGATTGTGTTAGTCCACCAGCCTTGTATTAACAACAACAGACCTATATCTTTTTTATATTATTTTTATGCTTTTTAAACACATTGTTTTGTTACATATCCTTAAAACATTTCAGCAAAATATTGATTAGAAATGTTAACTAGAAAAAATCATCGAAAAGATCTGATTCAAAATAATGTTTTGAGTGAGACTATTGAGCTGAACCTAAAACTCTGAATCAATTTGATTAATCAATGAATCATTCAGCTCGGTTTTATGAACTGGATACAATGATTATTTGAATAGATCTGACTCAAAATAATGTTTTGTTCAAAAATTGGATTTTACTGGGTCAATGAACCATAGATATTTTGCTAACTTGTGAACTATATATTTTAAAACTTGAATTTCAGTCTCTTCATCACATAAAGCTGTTGACTAAATGATTACAATTTATATCATTTTAATTTATGCTGTATATATGTTTTATGCTACTTTTTTATCATGAATAGAATAGAATAGAATAGAATAGAATAGAATAGAATAGAATAGAATAGAATAGAATAGAATAGAATAGAATAGAATAGAATAGAATGCACAGTGTATAGGAAATGAGAGGTGGTGAAATGGACTGCAAGAGAATGAGATGTCAGTGCCAGACGAGCCATTATGGGAGATTAAATCTGATCCACAGAAAGAGTGACCCTGTGGAAAGATAGAGGGAGAGAGAGATACTCTCAGCCTGACTTATTGTATTAATAGCTGTCCGTGGGTGTCAATAGCTGTATATCAGATCTGGAGAGACTTTGATTTGATTTAAAGTTTGCTTGTACAGTATCAGTACAGTATCAGTCCCTGCCCTTGAGTTACCCTCCACTAGGATGGCTGTTCTTGAGTATGTCCAAATGCACATCGTATAAACATTTTAACCAAAGTTAGCAGTGCATGTCAGAGCACAAACCAAGCCATGAAGTCCAAGGAATTGTCTATGGACCTACAAGACAGGATTGTATCAAGGCACAGATCTGGGGAAGGGTCCAGAAAAATTTCTGCAGCATTGAAGGTCCATGAGCAATAAGCACAGTGGCCTCCATCATCCGTAAATGGAAAAAGTTTGGAACCACCAGGACTCTTCCTAGAGTTGGCCGCCAGGGCAAACTGAACGATCGGGGAGAAGGGCCTTAGTCAGGGAGGTGCCCAAGAACCCAGTGGTCACTCTGACAGAGCTCCAGTGTTTCTCTGTGGAGAGAGGAAAACTTTCCAGAACAACAACCATCTCTGCAGCACTCCGCCAAACAGGCCTGTAGGGTAGAGTGGCCAGACGGAAGTCACTTCTCAGTAAAAGGCACATGACAGCCCTCCTGGAGTTTACCAAAAGGAACCTGAAGGACTCTTAGACCATGATAAACCAAATGATCTGGGCTGATGAAACAAAGATTGAACTCTTTGGCCCAAATGGCAAGCGTCATGTCTGGAGGAAACCAGGCACCATTCATCACCTGGCCAATACCATCCCTACAGTAAAGCATGCCCTGCAAAAATTGCTTTTCTAACTTAGTATTTTTGACTTGTTTCTAGTAAAAAATATCTAAGAAACATTTATTAGGCAAGTAAAAATGGTTGTCTTGTTTTGGGGGGGAAAAATAACAAAAAATTAAGAGAGTTTTTTGCTTAAAATAAGCAAAATAATTTGCCAGTGGGGTAAGAAAAATAATCTTGTTTTCTGTTTGAATTAAGATTATTTATTTTACCCCATTGGCAGATTATTTTGCTTATTTTAAGCAAAAACTCTCTTAATTTTGAGTAATTTTTCCCCAAAACAAGATAATTACTTTTACTTGTCTAGTAAAAGTAAGAATTTTTAGATGTTTGGACTAGAAACCAGACAAAAATACTAAGTAAGAAAAGCATTTTTTTGCTGTGTAGTGGTAGCAGCATCATGCTGTGGGGATGTTTTTCATCAGCAGGAAATGGGAGACTAGTGAGGATCAAGGGCACAGAGACATCCTTGATGAAAACCTGCTCCAGAGCGCTCTGGACCTCATACTGGGTCGAAGGTTCCTCTTCCAATAGGACAACAACCCTAAACACACAGCCAAGATAACAAAGGAGTGACTACGGGACAACTCTGTGAATGGCCCAGACTTGAACCTGATTGAATTTGGAGAGCTCTGAAAATGGCTGTGCCACACTCCTCATCCAACCTGATGGAGTTTGAGAGGTCCTGCAAAGAAGAATGGGGCAAACTTCCCAAAAATAGCTGTGCCAAGCTTGTAGCATAATACTCAAAAAGATTTGAGGCTGTAATTGGTGCTTCAGCAAAGTATTGCGCATAGGCTGTGAATACATATGTACATATGATTTTTTCTTTTTCTTTTTTTCTTTTTTTTCTTCTAATAATTTTGAATACATTTGCAAAGATTTAAAAAAAAACTTCTTTCTCCTTAGTATTATGGGGTATTGTTTGTAGAATTTAGGAAAAAATTAATGATTTTAATCCATTTTGGAATAAGGCTGTAACAAAACAAAATGTGGAAAACTTTACAGATGCAATGTATTTCTTCAATGACTTTAATGTGCAAGCAACCACATTACAAAAAAGGCTATGCAAAGTCAAATGCGACAAAATCAATATCATACGGCCCCTTTAAGCTGTAATTTATTGCAAAATGTTCTCATGTTTAACCTTCCTGTGCTGAAGGACGCGGTTTGACAGGCTAGCGAAGGTATGTTGTGATTAAGACGTTGAATACCAGTCAACTCTTTGTTGTTACTAAGCAACCTGTTCCCTGGCAACGCTTTACTTGTCCTTTGGCAACCATTGATTTAATTCAGAATGACTGTTCCCCCTTTACTCCCATGCTGTGTCATCTCTAAGTCCATGCAAGTCTTGGGACCAATGAACCTAGACATTAAAGAATGTTCAGCATCCAGATTCGACATTTAACCATTCCCTGCTGTTAGTGTTAAAAGATTGCTGCGTCAGAGGACTAATGTCTTACAGTATTCACATCGCTTCAGTACAGCAGGGATGTTTTATATGGCCATGAATCGTTCAGATAAGGAGAGTCTATGAAAGGTGTGTTTCGACTATTGAAGAGGATACGTGGCTGGCAGACTGCAGTGTGAGGAGAGCGAGACAGCTGGGGGATTTCATCAAAGAACCTGCGACAGGGAGCAAGAGTGGGAGGAAGATGAAGACAGAGAAAAGGAGGGAGGGAGATGTTACTCAGGCCAACAGCAGCACCTTTGCAGCTATGCGCCACTTTGTGTGTCAGTATCCAGCGTGGAAAATATCTGCAGAAATTAATCTGACAGCTGTGGCTGTGTCTGAGCCTGCCTTTGTGCATGTGTGCTTACGTTCAGGTGGCCTATTTCCTGAAATTAATGCAATATCTAGCATGCCACGGTCACCCACTCTGTATGTGGCTGCATGTGGGATAATCCTAGTGAGTCACACTTCTAGTAAAGCCTTTGAAAGCTAGTGTAAACTGTCCATTTTGTGATAAATCTACCACGTGAGAGACACAACCTGTGCTCATCTATCTCTTTGCTGGAATTTTAAACAATCTGCTACATATTTAGTCTCATTTAAAGGAACTGTATGTAATAAATGTATTTCAGTTAATCATAAAATGTCCCTGATATGTCACTAGACATTAAGAAATCATGTTAATTTCAAATACTTATATCACTGACAGCAGTAGTCCGGCCAGGATATTGTCATTTAAAAGTTGTTGTTGCAGCCCTCAACTGATGTTGATGTTGACATGTTGTGTTTTGGCCTGAAGCTCCGCCCTCCACCTATTGTCCAGTCATGAACTCAGTAGTGTTTCTGCATCCAGGTTGCCAGATCTGCTCTAGTTACAACAGCTGTAGCTGCAAACGTTTCTGCTGATCCTGCAGCCTATCTGGCAACCTCAAGTCAGGGGGGAGGGGAGAGGGGATACACCACTCTACGGTAATTTGAAAGGGATTGCAGTACCAGTTTTGGCCACAATCTTACATACACTTCCTTTAAAGGGGGGGTGAAACACTCAGTTTCAGTCAATCTTGAGTACCTATAGAGTAGTATTGCATCCTTCATATGTCCGAAAAGTCTTTAGTTTTATTATATTTATAAAAGAAATATAGGCTGCACCGAGTCTTTCCGTAAAAAACCGAGCGCCTGGAGGCGTATCGTGTGGGCGGAGCTAAAGAATGACGAGGCCGCAAAGTGGTGACGTCCTCAAGCGTGGAGAAACTCATGGCTATCGATCTCAGCTAATACAGATAATGATCCAGAATCATTCGGAGGCTGAAATAAATTGAACAGGAGAAACAGCAACAGCAGGATGCCCATCTCTGTGGTATGTACTGTATTTTGTGGCCTGTCAACATTTGTGTGTCTCTACTCGCAGTTTATGAGGACATGATTCGGTTTATGGACTATTGTATGCGACTAAACCTTAGCAGTAGCAAGCAAAACGGTTTTGTACGTCAGACTAGTGTAACGTTATACAAAGAACAACAATGGAGTCCGTTAGCGCATTTGAATGACGAAGCACGCGATCGTGTCGTTTACTGATGTTTACTCACGCGAGGATAGGAACAGCAGGACCGAACCTTTATCGCTGGGACCGCTCCGTCAAAAAAACGCTTCTTGGAGTGTGGAGATCCACTTTGCGACACGACTGAAGCAATGTTGTGAAGCTTCCCGATATTTCTGCGTTCAAATCGGTTCAAATGCAGCGCTGCCTTCCCGGAATGCTGTGCTGAAGCGTTGAAGTCGCTTGATGTCACCCATAGGAATAAAGTGGAGCGCGGTGCGGACTATAACGACAGAAGTGTTCACGGACGAGTGGATCTGCAGCTGAGCGAGTGTTTATGGGCGTGCATTTCCTCTCTCGCTCTAGTCACGCGCGCGCACCCTACCGGGAGAAGAGCCCGTACGGCCCATACAAGGACCTTCCGCTCTATTAACGTCAAGCCGAGCCATACTCGAAAAAAAAACTCTCCGAAACTTGTGAGAAACCTGAAGGAGTATTTTTGAAATAGAAATACTCCATCAAACGTCCAACATTAGTTTTTGAAACTTTGTCTATGTTTAGGATGGGAAGTCTTTAGCAGTGTAAAAAGCTCAGTATGCATGAAACAGCATCCCCCCCCCCCTTTAATTATCACATCGAATTTTGCTATTGCTATACCCTATCTGAAGCTCCATTTGATTTGTAGTGAGCTTTATAGCTCTGTAGTCATTCAGGTCTGTCCTGAATTATTATACTGTAGATCTGCAGTAAGCAGTAAAAATGTGTCATTGTTCAGCTGAAGTTCAGTGTTGATTCAGTTATAAAGATCATCAATTATTAAATTTGTTCAATTCGGCTATAAAGCAGCTCTGCCCAAAAACAGTGATGTCATCATCCAGCTCAGTTCAGTTCTCATGCTATAGTGTCAGTACAGTCACATCAATAATATTGTTGAATATTAAGTGTCCCCAACTTAACAAGTCAGAAGTGATAGTGGCAAGGAACCCAACAATCTTTATCAGGTGACAAAATGGAGAAAAAAAACCTTGGACTCTGTTGGGGGATCAGTTCTGGTCAATGAAACGAACATGGTGTGGTTCAATAAAAGGCAGCATCACAAGTTGGAAAACAGATTGTGGATTAGTATCATACCAAATATTTCTATATACTATATACCGTTCCTTTTGCTTGAAAATCTGATTCATCACGCCTGCACGGAGACTAGCTGGCCATCAGGGACTATGCAGAGGACTTGTCTGGTTCTCATGGTCTTTGCTGAGGATCTGTGCTGTCATGTCGACGAGGTCTTCACAGGGGATTGTCTAGTTGACATGTCTCTGCTGACATGTGGGGCTGCGTTGTGGTAGTGTCTAGGTGCACCATCTGATCTGGATCCAGCTGACTACAGACTATTATTAGCGTAGATGTCATTCTTCTTAGGATGTAACAAGTAGCACACTGGATGTTGTGGGAAGTGTTCCTGGTTCAAGTTGACCTAATTTATGCAGCCTAACAACTTTAATGGATTTGAATTTATAGAAATGTGATAGAGTGCATATGCATTTTTAATCTAAATTTAAACTGTGACATAATGTGTCTGGCTACCAAACAACACTGTTCCAGAGTTTGGGCACTAAACGGGAAAGAGATTTACCGTCTGCAGTCCATTTTGATATTCTAGGTATTATCAACTGGCCAGAATTTTGAGACCGCAATAGACGTGAAGGACTATAATGCGTTAAAAGCTTGCTTAAGTACTAACGACCTAAACCGTTCATGGCTTTATAAGTTATCAGCAAGATTTAAGAAGTGATGCAATGTTTAATAGGGAGAGAATGCAGTTTTGACAGAAGTGAGCTAATATGATCATACTTTATGGTTCCTGTAAGAACTCTAGCTGGTGTGCTTTGGACCAGCTGGAGTTTGTTTATTGAGCCTGCAGGGCAACCACCCAGTAGAGCATTACAATTGTTGTGCATTTAAAGAAATACTCTTGTTTTGATCAGTTGACTAACATACTAAAGATGCAATTACTTGATTCAAATTTTAACTATAGTTTGATTTTTGATATGACATTTAAAGTAAATGAAAGTACTAAACTGCAACTCCATCATTAAAATATGTCTCTGTGGTATGTACTGTATTGTAGTGGCTTGTCAACATTTGCGTTTGTTTACTCGTGGTATATGATGACATGATTTGGTTTATGGGCTATTGTATGCGACTAAACCTTAGCAGTAGCAAGCAAAACTTCAGATAGTGTATAAAAAAACAAACAATGGAGTAACGTTAGCGCATTTGAATGACGAAGCACGCTTAGTGAGAACGTCCCCTAGCCTATGTTTGGGTGGTTTTACAATAAACAAACTGACATATTAGTCAGCTAAACAAATGTATTTATACACACACCACATCACATGCTCCATTGATAAATTAACTATACAGGATCGTGTTGTTTACTGATGTTTACTTACGCGATGATAGCCAATAACATAGACATTTGAAGCAGTTTTACTCACCGCCTGCTTCTAAACTTCTAAAGCACGACCGTGAACCTTTATCGCTGGGACCGCTCCGTCAAAAACACACTTCTTGTTGATTTCGTGAAGTCCTGTGACAGCAGTGACCGTGGAGATCCACTATCGCGACACAGCGTGATGTTGTGACGCTTCGCGTCATTTCTGCGTTCAAATCGGTTCAAATGCAGCGCTACCTTCCCGGAATGCTATGCGGACGCATTAAAGTCGTTTGACGTCACCCATAGGAATAAAGTGGAGCGCGGCGCGACAGAAGCGTTGCACGGACGAGTGGATCTGCACCTGAGAGAGTGTTTATGGGCGTGCATTTCCTCTCTCGCTCTAGAGAGTGAACCCTTCTGGGATAAGAGCCCGTACGGCCCATACAAGGACCTTTCGCTCTATCAACATCAAGCCGAGCCATACTCGAAAAAAACTCTCAGAAACTTGTGAGAAACCGGAAGGAGTATTTTTGACATTTGTCTATGTTTAGGATGGGAATCCAAGTCTTTAACAGTGTAAAAAGCTCAGTATGCATGAAACAGCACCCCCCCCCCCCTAAACTATAATACATTTTAATTTATGTGCAATTAACATGCATCTGTCTATCTGTCTAAACTAATAATAAGTCAAGTAGACTCAAGTATACTTAAAGTTAAGTAGACAACCGTATAGATTTATTGTGAGCATTATAGGCCTCTAGTGATTCTGTAGGTCATTGTAGTTGGGTAATCAATATCAACCATGTCCCCCAATGAACTCCAAAATAATTGTTTCAGTCTTTCTGAACTGCATAATTGAAAGCATTTTTGGCATATTAAGCGTGTTCCTGATATAAATACATTCCTTCAACTATACTGCACCATATACAAGCATCATAATAAAATGTTTTAAACATTTTCTGCCTAAGTGTATACATTTTACTTTACCCAACATAAGAAACTTTCCTTTTTCCCCATGAATCAAACCCATGATCATGGCATTAGTCACAAAATATACAAATACATAAATACGCATATGCATGTTATATATTGTTTGTTTCCTACAATACAAACACTGATCCACAATCACATTGGTTGTGATGGCACTGCTGAAGGATCTCTGCAGAACGCCACACGCGCTGCAGCTGCAGCACTGCCTTTGGCTATGGTCTTCAGACACACAGCTGTGGTCCTCTCTGCGTTCTGACTTGTGGTCTGGACAGTCATTATGTAAGCTTTGAGTCACTGAATTGGTGGTGTGCTCTCCTGGGGAACGTGACGGTTGATGTCAATAATGTTCACACACACCACACAAAGGATTTGAGGGCAAAGACTGTGAATGACTAGAGATTTAGACACAGAACAATACTTGCCTTTGTTGCCCCAGAACCTTTTGACCATGAGATTAATAGCACACTGTAAACAGACAAGTGTGAAATAAGAAAGAGGATATATATATCATTTAGTAAAATAATATTTGAATTTTAATTAACGCATTGATTTCTCATAACGCCTTACTTGAACTCATAATTATAACCAAGTGCAAATTGACTAAACTAACACACAAATAATTATACTTTTCACATTGAGTAATCGTCACTGGTTGGAGAAAATAAGTGAATCCTAGAATTGCAGATCCTCCTTTAGCAACAAAATCTCCACCAAATATTTCCTGTGGCTGCCTGTAAGACTTCCAATTATGGATATCCCGCCACACAAATTGTTTTTATTTTATTTTATTTTATTTTATTTATTTTATTTTATTTTATTTTATTTTATTTTATTTTATTTATTTTATTTTATTTTATTTTATTTTATTTTATTTTATTTATTTTTTGCGTTGTCTGGATAGAACAGCCCTTTCCAGTTAATGGAACGTATTATGTCACAGTATCTGAATTAATAGGAGGACTCAGGAAAACCCTTTTCCATGACTTGACAATTTACAATATAATTTAAAATATAACTTATTCCTGTGATGGCAAAGCTGAATTTTCAGCAGCTATTACTCCTGTCTTTAGTGTCCCATGATCCTTCACAAGCCATTTTAATAGTGGTGCAGGGATGATGTATTTTTGTAGGCCAACCCTCAACAAAAACTCAATCGGATTTTTCCATTGGCTTTTGGATTATTGCAGAAAATAAGGACTGAGACTAAAAGCTTATGATTCTTACAAGTTTTGTTCATCATGATAATCTTCAAAAAAGCAAATTAATTTTGGAATGTAAATACTATCAGCAGAAGTCAAAAGCTAAACGTAGGCTGTAAACAAACTACTCCATGGACCCATGAACTCAAAGTCACCAATATTAAGCTTCCGAATGAAATTTTCCTTTCTGAATGAAATTTCTAGAATGCTGTACCTCTAAAGTTACAAATCCAGCCTGGTCTCATCATTAATACATAGGTATTAATACGTAACTTTAAAATACACAAAACATATGTTTTTTTGTATGTTTGGATAGGTGCTGAAACGTAAAATATGGACGTATTGGCAACATTTAAACGTAGCATTATTACGTTTTTACAGCTAATAATCTTAAAATATTAATGAATCTTTCATTTAAATATCTGTATCATTTCCCTTTTCCCATTTTATAAACGTAAGATCTCCTAACCTAATTTTTTTATTACATTTTATACAGAATATTCAAAGAATAAAATGTAATGGCCAAAAATGTGGACATTTTAGTAACAATATAGCATTAAAACAATATTTTGAGGCGCTAATCCTATACCTACCCCTAAACCTACCCATAACCATTTCTCAAAATTTTACTGTTATAAATAAAAGCATAATTGACAGCCAAGGGCAATCACAAATATTTTTTTGTTTTTTTGTTTTTTGCAAAAATGTTAAAAGCTCTACCAAAAGTCGTTGAGCTGACGATGTGTTGCAGTCTCATTTCTCTCTGGTGGTATAGTTATGAGGTACAGGGCAGATTTTAAATTGTTAATCCATGACATTTTTTATCCTGTTTTTTTCCGTAAAGGCGCACATTTCAAAAAATTTCCCATTTTAGATGTACATCGACTAAAACATGACATGTTGCAATCTGTAATGAAGCAGATGAGAGCCAATGAGAATGCGATACCACTGCCGTAAAGCATGTAGTAACGCTTATTGAGTGCGTGATTTTTCAAAGTCAAGCAAGCGCGGGATTTGACGTTTACAGTCGTTGACTGCTTAGAGATCAAGATCGCTGAATTATGGGCTTTTTTGGATCTGTTCCTCATTTTGGTGTATTTTCTAAATGTCTAGTCGCTGCATAAGAGAAATATTACAGTAAGTAGATGGGTAAACTGCATTTCATAAATGCGACCGAAAACGTAATTGATATGACAATTAAATACAATAGAATCAAAAAAAGAAATTCCATGATTTTATTATTCGTGCATGTGAGCTGCTACACATTCACATGGATAAGTAAATATTTAAAGTTTTTAGTGCTGTCAATACGTAAATAATTTACGTTTTAATGCTTTCAATACATCCATATTGTATGTTATAGTGTGTATAAAAATGTAAGTAAATGTACCTGTTGTAGAGCCACACTTTACGTAAAAATAGACACATATTCTCATGAGACGTTGTAGTATCTGACTGTATCCACAGAGAGCTATCCCGAAAACACTCACCGTCTGCGTAATTCATAATGTACATTTATTATGCATTATATAGTCCCGTGACAGGCGTGTTTTGTTCTTACACGAGCATCTATACAACAATTAACATGACGGTAAATGCTAGTCGATGAGTTGAATCAGCGTAACATCACTAACCATTCAGAAACGTCCAGGTGCAGTCTAAAAGTTCCAACTTCTGAGTTTTAAGGTTCAACTGAGGTTCAAACATGTAAGGCTGCAATCTACAACTGGTTATGTCTGACATTTGGCTGATTGAGATTTGTTTTATTGTTGACGTTGTATCCGAAGCTCGTGTAAAGGCGCTGCTGGAAGGTGGACAGGGAGCAGCAGCTCATTTGCATTTAAAGGGACACACACTAAAACTGCAAATTTTTGCTCACACCCAAATAGGGACACATTTGACAAGCTATGATATATTATCTGGGGGGTATTTTGAGCTGATACTTCATGGGAAAACCAGAGACGTATATTAAACATTGTGAAAATGGGCATAATATGTCCCCTTTAATACAGTTGGCACATTTGTCTGCCAAATTGTTGCCCCAGTTTCCCCAAGATTTTCCATAATTTTTGTTTTATTAAAAAGGTTTGAGAAGCCACACACTCACAATGTCTGGCTGTGCGAGACTAGTAAGCTCTTGAATCTGAAAGACTAATGAAGAGCCACCTCAAAACATTCACAGCACATACCGAAGAGCTTGAAATTAGATAATGACTCAGAAAGGCTTCTCAATCAAATTTCCACCATATGTCAAATTGTGTGGTCGTGAATTCAGACTGTTATGTTTTGCCCACACTGAAGCCTTCTGCCATTAAGTTTGTTTAGATTAAGCCAGTTGGCATAGTGTTACTTTTTTTGTCATCAATGCCAGCTTAATGAATCAGCACTTTTGGCTTGAGGAGAAATGTTCCAGTCCAACTACTGAAAGAAAAAAGCATATAAAAAATGCACACCAAAACAGAAATGTCACTTTTCCAAGTCTAATTTCTGCTGAATTAAATACACTTGAGAACGGTGAAGGAGAGGTGACATGCCTCAAGCTTTTCTCTCATAATGTCTCCACTATTCCTTCATTCCTTCTCTTGTCAGTTTTCTCTAAAATGAAGCTAAGTTTTCAGGTCTCGTTGCAGCTCATGAGCAGACATCATGTGATTCCACTTTTAATATCTCAGGTCTTAACTGTCTTTTATCATCAGAGCTCCTGAATCTGAGGATCAGCAGGTATTTAATTAACAGCAATATCTTTTGTACAAGTCATTGGTTTCTTTTATCCTCGTCCTTTTTTCTTTGTTCTTTCTTCTGTCTTTAAGCAAGACTCGGTGGATGTGACCTAATATTGCAGTGAAAAGGCATTCGCATAACAAACAGGAAATCTGGGGCTTAATCCTTTTTGGGATATTCTTTTTGACCCTGATGCAGTCCCTATGTTCTGCCCCCGCTTTTTGTCTAGATCTGATAAAACTCAGGCCAAATCACTTGTTCCTGTATAGCACAACTAGTAGAGCACAGTGCCGATAATGAAAAAGACATGGGTTCGAATGAAAGCGAATGCGTTGGCTAATGAAATGTTTGTCTTTAATCATTGTTGGCTGCTTGGGATAAAAGTGTCTTCAAGCTTTGCAGAGTTCTATGAAAATTCTCAGATAAGATAAATAGCTTCTATAAAGAGACTTATTAAATTAAAAACGACAATCCAACCCTAAGTTGTGTCAAGGGTTTGCTTTTAGAATACAAATTATACAATATGATAATGCATCCGAGTAGAAAGTGCTTGTCAGAGGTTTAAAGAAATCTCGATTCTAACACATCTGACACAGCCGGTATGATCACTAATGTCTAGATTGGCCCTCTGGATGGAAAGTGGAGGATAATTTGAGAGAAGCATCAAATTCTAGGTTATCAGGGCAAGTAGTACTTGCCGCTTCACTCTGCATATACTACATAGAGGCCTTTGTCCTGAGGGAAAGCTGTTTTGCCATCATAATTAAAAGGGATATTGTTTAACGCTGCTGGCATCAAATACAGAAAGAGTAAAGTAGAGTGCTGTTTATGAAGCGAAATAAATTGTTTTATGAAATGCAATCCCTCTTTCAGTAAACAAAGATTAGTTACTTCTTTGGCCATGACCCAATAGTGATGCATTGTAATTGATTTCTTCTCAAGAGACCAGATAAGGTTGGCATTATGGAAAATAGAGCTGTATAAGAAAGGTATTGTCATTTACTTCATTTGAGTTATTGTTAAAGGCCCACTGAAGTGCCTTGAAACACGCCGCATTATTCAATGTGTTGACGTAATTTCCCCTGAAACGGTATTTATATATATATATATATATATGATGCAAGATGCTAGTACAGTAACAATAGGAAACTCCAAGTACCATACAAAATTAAATAGTGTGTCTCATGACAAAGGTTAATATTATTTTATATTACAAAATACAACCGTCGATACGTTGCTTACAGAGTGTTGACTCAATACTTCTAGCAAACGTCACCTTTTCCACCATATAAGTTAAAACGACAGTCATTTGACAAGGCTATTCATTTTTGTAAAAATATGTTATATATTTATATTTTTGAGAACTGAAGTAGGTCTATGATGTTTTTGCATGCTTTCAGCGTACATCACAGTCACTGCGTAGCCTATTGTGACTAACGTTATATAAACATGCAATATCGTTAACGAAAAAAGACAAGTCTAAAATGTAGACTGGATGACACTTTAAGCAGAACATCTCAAATGGAGATTGTTGAAATGCAGCTTACTAGTTTATCGGTGTTTTCAGATCATCCGCGCGCGAGAGAAAGCTTGCGTGCATATGGTTGCCAGATTGGACATGTTTAGGTAAAATACCGGATAGTATACATATTTTTTTCACAGAAAAGCTCTCTTTGGGGCATTTAAATTAATGGCATCTAGCCGCAAGCACGAACGCTCTCTCTTGCGCGCGAATGAGCTGAAAACACCAATAAACAAGTAGGCTGCATTTTAGCTATCTCCATTTGAGATGTTCTGCTTAAAGTGTCATTCAGTCGGTCTGTGTTCTGTCAGGACTCACGAGCCACTTCGCTGAACAACTGAACTGCTGTGAGCTGTGAGCTGCTGAAATAAGCCAATCAGAGCAGAGCTCAACATTAATATTCATGACCCATCCAAATAAGGCAAAAACAGAGCATTACATCCTAGGGACAATGGGTCTGTAAAACTGTATCTGGACCATGTTTGCCCTTAAATAAGCCACATACCCTCTATGTAGATATCAGAGAATAATTTAGCATTTTGTTTTAACTCATTCTAGGGCACCTTTAATTTATTTTCGACTGAAGAAAGAAAGACATGAACATCTTGGATGAGATGGGGGTGAGTAAAATATCAGGAAATTGAATTTTGAAGTGAACTAATCCTTTAATAACACTGATTTGGGATTGCACTGTATATGTGAATGTAGAAGAGAACAGATACAATAAGGGATCATCATATTCAATGATTAATTATAATCAACCAAACAAATGAAATACATCTCAGTATTATAATGAGAGTTCGAGAACAATTCTATAGGACATCTGGATGGAGCATAATGCAAACTAATCATATAATAGGTGGTTTTTACCACCAGGCCAAAGCAGAAATAGAGGAGGCTTTGCAGGAGTGCTTGACGTGAACCAAATAAGACATGTTCTGTGAGTCACAAAATGACACTGAGGTACTTTTGTGTGTATAGTGCTGTTTCCCTAACAACAAAACATGAATCACAAGATCAGAAGGACCTGTGGAGCAAAAAGAAGGTCTGAAGACAAAGGGGGAACAAAGAGGATGCAGGAAGACATGAAAATGGTACTTGAGAAAGGGAAGGAATTATAACAGCACAAGTGTGATTGCACACTTAGTCAGAACAACACGAAGGAGGTGTGGAGTGGGATGAAAACCATGACCGACTGCACACTGGCCGGCAAATATGGTTTTTGGTTGCTCCTCACTCAGCCCACCACTAACCTTCCATGCATTTAGGACACCGATGCCTCCATCCCACTCTCTCAGTCTCAGGCTTGCTATCTCTGCTGATCAGTTGCGAAGGGAATTGAGGAAGCTCCACACAGCGGCTGAGCCTGATATAATCGGCCTCAGGGAGCACAGGACACGAGCTAACCAGTTCTGCAGGTTCTCAAACACCGGCTCTCTCGCTCTCCTTCAGTTAGATAAAGGAGCTTCAGTTCAGCAACTGAGAAAAAAGACATGAACCAGGACCCCTAGGGGATATACGCTCTCAGATCATAAAGACCTTTAAGGCGCCGGACCTGAAATGGCTCAAATCCCTAATCGTCAGCTAAACTAGACTCATTGCAGCTTGATGGTCTGGGGTTCATGCTCCACATAGACCCACATTTTGCCCACTTCTAGACTTGGACGAAATTCTGGGATTCTGCATGTTCTCCACAATTGGACTAAAACCTCCAACCTCCTTTCACCACATTTCAAAGACAATAGAAGAAATAATCAAATTAAAGATGCACTTAAGTGGGTCAAAAAGCATACATAACTTCAATTTATTGCATTTAATATACATTTAAACTATAAAACATTATAATATAATTTTAAATATCATACATAAATGTCCAAAAACATTAAATCCAGTTCACACTATATTCTTTTTAAGTATACTGAAATATATCCATACTTTTAAAAGTACTTTAAAAAAAAGGTATGCTAAAGTGTACTTTTTTGTCACGAGGCTCAGCACATGGATCCCATACATATAAATGTTATGAATTATGAGTTTTGAAGGGTGGTTCTGGCATGCAACATACTAGATGTGATGCAACCTGACCACAAAAATGAAAGAGAAAGGGACAGGCAAAACATGAAAATTTAAAAAGCAGATTATTTTGATGTCATGCTGAAATGGGCTTTGAAAAGCAGATTTTAAAACTGTGGATTATAGAAAGGCAAAGGTGCTTAGAGGGAATGAGTACAGTGCTGTTTTAATTTCACTGAACAAGAGCCAAACTGGGGAAGTCAGACATTATGATCATGACTCTGAAAATAGACTAGCAATGCAAAGGCAGCAAACAACAAGTCAGTAACTAGTCCCTTGTGGAGAAAAAGGAGCATTGAATGTGCACTTGCATAATTATGTGTTATGTAATAATGTGACCCTCGACCAAAAGACCAGTCCATAAGTCCAAAAGACCATAAGTTGCACGGGTATATTTGTGGCAATAGCCAACAATACATTATATAGGTCAAAATTATCAATGTCAAAAAATCATTAGGATATTAAGTAAAGATCATGTTCCAGAACGTATTTTGTACATTTACTACAGTAAATATATATAACAAATGTTATTAGTTTTAAGTATTACAATTTTTTTTGTTGTTTTTTGTTGGTTTAACTTAAAGTAAGTTGGTTAAAGTAAGTAACCTGGTTGCCTTAAAATTTTGAGTTTATTGAAACAAAAAATTTGAGTTGATACAATGAAGGAAATATGTTTAATAAATAGAAACTCAAAATATTATTGTATCTGAACCACATAACATTTTGTATAAATCATGAAAATAGCACTATTTGGCATGTTTCACTGTGTCATCAGAAGAAAAAACAACAATTACCCAATATGCTTACAAAATCTTTTAATAATCTTTTAATAAAGGTTGTTGAATCTCAAAAAATGTTCATTGTATTAACTCAACATTTTTATTTCAATAGCAACCAGGTAACTTTTTTTTCTAAATAATTTTTTACAGTGTAAGGGCTTCATTTGGACAACTTTAAAAGCTGATTTTCTCAATATTAAGATTTTGCACCCTCAGATTCCAGATTTTCAAATAATTGTATCTAGGCCAAATATCTAATAGGTCCTATTCTAACAAACCACACATCAATGAAAAGCTTATTTACTCAGCTTTCAGATGATGTATAAATAAAAAAAAGACCCTTACGACTGGTTTTGTGGTCCAGGGTCACATACATTTTAATAAATACTCTTTTTAAAAGTGTGCTAAATATTTTTTTCACAAGGGGTGTTAAGCTAAACTGCGTGAGATAAGAACATCAGGCTCATGTTGGATTCAGAAAAGCTTTACAAGCAGCCTCCACATATTGCTCACCACTGATTTGCATTTATTTAGTCTTTGATGGGCTCTCGCTCTATATATAATATGCATAACGTTAACATGAATTTCTTTCCTTGATCTGCTGTATGCTTTTACTGACTCATCATGCTAATCACCCATGCTGATATGCAAAGTGAGACTGTGTGGTTTGAAGTGTGGACTGTGGTGCTAATAATTTAACCCAGATTTTCTATTAGCAATATCACTGACACTTTTACTAATTTATCGTTTAATTGATGCTCTTTTCCACAAAGTTTACTTATGTCTCATCTAGGAACAGATAGCCTGGAGCGACATGGTGTTAGGGGACTTGTTCAAGGGCACGGTATTGATGAGCGATGACACACTCAAAGGTGTCTTGAATGTATTTACACTGCATTTACAGCCACATAAATAATGCTACACTCTCAGAAAAAGAAAAAAATGGTACAGTGCTGTCACTGGGCGGTACCCTAAGGCAGTGGTTCTCAAACCTGTCCTCATACAGTACACATTTTGCATGTCTCCCTCATCAAACACACCTGATTCAAATCATCAGCTCATTAGTAGAGACTCTAAGATTTGAATTGGGTGTGTCTGATGAGGGAGACATGCAAAATGTGCAGTGGTGAGGGGTCCCCAGGACAGGTTTGAGAACCACTGCCCTAAGGTACAAAAGTGAAAAGGTACATCTTTGTACCTTACCCACCTCTAAATGGTACATATTAGTACCTTAAAAGGTACATATCAGTACTTTAAGAGTGCAAATTACATAGTAGTACCTTTTCGGTTTTGTACCTTAGGTACGCCCCAGTGACAGAAATGTACCTTTTTTTTCTGACAGTGTATGTATGTAACTAAAATGAAAAAAAATATACATACTAATGAGTTTAGAAATGAATCATTCGATTCATTTAAACAGCTGATTCATTCGGACATCAGTAATTAAATGTATTCGTTCAAAACGTGATTCTGAAAAATTGGTTTCATTTTGATATTTTTATTGACAAAATAAAGGAAAAACAGACATTTGTCTAAAATGTAAATGTAAAAAACTGTTTCATAAAATCAACATGAGTCTGATCACATTTGCATGCACACTTCCCAAAATGAGCTTATTGAAATGGCCTGTTGTCTCGGTTTACATGAAAAACGATAACCCAGCAACAAAAATAAACTGCATTTACAAGACTTTATTAATAAATCGGGTTATTTCCAGTAGTGATTTTAAAACTTTCATTAATATGAATTATCCATTTATGTCATGTCGTTAATGATGTTAAATAAGGCTTTAAAAAAAGATGGAAACTTATGGACTCTGTCCTCTCATGCAGTTACAGATGGAGTGTTTTGATGAGAATACATTTTTCTAATTGTATTATATTAGAAATATATATATATATATATATATATATATATATATATATATATATATATATATATAAATATATATATATATATATATATATATATATATATATATATATATATATATATATATATATATATATATATATATATATATATATATAAATATAATATTTCCTCCTTACCACGGAATGCTTGCTCTGCCTGGATGCGCTTAAATCCACAATATGGTCCCTTTCCTGTCACATATCTCACATGCTCACTTCAATAAGCCGACAGAATGCAGCTTATGGAGGTTAAATGCCAGTCGAAATCGGGGTAAAGGACAAATTTTGTGTCAATTTATTTATGTTTAAGCCGTTTATGACTTACTGGGATTAATGGAAAACAGGTTAACGCGTTTACATCACAGCATGCTTTGTCGACTTATTACTTGTTAAGCATAATTGCGTTATGAATGTACATGTAAACTTGCTCAATGATATTTGGGGGGGAAAAACAGCACTTTTGATTCTCGTTAATGTCAGCTTGCACATTGTTAAAACAATCATTCAAATCGCATATCCCCATGATTTTTAAAGAAGTTCCAGACAGACTCTTTTTCAGACTTTGCAAGTTATGCCAATAGATGATGACAAATTATGTTATGGGTAAGTCATTTGAATAATTTGTTCAAGGATTTTGTAAAAAAAAACAAAACAAAAAAACTGATTCATTCTGGAACAAAAAACACTTTTTTTGGGAGTCTTTGAATCATTAACTTAATCTTAGAGATGAATTCGGGAACGGTGCTGTTAGAGACGTTGTGCTGTTTGACTGATAATATACAAAAAATAAACTAAGGCAATATACACGGTGATATATATATATATACAATGTGTAATATTAACTTGTTTATTGAACTGTTGTATGAAAGCAGTATCATAATCATGATGTTGGTCTGAAATCCACTGCGGCTCTGATTCGGGTGTAGATATTGCATGCGTTATTGCTTTGATATAATATTATCACGATATGAGAATACACAGATCAGGCATAACAGTATAACGTGAAGTGAATTACACAGATTATCTCTTCATCATGGCTCCTGTTAGATATATTAGGCAGCAAGAGAACATTTTGTTCTCAAAGTTGATGTGTTAGAAGCAGGAAAAATGGGCAAGCGTAAGGATTTGAGAGAGTTTGACAAGGGCCAAATTGTGATGGTTTGATGACTGTGTCAGAGCATCTCCAAAACTGCAGCTCTTGTGGGGTGTTCTTGTGGTCAGTATCTAGCAAAGGTGATCCAAGGAAGGAACAGTGGCAAACCGGCGACAGGGTCATGGGTGGCCAAGGCTCATTGATGCACGTGAGGAGCAAAGGCTGGCCCGTGTGGTCCGATCAAACAGACAAGCTACTGTAGCTCAAACTGCTCAAGAAGTTAATGCTGGTTCTGACAGAAAGGTGCCAGAATACACAGTGCATCACAGTTTGATGCGTATGGAGCTGCATAGCCGCAGACCAGTCAGAGTGCCCATGCTGACCCCTGTCCACCACCAAAAGCGTTAACAGTGGCCACATGAGCATCAGAACTGGAACACAGATCAATGATAGAAGATGCCACCTAGCATTGTATTGGCGTGAGTGTGCATTACTTATCTGGGGAACACATGGCACCATGATGCACTATGGGAAGAGGGAAAATGCAGATTAATCAACGTGCCTCAAAGAACCACACAGAATCTTTGCACTGATTGTAGAGAAATATATGGAATACATTTAAATATGAAAAAATGTATTAAATGCTAGCTGCAAGCAAGCATTAATTCAGCTTTAATAACATTTTTAAACACATGGCACCAGGATGCACTATGGGAAGAAGGCAAGCTGGCGGAGGCAGTGTGATGCTTTGGGCAATGTCCTGCTGGGAAATATTGGGTCCTGCCATCCATGTGGATGTTACTGTGACACTTACCACCTACCTAAGCATTGTTACAGAGCATGTACACCCTTTGATGTAAACGGTGTTTCCTGGTGGCTGTGGCCTATTTAAAGTCAAGTCAAGTCAACTTTATTTATATAGCACTTTTACGACGATTTTTGCAAAGTAGCTTTCCAATTAACAGGACAATATTGCAAGAAATTTGATTCGGCAGTACAGCCGCTCTGGAGAAAACGGAGAAGTTATCAGCTTATTTTAATTTATCATATAGCGACAATGTTGGCAGATCAGTATTATAGTTTATACAATTAATTAAGACCTAATAAATTAATTTTATCTGGATATTTAGTTGAAAAACTTAGATCAAAATTTTAGTGTCCCCAACTGAGCAAGTCAAGCCAAAGGCGACAGTGGCAAGAAACCAAAACTCCATCAGGGCGTGATGGAGAAAAATGAACCCTGGGAGAAACCAGACTCAGTCGGGGTACAAGTTCTCCTCTGGCCTAGAGTGTATGATTAATATTCTGGCAATCTTACAGGTCAGATATCATAGTAGATTGGAATATTTGACATTTCTGGGTATCACCCAGCAAGAGACAGGTTTATTCAGGATGACGCAACGATTGCACAACATTATGAATATTTAAAGGATCGGAGTCATCGCTGCCGGAGATGGGTTTCAGCAGGTTAATGTGCCTGCCACAAAGCAATAATGGTTCAGGAATGGTTTAAGGAGAACAACGAGTTTGAGGTGTTGTCTCGGCCTCTGTGGGATGTGCTGAAAAAACAAGCCCGATCCATGGAGGCCCCATCTTGCAACTTACAGCACTTAAAGGATCTGCTGCTAACATATTGGTGCTAGATACCACAGCACACATTCAGGGGTCTAGTGGAGTCCATGCCTCGATGGGTCAAGGCTGTTTTGGCAGCAAAATGGAGACCGACACAATATTCATAATGTTATGCCTGATTGGTTTAAGTAATAAATTGTGTTGCTTTATAGCCCACGCTTAAGAAAAGAGAGCTGGTGTGTTTTTAAGTGGACAGAGCTCATGAATAAAGTGTATAAAAAGGCAGTGGAAATAATATCTATAAGAAAAGTACAAGCATCGGCTACTGTCTTTTGTCCTCCTCTTACCTCTGCAACACTGCAAAACCGGAGACATTCAAATGGACAGCAGGGCAGAATCAGCAGACAATCCCCCTCTTTGATATCTGTATGATGCCTTGTAATAGGCATAGAGATACTCGGGTCTCTCATGGGGATTGTAACAATGAAAGAAATGCTTCTGTTATAAATGTTAGCACACAGCACACAAGATGCCAAAGATTAGGATCTATCTCAATCTGTAAACCCAATCTTTTTCCCATTATTGCTTATTAGAGTGCGAGTCTGCTGGGGTTGTGGGATGGGATGTCAAGAGAGCCAGAAGTAGGAGTTTTAGCCAAGATTATAGAGAGAAACACATTACAGTTACATATGAAGAAATCTAGAAGGCGATAAACCAAACAGTAAGATAATTAAAGCATTGTAAGACCAAGAACACTTTAAAAGAGGCTGTATGAATTATTATAATTATTATTTTATATTTTTGCCTGATAGGCAATCAAGCATTAAAATTAATTCTGCTTGTCTTGGAAACTTAAAAAAAACAAAAAAACAAGACTCATTGATGATAATGATGATGATGAACATGATTTGTGTGTGTGTGGGCATGTTTTTGTGAAATATCAGGACACAAATGTGTATAATGACATGGTATGACATAGGTATTACAAGAAGAGGGGGAAATATGAGGACATTACCCATGTCCTCACTTTTCAAAATGTTTATAAATCATACAGGATGAGTTTTTTGAGAAAGTAAAAATGCAGAATGTGTCCTGTGATGGGTAGGTTTAGGGGTAGGGGCAGTGTAGGGGGATAGAAACTACGGTTTGTACAATATAAAAACCATTACGCCTATGGAATGTCCCCACATTTCACGCAAACAAACGTGTGTGTGTGTGTGTCCTTGTATTTGAAACTACTGTAGAAAGCAGAAGGCTTGTTGGCTTATTGATTCAGCGGTGACAGATGAAATGGCAAGGTGATGAATTGTGGGTTTAAAGGTCATAGGGTCGCAGGTCAATAAGCAGGCAAATGCTGTGAAAATTAAAATGTACGAAGCAGGAAACATGATTAATTAAACTAATACATCAGATTAAACCGGGCAAGCTAAGAGGCAGGATTCCCTTGGCCATTTAATGAGCATTCTCCCACATATAATTATGTTAGAGAAGGCAGGGAAGGTGACAGCGTACTAAAGAAATTACAATACGCACTACAATTTAGAAATACACACAATTAAAAACCATGACGTATTTTTAGGACACAAGAGCATCGTTCTGCGCCTGTGAGGGCGTATGTTGCGCTACTTCAGAATGAACCGATCAAAGGTTCCTGTGATAAAGGATGTGCGGCTGAAAGCAGTAGTGTAAAAATAGGCTCAGAACCGGGTTGTTGCTATGGAAGAGTATGTAGAAATCCTGGAATTCCTCACCCCTCCACACACACACACTCTGATACTCAAGGAGTGCTCCATGTTGATGCGCTGTTCCGTCTTGATGCTTTATTTTCAGTCATATGTATCCCCCCCACTTCCTGTTGTTTTCTTTCTGATGGACATGAAGTTGTAACGACTTGGTATAATTGTACTGTATACACAGCACTTAGTTTGTGTGAGATATGAAAAAAGGAATTCGACAAATGCTGTAAGACTATGGACTCTTTACAGAGAACATTTTAATATGAAAATGCCTGTGCAAATCCCATGATAGTCGTTTTTTTTTTTAGTATTATATACTAATGCAGGGGTTTTCAAACTGGGGTCCGGGGAAAGGGGAAAGGGGAAAGGTTCTAAGGGGTCCCCAGAAAATTTCAGAGAATAAAAAGACTAAGCAAAAATGGATAAAGTCTACTGAATATTCTAATTGTTTTTTCTAAATGTTTCTCTCATTTCTTGCTGTATAAATTCTAGAATTGTATATGTTTGCTTTGTGTCTTTAGTGAGTTTTTCCTCACTATAGTCCCCTTTATCTTTCTCACTGGGGTTGTAAGGCAGTTTTCTTAACATAGTATGTACGTTGCTTGCATACATTTATTGTGAATGTTGTATACAACATTTTTTAATTAAAAATGTTCTTCTTCAGGTTTATACATCCAACATTAATAGCTAATTTAAGTTGGGAAACAATATATTGTATTTATAATGTCACACTTACTGTTTATCTAACCGTGTAAATGTTTTTTTGTACATAAAAATAGATGGATTTTAAGAAGGGGGTCCCTCATAAAGGTTCATCATATTTGGGGGTCCTTGGCATCATAAAGTTTGAAAACCCCTGTACTAATGTATTGACATTGATTTTATATATAAGCAAATCAAGTGGGAGCAATTGCAAATGGATTATTGTTTTATTTGGTGTTGATTTTGATGAATACAATGCATAATTCTGGAAGCATAAATTATATTGTAATATATAGATATATACATTATTTTGCCAAAAGTATTGGGACACCCATCAACATTATTAAATTCAGGTGCTGCAATCACTTCCATGGCCACTGGTGTATAAAATCAAGCACCTAGGCATTCAGACACTACAAACATTTGTGAAAGAATGGATTACTCTCAGGAGCTCAGTGAATTCAAGTGTGGTACTGTGATAGGTTGCCAGTTGCCACCTATGCAATAAGTCCATTCATGAAATGTCCTCACTGCTAAATATTCCACGGTCAACTGTTAGTGGTATTATAACAAAGTGGAAGCAGTTGGGAAAAACAGCAACTCAGCCAAAAAGTGGTAGGCTACGTAAAATCACAGAACAGGGTCAGCGCATGCTGAGGCGCACAGTGCGCAGAAGTTACCAACTTTCTGCAGTTTCAGATTAGCTCAAGAACTGAGAGTAGAGAGCTTCATGGAATAGGTTTCCATGGCTGAGCAGCTGCATCTTAGCCTTAACAAGTTCTATGTTGGCGGTTGCCAGAGAACAGTACTTGCCTGACTGCATTGTGTCATGTGTAAAGTTTGGTGGAGGGGGGATTGTAGTGTGGGGGTTGATATTCAGGAGTTGGGCTTGGCCCTTTAGTTCCAGTGAAAGGAACTCTTAATGCTTCAGCATACCAAGACATTTTGGACAATTTCATGCTCCCAACTTTGTGGGAATAGTTTGGGGATGGCCCCTTCCTGTTCCAACATGACTGCGCACCAGTGCACAAAGCAAAGTCCATAAAGACATGGATGAACGAGTCCTTTAACTCTTTTTTTTATTTTCTTGAAAAGTTCTTAAAAATAAATAAATGCCATTTGTTTAGTATGCTGTTATCTGATGTATACTACTGTTCATAAGTTTGGGGTCTGTAAGATGTTTTTAATGCTTTTGAACAAAGTTTCACGCTCACCATTGCTGCATTTATTTGATCAAAAATACAGTAAAAGCAGTAACATTATTAATACAGTCTATTCTTTTAATTAAATTTTTTGATACTTATAAAATTCAAAAGAACAGCATTTATTCTAAAAATGCTTTTGCTTTTGACCAAATTAAGGCATCCTTGCTTAATAAAAGTATTCCTTTAATTCTTTTTTTAAAAATTTTTTTATGCCAAACATCCTTCTATTTTTAAGTGACCAAATAATTGTTGGGCCCACTGTCAATGTACTTGTAGCGCAGATGATAATAAACACCAATGTTTAATTCATGTATGTTCACAGGAGATGCAACATCCAAGGAGAGCAGCCCCTTTATCAACAGTAGCACCAGTGACGTGGAGAAAAGCCAGCAGTATGATGGGAAAAACATGGCTCTGTTTGAGGTAGTGCAGCGTTGCTAATGGATGTTTCAAAGGGTTACATCTGTGAATGGAGGTTTACCCTTGTTTGTATGTGTGTGTTTTGTAGGAGGAGATGGACACTAGCCCTATGGTATCTTCTCTGCTGAGCAGCCTCGCCAATTACTCCAACCTGACTCAGGGCAGTAAAGAGCATGAGGAGGCAGAAAACAACGAGGAGGCTCGCAAGAAAACTGTGCAGGTGACAAAAACTCTTCCATTATATCTACAGACTGTCAAATCACTACTGAACCTTCTTTCGGATAAAACTTGAACTGAAATGAGCTGGGCTGTTGTTCTGTGATCCCTTTAGGCTTGGGAAATGCAGCCCTGGGATAACACTATTGTCTGCTGCTTTATCCCTAAATCAAATTTAATTCATAATTTACTAATTTTGCAACATCAGCACTGTTACTGAACTGAACTGAATCAACACTGAACAGACTTGAGCTAAATAATGGCACTATTTTATTTTTAGAGCTGCTTTACATCAGAATTTGTGGATATTTAATAAAAGTTGCATCAATGATTCTGTTATTTTCCTGTTTTAATGTTTTGAAGCTGCTTTGAAATCATCTGTATTGTATAAAGCCATTTATACCATGGTCTGCCTGAATACTCAATTCTGATTGGCTGGAAGGTGTGAATTAAAACTGTATAATGCACAGGTAATTCCAGTCAGTTTAATCACTGTTCTATAATAATGTGCTCCTTTTCGTTAAAGCACACACAAACACACACAGAGATCGGAGATCGTGCCACGCACAAACAGAAACATCCGGGAGCACAGAAATGTATCAACTCTGCCCTGTGAATTTTATTAAAGGGGTGATGAATTGAGAAATCAACTTTCCCTTGAGCTTTTGATATATAAAAGGTAATGGTAATATAAGAATATCCTGTAAGTTTCAGAGCTGAAAATATCCTTGTTAGCAAAAGAAAAGCTTTTATTGACACCAGGCTCTCAAATCAATGACATATTACACTGTAAAAAAAAAAAGGCAAATTTTGAACTTTTGCAGTACAATCGACTTGGATGTTTAAGTTATTTCAACTTAAATTATGTTAAACTGACTTTAAAAAATGAGTTACATCTTGTATAACTAATAAAAACAAGTTGAACATTTATTAACTTATTTTGATGAGTTAAAACAATGTAAAAACATATGTTGTCATAACTTATTGAACATATAATTTTTTACAGTCTAGAAGGGTGAAACACCGCCTCTATGTGTAAGATGCTTCTGTAGCCCCGCCCCCTGTGTCTGTAGCCCCGCCCACCGACTCACGGAGCTAAATTGATTGCGTTACCGAGCAATAAACACGCCGAAGACAGCAAGATTTTGTTTGTGAACAAGACACAGGTTGATATTGGATTTGCAGACTAAAGCCTTATTCGGATGGTAAATGTTTCTCATGTGGACATCTTTAAAAGATAATTTTGCATGCCAACTCAGTGATAAAACTCGTGCATTCAGATGGCGAATTATTCACGCGGTGGAAGAGCAAGTTTTGTGATCCGCACCTGGGAACACTGCTCACGTGGTCAGTCGAATGATTGTCTGCTGTAAAAATGTCATATGCTTGGAATAATAAGGAGAATACTATCATATTTCATTTAATAATAGGAAATTATAAATTATTTAAATATCCTTTTTATTAATAGGATTATGTAATTTAAAAAATTGGAAATTAGCGGAAATATGCTGCAAATTTAACGTTAATTACTGCCGTAATAACGGCTTATTTCAAATGTTTAAGTGTTTTTCTTCTCTTTCTCTTTTGAGTGGTGATGAAAGATTATTCTTGTAAATACTTTCCAGCATTTCAGCAATAAAAGTGTAGGCTAGATCTTTAAAATTCATCCAAATTACAGCGATACGGTGCTCCGCTGTGGTCAAAAAAGGATATAAACAGTTAATTTTGAAGCGATCTTTTCTTAAAAACTCAAAGATCTGGACTTGGACGGCAATAAAATCACAGACTAGCCCCTGTAAATGATGAAAATACCTTCGGACCCCATGAGAAACAATTACCATCCGATTAGGGCTATATTGAGATTAAAACACAATGCTGTGCCTTCTATATTGGATCCGACAGGAATGGTGCAGCACTCTTTTTTGAGTAAACGTGTTTTTTTTTTATGTGATAGTATTGCATTGTTACAGATATTGATTATGTGTACGTGTCTGAAACAGAAAATACCATAGCACACTGTCACAGGCTGGAGAATCCCTTATTTGTTGGTTCATTGCGATTCGGGATCAGAACATATCAGATTGGATATGTTACGGGCCAGTGGGCTCGCAAAGCCCTACGTCCCAGAGCTGTGTGTTTTTTCCAGACCAAAACATAAGCACGTCGGCACTCAGGTGAATCTAAAATACTGAAATAACATTAATTTCTTGTTCTGCGTTGGTAATGTTCACTCACTTGACTTCATATTTGAAGAGCGTGCACCCGCTAATGTGTGTGCGGTTCACGCTTATATCCACCGACCGGGCAGGCCAAGTAATAAAAAGAAAAAAAAATGGTGGGTGGATGAAAGATAAATCATTGTTTTGTTTGATAAATACGTTTTGAGATTCCTGTCAGGGAATTATTCTGGTTCCCGCTTTCAAAACAATCCCTCCCGTGAACTGACAAGGGAGCTGAAGCTCATTAAATATGCAAATCTTATCCAATCCTAGTCACAGGCGTTTACTTCAAAGTCTCTGGTGTGGCACGCCCATCAAAACCCAGCGTTCAGAAGACAGCCTCGAAACCAATGTAGAAAATGCTTTACTTATTACTTATTCATTATGATGTTTTTGAGTGGAAAAACCACACAAACGTCATTAGTTGACCTCAGACAACAGTATGAAAAAATAAAAAAGCCAGTTCATGACACAAATAGCTAAGCATTATAATTTTTTTTACGTTTTTGAAACTCATAGCTTCACAGTCAAAAGATGCTGCACAGTAGCAGGTGGTTCACTATCTTTATGGGGACTCTCCATAGACGTAATGGTTTTTATACCGTTCAAATCGTATATACTATCCCCTTACACTGCCCCTACCCCTAAACCTACCCATCACACAAAACTTTCTGCATTTTTACATTTTCAAAAAAACTCATTCTGTATGATTAATAAGCTTGTTTCCTCATGGGGACCTCGATTTATATCCCCACGGTAACACGAGTCCCCAATGAGTCTGTGTGCATTCTGGATTAAAGTCCCCACCGGGATAGACAAACATGAACACACACACTCGCTGAATAATTATCAAAAAATGCTATAATAATTTGTTAATTCAAATGTAATCTTACCACACTTTATGTCTGATTTAAAGCGGGAAGAATGCTAGATCTAACAAGCCGTAACTGACGAAAATAACCTTTATTTTTACCCTTCAGGTCAAATATTGTGGTGTAAAACCTCAATTACAGCTTTAACTAGTCAGTGCTGGCAGATGACCATGGTATAAAACGTTCATGCACTTCAGTCTTCTGGCATATGTTGATGGATTGAATCTAATCATTGAATGGGTGGATGTTGATTGACAAGCAGATAAAAGGCCTTTTAATTATGCTGTCTGTGAATTATATTGACCTCCAGTTAATAGATTTGCACGGTGTCCTGATTATTGATTGGCTGATCGTTTGATTGACAGGCTCCACGTATGGGCACGATAATGGGCGTTTACCTGCCGTGTATGCAGAACATCCTGGGGGTGATCCTTTTCCTCAGGATGACCTGGCTGGTGGGCGTTGGAGGCGTCCTGGGAACCTTCGCCATCGTCTTCATGTGTTGCTCCACGGTCAGTCTCAGACGCGCATGCACTGAGCCGTGGGGGAGTCTCTTACACCAGATCCACTCAAACACTCATACTCCACAAATAGCAGCTCTATCCTTTATATATGAATGGTTTTAGAGCACCTACACCAACAGAAAGATGTCCCGGAAAAGAAGAATTTTTTAATACCATTAGGCAGCACGACCCCTAGAGACTCCCCCTCAAGAGCTTAGGGTTTCCTTTTGCCCCTCTACACCTTTATCTGAAGAGTGCTTACAGTTATACAATCACTCTGTTGTAAGTCACTTTGGTATGTGAGCGTGTCAGACAGAATTTCTGCCAAGAACGTAAATGTAAATGCTTACATGAGGCGTTTGATTTCAGAGCTGCCTCCACCGCAGCTGGC
The DNA here is from genome assembly GCF_024679245.1 of Pseudorasbora parva. Classification (NCBI taxonomy): domain Eukaryota; kingdom Metazoa; phylum Chordata; class Actinopteri; order Cypriniformes; family Gobionidae; genus Pseudorasbora; species Pseudorasbora parva. The sequence continues at coordinate 15,846,875 of NC_090184.1, forward strand.
GATTTCCGCGCGTGTTAGCTTACGTCCTGCGCATGCTCGTGTCTCGCGAGTGAATATTTGCTGCGGTGTTTCGTTTCCGAGTGAGTTTGAGCAGTGTTATGTAAGTGGATGTGCAGTGCTGTCCCACTCTGAGCTCTTTCCCCTCATGTCATATCTTTTTTAACATTGTTTGATATAAAAAAGCTGAAAGCAGTCTCTTCAGATTCGACCACTATAAATTCCTTATCATGCCCTTTTGACCCTGCCAAACCCCAGCAGAATAATTCTGTCAACCCACACTCACCAGTCATATTCATAAGGTTTATTTGCAGTATATGAATACTTAGTGCTGTCAAATAATAATACTCTTAACTTCGAATTTTAGAATTTGAATTTTTGAAAATTAATACTTTTATTCAGCAAGGATGCATTCATTTGATCAGAAGTGACAGTAAAGATATTTACATTGTTGCAAAAGTTTTCTGTTTAAAGCTGGCATTAAAAGGGATAACGTACAGTCAGATCACTTATTGCACAGCTTCACACCCTATAAATAATGTGGAGGCAATAAATATTGATTTGAGATTATTTTTAAAATCTTACTTGTTTATTATCATATCTATTACAGTGTACAAAACCATCAATCTTGCAACAGGACAAACACCTTAGCAATACTATCGTTTGCCTGCTATTACTATAAAGTCTTCAGTTTTTATTGAATGTTTGACTAAACCGAGACAGCATGTCCATGTAAAACGAGAGACAGGGAAAAAGCGCCGACCTCAAATAACCGGATAAGCCGGATATACAGCTTTGCTTTTGACGACTGTCATTATAGGGAAATAATAACTGACCTTGGATTGTTGCGACTGACCAATAAGAATCAAGCGTTTCAGAGAGCCATGTAATAAGAAAGATTATGAAATGCTATTGATCAGCGTTCATTAGTTCATGTTAAATAATGTTGTTAACTAATGTGAACAAAAGAAACCTCATTGTAAAGATTTTAACTACAACCCAAATATGGCATATTGCTAATGGTACAACATAATTAGAGAAGGCATGTCTTTTAATTCATGCACCCAGGGACAAAAATGATGTCCCCCCTTTTTCCCTACAACCGATGAATAAAATAAATAAAAAAACAGTAAAATAATTACTCAACTGCATAATTTCTTAAAGGTGCCCTAGAATGATTTGAAACAATATGTTAAATTGTTCTCTGATATCTACATAGAGGGTATGTGGCTTATTTAAGGGAAAAACATTTCCAGATACAGTTTTACAGGTCCATTTACAACCCTATAAATTGTCCTTAGGATGTACTGCTCTGTTTTCCCCTTATTTGTAAGAGTCATGAATATTAATGTTGAGCTCTGCTCCTCTGCTTATTTCAGCAGCTCACAGCAGTTCAGTTGTTCAGTGAAGCGGCTCGTGAGTCCTGACCGTCCTGACAGAACACAGACCGACTGAATGACACTTTAAGCAGAAAATGTCAAATGGAGATTGCTAAAATGCAGCTTACTTTTTTATTGGTGTTTTCAGATCATCCGCACGTGAGATAGAGCTCACGTTAGTGCGGTTGCCAGATTTCAGTCATTTAAATCCCCCAAACAGAGAACACAAAAGAACACATCCGGTGTTTAACATGTCCAATCTGGCAACCATATGCACGCGAGCTCTCTCTCTCGCGCGCGGATAATCTGAAAACGCCAATAAACAAGTAAGCTGCATTTCAGCAATCACCATTTGAGATGTTCTGCTTAAAGTGTGTCATTCAGTCTACATTTTAGACTTGTCTTTTTTCGACAACGATATTGCATGTTTATATAACGTTAGTCACAATGTAGCCTTTGTACAGTCAGTGTAACACATTGTTGGTGTGTTGCTATATTGATAAAAGAAATATGATAATAGTTGGTTTTAGGACTGCACGATTTTGGAAAAAAATTAAATTGCGATATTTTTTCCCCCCAACGATATATATTGCGATATTGAGAGCCATCAATCCATGCTAAAGTCAATAATTACCATTCCGTGATATTAATAATTTCACTAATAAGCAAGCTTCACTAACGTGACACAAATAAATGTTGGAAAGTATCTGCAAACATTAAACTAAACCTCCAGTAGGTGGCAGCAGGTGACCGTCTTAATGAGTGAGTCACTGAGTCGTTCATTCAAACGATTCATTCAAACACTGAATCGTTCACACTTTTTGCTGTGAGTAAGAGGTGTTACGGGTCTGCTGTGAACGATTTTCACAGCTGAAATAGAACAAAAATACTAAATATTGCATCTAGAATGTAAGTGACTAAGTGAATGTTAATTAGTTGTTTATGGAACTGTCATATTATTATCAGTTCATTATATATTATCCACAATCGATCGCCACTTACACTAAATTAATGCACAAACATTCTTGCATTATGGTGATTCACTAGTTATTTTTTGTTTTAATCAGGCTCTTGTCCGTCAGTCAAGTAAAATTATCTTTCACTTGTCCCTTCAAAACACCCACATGTCCCAGACAAGCGTTAATGTCGAGCCCTGCTTTGTATTCGACGTAAAGATCTTTGTGGTGCCGTTTTAAGTGATCAGACAAATTGGAGGTTTTTTCTTGTTTTGTGGCCACAAGACACTCCATGTAGTACCTCTTTTTGCTCAACATCCTCCTTTATGTAGCCAAAATAGTCCCAAAAAGATGATTTCTGGTAAAACCCTTTTTTTTCCCTCTTCGGATCCTCTTTGTCGTGCATTTTAGCAGTGAATGTTTGGCCGTGAGCGGTGAGCAGCGCCACAGCGAACCAATCGCTGTGCAGGCATGAGGAACGTGCATGTCACTCCAGCAACAAACTCGCGTTTACTGTGTGCTTCCGTTCTCTTAATACACCATGGGCTACTACCCTTCACATCGCATGTTCCGGCGATGTGACTGTCGCTCACGCGCACATCGCGATGTCGATGTTAAAACAGAATATCGTTCAGCCCTAGTTGGTGTCCACCGCCACTCTGTCAATATTTTTGCAAAATTTGGAAAACTTAATAGCGTCTCAGACCGACTGAATCATCTCGGGTTGACGGTCGAACAGTAAACATTGAGCTCTGATCGCATTTGCCCCCGTTGTGAGGCATTTGTATTGCGATTAGAACACGATTTGCAATATTTGAAAATGAAATATTATTGATGAGTCTTTGAAAAATTGTGTCTCACAAAATGTATTCAAATTCAATTCAAATGTGTTACAACATTTTCAGACTTGAACATAGTTACACTAGTTATTTATTTACAATTATTTACAATTTTTACATGACTAAAGTTACCAGACCTAGTGTGAGGAAATAAGCACAGAAAGGTCAGATCCAGAGCTGCTGTGTGTGTTATGATCACACTCCCCATCCTCCTCATCAGCCGGTGTAATCCACATCTGGTAGCCGAGTGTTGTTCTTTGCTCGGGTTTTAACAAAAAGGAAAAGTTTAAATCGCTTTAAACAGAAGCGATAGCTGAATCAAACAAGTGATGTTCCACGGGGGCATCCTGCTTCACCTTCGCTGCCTTGTCATCGTGTTAAGCCGACCCAATGTTTCTGATTGGTGCCGGGAATTCGCCGGATTAGAAATGGGCTTGAATGGGCTCTTTGCCAGACTACTTGCAGAGCAAATCAAAATTTGCTGGAAGTTGTCTTGGTTTTCCCAGTCTACTAATCCTTATTGCTTTATTGCACATTAGGCCCAAAACACACCCATGACACATTAAGAGACTAGGGACAACCCTTTTGACTTTTTTGTCGGTCGTTAAACGAGCAAAAGTGGATTCGGACACACCCTAAATGTACCTGCGCCATGCGCTTCAGACCATATGCTCAGATCGTTAAAATAGGGTCCTACATCCAGATCAAATACAAAACGATTATCAAAACATAGACGGAGTACATCGAGTCCATCGACAACCCCAAAACTTGCGCAGTCCTATAGCTCATCCTGGGTTGACATTTCATACAGTAACATTAGGCAGTTTTGATTGATATGCTGTTTAATGTTGATGATAACCCTATTTTACATATGCATCTGCTTCCATATGCTATCGCTGGTTTCTGCTTCTTTTTCACCTGTGTTTTGATCTGGAGATTTAGAGCTCTTTCTGAAGATGTCTCATAGTGCCCCCTACCATATAACAGTGAAAACACGGAAAGCCGGAAAATTCCGCCAATGACAGCGTTGCTGCACAAATGTCGAACATTTCCGTCAATGGCGGGGAAAGAGTTAATGCACTCAATGTTTATTTTCCCATAAATACATTTTTCTTTCACGAGTCACTGGAGGACTTAGCGGGGGCCTCTTGTCTCTGTCACTCATTGTCCCCATTGTATTGATCTTTATTTACTCTATTTACAGACTATGCTGACTGCGATCTCAATGAGTGCTATTGCCACCAATGGAGTTGTGCCAGGTGAGCAGAATTCAAAGTGTTTGTGTATGTGTGCAGATGCCCAGAGGATGGCTGTCCTGTTGTTCTTCATGGGCAGTTAGCTACAGTGCACAGTACAGCTCCCAACTGTGCTGAGATCAGCTCCGGACTCATAACTATGTGTTCTTTTGTGTGGATGTGTGCATGTCTATGTGCTTATTTGAAATAACAGCAGCCTGTAGATGTGTGTTTCATTTCAAGTCATTGAATTCTTGAATGTCATTTCAAGAAGAGAAAAGTATGATGTCTCAATCCACTTATTTGTATGTGCATTTTGGGATATCACGAAAAAAAAAGTTGTCTCAATTGAGGTGAATATTTGTTCTGTATCCAATAAGAAGATGGAATCACATTTACAGAATAAATATCTCGATGCACAACAAAAAAAACTCACATGCCTTTGCCTCAACAGAGAATATGATTAGATAACTGGACTAACCAGAGGACCAATTTCATTGCACAGCATCTCAAATATTGGTTTCGTCATTCTGTAATGCCTGAGCCAAAATCTGTCATCAAAATGACTTGGCATTTATGTCCCAGAACACATTTATGTTTCACACAATTGCATTCCCAAAAACGATCTGCCTCCAAATTCAAGATAACATCAGTGTTCATTGCGTTTCATCAATTCATTTGTAAATTCAGGTTTTTGGCACCGGTTTTCCCAGGAAGTGACGATTTTGTTCTCTTTAACACATGGGATGGACTCGGTGCTGTGTTTCCAAATGTTTAATGCGATATTCCAATTTTGCACATAAGTAAAATTTGCTACACTGAATGGAAACATAGCTACTATTAGCTAGTTATGAAATGCTATTCTATTTAACTGTTCTGTTTTTAGATGTGTATACTTAATAGTAAATCTGTTTGTGTACTTATAGCTGGAGGTTCATACTACATGATTTCCCGTTCACTGGGGCCGGAGTTTGGCGGGGCCGTTGGTATATGTTTCTACCTGGGGACCACTTTTGCAGGAGCCATGTACATCCTGGGCTGCATCGAAATCCTGCTGGTACATTTTCATCGTTTTTTCCCCCCGCTTAATCTGACGTTCAGTGACAACTAATTCAATTCAAACTATATTAAAGCCAAATATATGGATGCGAACATTGCAAGTTCAGTAGGCAATGGTCCAAACTGTAAATAACATTATGTAGCATCTCTTTTCTTAGATTACTGATGATTTGTATAAATTGTATTTTAATTTATGCAGTGAATATAATATGCCCACTAAAACAAAACGTACAGGTACAGGTAAACAATTTCTAACAGTGAATGTATGATTTTGAGATCTATCTATCTATCTATCTATCTATCTATCTATCTATCTATCTATCTATCTATCTATCTATCTATCTATCTATCTATCTATCTATCTATCTATCTATCTATCTATCTATCTATCTATCTATCTATCTATCTATCTATCTATCTATCTATCTATCTATCTATCTATCTATCTATCTATCTATCTATCTATCTATCTATCTATTGTCCTTCTGTCTGTCTGTCACTTTATAATGGGAGTGAAGAGTTTTTGAACCTAAAAAGCACATCCATCATAAAAATAATCCATATGGCTCCAATTGGTTAATAAAGGCCTTTTGTGATGTGTTTTATAAAAGAAATACCCATATTTATAACTTCATGAACTATAATCACTGACTACAGGTAACGGCCATACACGGGTCAAATTCCAGCAGGAGAGTAACCTCTAACCCGAGGCGTTATGTCCATTATAAAGCTTGGAAAAGGAACTTCGCACTGCGTCGAAACGAAGAATTTGGGGGATGCTCCCTAAGTATCAACGCATCTGAAGTATGAATGAAATCCTGATTGGTGCTACGTCATGACGAAGATGTGACGGCATACCCGGAAGCTATAAAGGGGAGCCCGGCGCATTGTAGGATCTGGACGAGATTAACATTGAGGCGGGTGGAGCTAAATATATGTCGCCACTTCATCCACCCGCCCAAGAGAAGCTCATAGAGGTACTGACTCGAGCCGTGGCCAAATTAAATATTGAATGGCCACAAGAGAGACAGGAAGTCCAGCCATCAAGCAGGCTGGACGATCGGTTTCTCTCGCGCTGGGCTCAGTTACCTCGCCGGGGCTTGCCATTTTTTCCGGACCTGCATAATGAGTGCAGGTCCTGGAACAGGCCTTATTCTGCGCGAATTTCCAACCCCTCTGTGTTAGATTATGCGAACATCATGGGGGCGCGCGAGTCCGGCTATGGGACGATGCCTGAAAGCCCCGGTGCTGCCCATCAAGCCATGCAGTATCGCTCTGCTCCCAGGGGTCCTGAAGAGAGTTCGGCAACAACCTTCTGGTGGCTCCGCGTTGGCCGACTCGAGTATGGTTCTCGGACATAATAGCTCTACTGGTGGATTCCTATCGCAGGCAGGGGGCACAATATTTCACCCCCGCCCCGAAATATGGAACCTCTGAAGTATGAATGAAACTAGTCCAATCCTGATTGGTGCTACGTCATGACGTAGATGTGACGGCCACCCCTGAGGGGGCCAGGTACCAAGAGGAGGGATTATCAGCAGACGTTATAGAGACCCTACTTAGCTCTAGGGCACCATCTACAAGGAGATTGTACAGCCTCAAGTGGAATGTCTTCGTCACTTGGTGTAGAGAACGTGAGGTGGACCCAATTAACTGCCCAGTGGTTTCAGTGTTGGAGTTCCTCCAAAATCGTTTCTCTGCAGGGCTTACCCCGTCCACACTTAGGGTGTATGTGGCAGCTATTGGAGCTTTCCACGCTCCATTAAGTTATGGACCTTTGGGTAGGCACCATTTGGTTGTACGCTTCCTCCGTGGGGCACGGAGAATGAGGCCTGTAGTCCGTACCAGAGTACCTACATGGGATCTGGCAGTGGTTCTCGAAGGTCTGGCTGAGGCCCCCTTCGAACCACTGGAGTCAGCGGAACCCAAGCGTTCCTCCTAGCTATCACTTCTCTTAGGAGAGTGGGCGCCAACCTGCTTGGAGTTTGCCCCTGGAGGAGTAAAAGCCGTACTGCACCCTAGACCAGGCTTATGTGCCTAAGGTCCCGTCCAGTGTGGTCAGGTCCTTGGTTCTTTAGGCATTTTATCCCCCGCCCCACGCGACGGCGGAAGAAGGGAGACTGTTCCTTTTGTGCCTGGTTCGGGCCTTGAGGGTTTATCTGGAAAGGTCAGCTTGGTGGAGGAAATCAGACCAGCTGTTAGTGTGTTTGGGCTCACCCAAGAAAGGGTTGCCTGCATCAACCCCTACTATTACTAATTGGACTGTGCAGGCTATAGCTTTGACATATCAGGTGCGCAATCTGCCTTCACCTATTGCCTTGAGAGCCCATTCTACCAGGGGCATGGCCTCCTCGGGGGCCCTTCTCTCCGGAGTCCCTATGCATGACATCTGTGAAGCAGCCGGTTGGGCTACTTTTATAAGATTTTACAGCTTACACCTCCCTGCGACACCCAGCGGCAGGGTACTCCAGTCCTATTTATGCCTGGTCTCCAGTTTCACAATAGGGCAGGCGTATCCTTGGTGTGGCCTAGTGGGTACTCGTTCCCTAAATTCGTCGTTTCAACGCAGTGCTAAGTTCCCTCGATCAAGGGAACGTCTCGGGTTATGTATATAACCCTTGTTCCCTGAGAGGGAACGAGCACTGCGTCTCGTCACCACACCGCGTATCGCCTGAGAGCGTTTTGCTTCATCGCGATGATTGACGCTACAATGCGCCGGGCTCCCCTTTATAGCTTCCGGGTATGCCGTCATATCTACGTCATGATGTAGCACCAATCAGGATTGAACTAGTTTCATTCATACTTCAGATGCGTTAATGCTTAGGGAGCATCCCCCAAATTCGTCGTTTCAACGCAGTGCTCGTTCCCTCTCAGGGAACAAGGGTATATACATAACCCGAGACATTTTTTTGTTGTTATTGTATTTTTAAGTTTACTTGAAGATGATAATGGTATCGTATTTAAAAAACTTTTAAAGTTTGCGTTCTCAAGCCACCAGACACTGTTGTCATGCAAATGAATGGCCAGAATGCAGTTTTTAGTTAGAATGTTTGTTAAAAATGTTAAACATGTCTATTTTTTTGTTATATGTGGACTGTAAGTGGCCCCAAAGTTTGTGAATCAATCAAATCAATCAGCTGGACAATAACTTTTCTCTAGAGCTGATGTAAAGCCAAAACAATCTCTCTTCCGTTAATTTCCTATTATCACTGTAAAGCTGCTTTGAAGCAATCTATTTTGTAAAAAGCGATATATAAATGAAGATGACTTGACTCACTTGACACAATGCATTAACAACTGGGGAGTGTAAGCTTTTTGTATTGGATGATCGGTATAAATTGTACTTATTTTGTCTTCTGTGAAATATGTAAATATCATTAAAAATATGTACTTTCAAATATTATTGATTTTTGTAGATCTACATTGTGCCAGGAGCTGCCATTTTCAAGATGGAGGGTCTGGAGGGAGCAGAGGCCGAGGCGGCGCTGTTGAATAACATGCGTGTGTACGGTACCATCGTGCTCTCCTTGATGTCTTTAGTTGTCTTTGTTGGTGTGAAGTACGTCAACAAGTTGGCCCTTCTGTTCCTTGCCTGCGTCATTCTCTCCATTCTCGCTGTCTACGCTGGGGTCATCAAGACTTCTTTTGATCCACCTGAGTTTCCGTAAGTACAATTTAGGGGGATTCAGAATGTACCTTCAGGGCAGAGAGCATCCATAATCATACAGACCTTATCCTGTATAGGGTGTGTGTGCTTGGGAACCGAACTCTTGTGTCAAAGAGCTTTGACATTTGTGCCAAGACCATAGAGCAGGGAAATGCCACGGTCACCACCAAGCTTTGGAGAGCCTTCTGCGACTCAGAGTTCCTGAACGCAACCTGCGATCAGTACTTCACCAACAACAACGTTAGTGAGATCCAGGGAATCCCTGGAGTCACCAGTGGCATCCTGGCAGGTAAGAAGACTTACAGACATCAATACTTAAAGGGATAGTTCACCCAAAAATGAAATTTGATGTTTATCTGCTGACCCCCAGGGCATCCAAGATGTAGGTGTGTTTGTTTCTTTAGTAGAACACAAATGAAGATTATTAACTCCAACAGTTGCTGTGGGCCAGTCATATAATGCATGTGAATGGGTAACAATTCTACGAGCGCAAAAAAAACATGCGCTTAAGACTGGAATAAACTACCTGATTTTTGCCCCGATTTTCCCCCGATTTCGAATCTGAACAAGTTGACGCTAGTTGGCAAAAGTCAGAGCCATTCTGCAGATTTGAGCCGACAGATTCCATGAAAAATCGTGTAGTATATCATGGCCATTAGACAACATACACAAAAGGCCCTTTGGCTCATGAAGACACACTGATATCTTAAGACACAAAACGATCAATTTGTCTGAGAATTCGAGCCGTATTTATATAATTTTTTACCTCAAATACAACACTATATCCATCAGCCTGGAACAAATATCACTTCTGGTAAGGTCAACAATTAACAATATACACACCAGAAGTGAATCTCGTACACGAGGTCAGATCATGTATATTGACCTTACTGGAAGTGATGTCCATTCCAGGCTATTGGATATAGCGTTGTATGAGGTAAAAAATTATATAAATACGGCTCAAACTGATCAATTTGTGTTTTAAGATATCAATGTGTCGTCATGAGCCACAGGGCTCTTTGTGCATGATGTGCATAGAATTGTAACCCATTCACATGCATTACACGACTGGCACACAGCAACTGTTGGAGTTAAAAATCGCAACTTGTGTTCTACTTAAAGGGGGGGGTGAAACACTCAGTTTCAGTCAATCTCATGTCAATCTTGAGTACCTATAGAGTAGTATTGCATCCTTCATATCTCCGAAAAGTCTTTAGTTTTATCATATTTATAAAAGAAATATGGGCTGTACCGAGTCTTTCCGGAAAAAACCGAGCGCCTGGAGGCGTATCGTGTGGGCGGAGCTAAAGAATGACGAATGCGCACAAAGCGGTGGCGTCCTCAAGCGTGGAGAAACCCATCTCAGCTAATACAGATAATGATCCACAATCAAATCTGAGGCAGAAATAAATTGAACAGGAGAAACGGCAACATCAGGATGTCCGTCTCTGTGGTATGTACTGTATTTAGGGGCCTCTGTGTGTCTTTACGCGCAGTTTATGAGGACATGATTCGGTTTATGGACTATTGTATGTGACTAGACCTTAGAGGTAGCAAGCAAAACGGTTTTGCACGTCAGAGTCAGACTAGTGTTATACAGAACAACAATGGAGTAACCGTTAGCGCATTTGAATGACGAAGCACGCGATCGTATCGTTTACTGATGTTTACTCATGCGACGGTAGCCAATAGCAGAGACATTTGAAGTTGATTTACTCACCGGCTGCTTCCAAAGCAGAACCTTTATCGCTGGGACCGCTCTGTCAAAAACACACTTCTTTGGTATGATTTGGTGAAGTCCTGTGACAGCAGTGACCGTGGAAATCCACTTTGCGACGCGACTGAAGCGATGCCTTGAAGCTTCCCGTCATTTCTGCGTTCAAAACGGTTAAAATGCAGCGCTGCCTTCCCGGAATGCTGTGCTGAAGCGTTGAAGTCGCTCGACGTCACCCATAGGAATAAAGTGGAGCGCGGCGCGTCATAAGTGTTCACGGACGACTGGATCTGCACCTGAGAGAGTGTTTACAGCGTGCATTTCCTCTCTCTCCCTCTAGTTACGCGCGCGCGCGCACCCTTCCGGGAGAAGAGCCCGTAGGCCCATACAAGGACCTTCCGCTCTATTTAACGTCAAGTAGACCCATTACTCGAAAAAAACTCGCCGAAACTTGTGAGAAACCGGAAGGAGTATTTTTAACACAGAAATACTCCATCAAACGTCCAACATTCGTTTTTGAAACTTTGTCTATGTTTAGGATGGGAATCCAAGTCTTTAAAGGTGTAAAAAGCTCAGTATGCATGAAACAGCATTTCACCCCCCCTTTAAGAAACAAGCACACCTACATCTTGGATGCACTGGGGGTCAGCAGATAAACATCAAATGTTCATTTATCACAATACTTTTACTATAAATAGATAATACTTTAATGGTTTTTCAAATAAATGCTGTTCCTTTTTAATCAAAAGTTTACACAAATATTAAGCATGACAAGTGTCATTTTAAATTGTAATATTTCACTATCTTTTTTTAACTCTTTTACTATATTACACAATACTTTTTTTCACAATCAGTATTATTTACTGTACTATATTGACAGTATTTTGGATTTAATTAAGGCAGCCTTGATTAGCGTGAGCGATTTCTTTCAAAACCACTCCAAACATTTTAATTATAGTGTATTTTTTGTTGTGTAGTGACTGTATTGTCTATTTTCTTTGTAAGCATTATGAAAAATGTAATGTAATGTAATGAAACATGCCAAGTTGTGTGAACATAATTTATGGCCAGGCTGTCATACAAAAAGATTATGAACAAGAGAGAATCAACAAAATATTAGTAACTGTTTATGTTGTAGTCAATGTATGATTTGTCCTGTGAGGGTTTTTTTTCCTTCTATTTTTCTCCAAATATTTTTCCTGATAAATACCTAACTATGTTTAGTGTTTTGTTCTTCCCTCATGTTTAAAATATTAACAGATATAAAATAGTTTCCCCATATTTTGATGATTATATGATGCAGGACACTATAGTTAAGTGAAAATAGTAAAATAAACCAAAAAATGTGACATTATACCCAAAAATTCTTCATACAGTGGACTACCAGTAAAATTGATAAAAATGTGGGATCAAAATTATTCCGACACTTTACCAGACCATGTTTAGCTTAAAGGTGCACTATATAAAAAATGTTCAGCTAAAGTATAAAAAAACAAGAGGCCAGTGTAATAGATTTTGTTCAGTTGAGTTCTTACACTGCAAAAAAAAAACTTACTTATGTAATTTTGTCTTGTTTCTAATCTAAATATCTAACAATTCTTAAATCAAGATGTATTTACTAGATAAGTAAAACGACATAAGATATTTTTTCTAGTTTTGTTGAAAATAAAATCTAAATGAAGTGAGTTTTTGCTTAAAACAGGCAAAATGTTCTGCCAATGGGGTGAGAAAAATAATCTTATTTCTGATTAAAATCTTGTTTCTTGTTTTCGTCCCCATTGGCAGATCATTTTTAAGCAAAAACTCCAAAAACTTCATTTTGATATTTTTTCTGCCAAAAAATCAAATGTTGGTTTTGTATCTAGTAAAATGATTCTTGATATAAGAATATTTAGATATTTGGACTAGAAACAAGAAAAAAAATACTACATATAAGAGCATTTTTGTAGTGTACATCCGCCCTAATCATTCCAATTATTTGTAAATCATGAGAAAATTACCTTTTTAAGCAAGAAACCAGGACGTATGAGGGAGTCGCCTGTCGACTGCGTCATATCTGTGTTACTCTCGGCATTACCTATGTTCTATTTTGCAGAAACGCTTAACTGCAGTGTGTAACAAGTGTCAGAGCAGCTGCTAAGCGGACACACAGACTAACATCATAACATCATTTTAAACACACTTAAATGTATCTAATATGATAAACAGAGCTGCCTTACCTCATACTCATGACCAGAAAAGTGGAAGTGGTGCAGACGACTTTGGCATAATAAAAGTCCCGCTGCTCGTGAGGCGTGTGATGCGTTCATCTCATTAACAATCGCTCCACAGCCTTGCTCAGCTCCTCAACACTCGGTCCTGCTCTGCTTCTTACTACAGTAACGCTAATAATCACATTCATGAACATGATTTCTGCCCGAGTCCTATCCCGATTCTTTTCCTCCAGCTGTGAGGTGAAGACCACATGACCCAAGATTCTGCGCTTAAACTTGCCGTTGATGACTACGTCTTTGTTTTAAATAGGTGCCCTCTAGCGGATGGAAAAATTACATAGTGCACCTTTAAAGAAATAGTTAAGAAAATTATCCCATGCTTTACTCACCCTCAAGTCATCCTAGGTGTATATGACATTCTTCTTTCAGACGAATAAAATCAGAGTTATTAAAAAAAATATTACAAAAGTCCTGACTCTTCCATGCATTATAATGGCAGTAAATTGTTGTTTCGTTTATGAAGTCCATAAAAGTGCATCTATTAATATAGATGCACTTTTACACCACAGACTTTACAAAATGAAACATTGCTTTGTAATTGGTTGACCTAAATTGGTATTATCTAATTGAGTTCTTAAATTTAACAGCTGATTGTAATCCATTACATACCTTTCTATCAAAGTTAATATATATATAACATATTGATGTTGAAAAAATGGCTGAGTTTTGAGTTTCAAACATCATAGCAATATTTGAAATGTAAACCAGTAATGTTATTGTTTAGCTTCAATATAAAAAAAAATGATTCAGTATTTTATGTAATCTCTTTTTTCTTCATCACAGAAAACCTTTTCAGCATGTTTGCTGAGAAGAATTCATTCATAGAGAAACGAGGTATTATGGCAGTACTCGACCCTGAAGACGCACCAACCAACACTAACCGATATGTCCTGGCTGACATCACCAGCTTCTTCACCCTGCTGGTTGGCATCTACTTCCCCTCTGTCACAGGTCAGTATGACAGTTCGATAACTACCAGGGGAAATATTAATAGAAACGTCTAGTTTACTCTTTTTGTGTCTGTGTGTATACTTTATTATTGCAATAGTTTACATGTTAAAGGGGGGGTGAAATGCTGTTTCATGCATACTGATCTTTTTACACTGTTAAAGACTTGGAATCCCATACTAAACATAGACAAAGTTTCAAAAGTTAAGGTGGACGTTTGATGGGAGTATTTCTTTGTCAAAAATACTACTTCCGGTTAGTCATAAGTTTCGGCAAGTTTTTTGAGATCATGCGTCCCCTTTGACGTTAACAAGGGCGGAATTTCCTTGTATGGGCCTTACGGACAATTCTACCGGAAGCGCGTGAGAGAGAGCGAGGGAGAGAGCGAAAGCAACAGGCTACGCCCATCAAAGCGCTGGCTTGTAGGATGCTAAACAGGTGATAACCAGTAGATACTGACTTACCCACTGATAGGCCGGCGGTCGATCTGTATTAACACTTTCCTCACGCGACGGGCGAATCACTTTCCTCACAGAGCGACTCACTTTCCTCACGCGGCAGGCGAATCACTTTCCTCACAGAGCGACTCACTTTCCTCACGCAGCGGGCGAATCACTTTCCTCACTGAGCGAATCACTTTCCTCACAGAGCGACTCACTTTCCTCACGCGGCGGGCGAATCACTTTCCTCACTGAGCGAATCACTTTCCTCACAGAGCGACTCACTTTCCTCACAGAGCGACTCACTTTCCTCACTGCAGCGCGCTGCTGCACACGTCATTATTTAGCTCCGCTCACACGACACGCCCCCACCCGCTCGGCTTTTTTCGGAAAGACTCGGAACAGCGCATCTTTCTTATATAATTATAAAAAAAATAAAGACTTTTCGGAGATATGCAGGATGCAATGCTACTCTATAGGTACTCAAGATTGACATGACACTGACTGAAACTGAGTGTTTCACCCCCCCTTTAAGTCATGTTAATTTGAATATGATTTATGATATATATCATAAATGATTTCAAACTAACATGACTTAACATTTATATATATATATATTATATATATAATTTTTTATTATTATTACTTGAAACCAGTTCATTAAGATACATTTAAAGCTGCAGTCCATAACATTTTGGGTTAAAAATTATCCAAAATACATTTTTGAGCAAGGACATAACTAGTCAGTGTTCAAAACGATCTCCTTACTGATTCGCAGGATTCGCAGCGGTAAGCTTGTAATAAAGTGTTCTAATTTGAGTGGTACTGGTAGCTTTGTGCTGAAAATTCAAGAATGGCGCTGTTCATCTTTACGTCATTACGTCACGTCTGTGTACATAAAGAGTCCAACTAGTAGGCTAGTGCATGTGAGGATGCTGCAGGTGGCGGATCATTTATAGCCTTTTCTCACAGCAGCTGGAATAATTAAACATTATTTTTGCTGGCGGATTGTAATCCAGTAACGCTAATACCAATTAAATACACATAGTCAGGCAATGCTGATGATTACCATTAACAATTTGAGTACAAATTATAACAATAATAATAATTTACAAGGTTTTGATGTCATATAAGCTAAGCGATCGGTAGATTTAATCATCATTGCGATTTAATGTAATGCTTTTTTTTTCTTAATTGGTCAGAACAAAAGTGGCAGACATGTTACTTTCTTATTGGGATGACATTGTCTGGTGAAAATTCTTATTTTGGTCGTACTTCCAAGATGTAGAATCTGTGATTCCAAGTACGATATCCATGTTGGTGCATTGAAAGAATGACAGCCACACATTCTCCTCAAAAACATTAGATTCATTCATTCTGAGGAGCTGTGCTGATGCACAACCTATGTAAAGATGATAATTCCGCAAATAACTGCAATTGGAGGTTTCAAACAGAGATTGCGACAATGAGGTGAAACTTATGGACTGCAGCTTGAATAAATGTAATATTGTTTAAATAAATGAATGACTAACAATTAAAAACAAGATTATGTTATGCACAATAATCTAAATGATATAGGCAAAACCTGACTCACAAACAGCAGTGTTTTCTGACAGTGTAATTGTGTGTATTTCACAGGTATCATGGCTGGTTCCAACCGTTCTGGTGACCTGCAGGATGCTCAGAAGTCCATCCCTGTTGGTACCATCCTGGCCATCACCACCACCTCCTTCATCTGTATCCTTTACTCCAAAGGCAAAACACCACTCCAGCTTTGCTTAAATAAATGAAATCTTGCAGAACTCCACATCTTGAAATATACAAAATACAGTGTAACTGAATATCCAGGAAACAACATTACAAAATTATAAAACTTTATGTTTTTCATCTGTGATAAAATAGCTGAAATAGGGTGAATGCCTTTTTGTTGTTCTCCTAAATTTCTGCTCTCGCAGACATGTCTAGTGTGATTCTGTTCGGAGCCTGTGTGGACGGAGTCGTATTGAGGGACAAGTGAGTCTGTAGTTCTTATCACTGATGTACCATTATAGTTCTGTAAAAAAAAAAAAAAAAAAAGGTTTTATTCCTTCATTTTAAATTGTTTTCTTCTTATTTTTATTTTTGGTTAAAATGTTTGTATTTTTGTTGTTTTAAATATGTCTATATATATATATATATATATATATATATATATATATATATATATATATATATATATATATATATATATATATATATATATATATATATATATATATATATATGTATATATGTATTTTTGTTGTTTTAAATATGTCTATATATATATATATATATATATATATATATATATATATATATATATATATATATATATATATATATATATGTATATATGTATTTTTGTTGTTTTAAATATGTCTATATATATATATATATATATATATATATATATATATATATATATATATATATATATATATATATATATATATATATATGTATTATGTTTATTAAGTACTTCAATTGTAAATGAAAATGTGAAATGTTGCTGTCATGTGTGGCTGTAATGATCACACAACAAAAAAGTATTTGACAAAAACTAAAAGGTCTAAATCCAAAATCCAAACATGCAGTAGATTATCAGGAATGGAGCATATATAGCACAACCACATAAACTTATGACAATATGGAACAATAAAGAAAGAAAGCTAAGGGTTTAAAGGTTCACTGTGTACATTTTAGCAGCATCTAGTGGTGAGGTTGCAAATTGCAACCGTCCACTGCTTATCCCTCCCTTTCGAAGTACACAGGGAAGCTAAGGTGGCCGACACAGGACAAAGATGTCTTCTAAGACAGCAGACAGGTGACCCGCGGTGTATGTAGATAGAAATGGATCATTCTAAGGTAATAAAAATATAACAGTATATTATGTAAGATCTTTATACTCCACTGAAAACATAGTTATGTATATTATGTTGAATTTCTGTCAATAGATCCTCATAATTGTTACACACTGCACCTTTAATTACACTGGTGTTATAGGGGAACAAATGATCGACAGTTGTAATTAGTAACTAAGGAAACTAACTAGGGACAAATCAAGTCTAAACTGACCTGAGACACAAGACAAAAGACAACTAAACATAACTATGACAGCTGCCTTGGCAACTATAGCTGAAATATATATATATATATATATATATATATATATATATATATATATATATATATATATATATATATATATATATATATATATATATATATATATATATTTGAAGTAATAAGGATGTGATTTTAATATTTTAATTAATGATTGATGATAACCTGGTTCTATGTTTGATTTACTTTAGATTCAGTATAGCCTCCATTTAACTGAAACTTCAAAAAGTTTCATTCAGACAATACAGTTAAATTTAATTATTTAGAATCATTTCACATAAAATAAAATAAAAATTAAACTAGTGTTTTCAAATAAATTCCTTATCTATTCAAATACAAATTTCTGTCTCTCATAGATGTACCTATGATGAAAATGACAGGTCTCTCTCATCTTTTTAAATGGGAGAACTTGCACAACTGTTGGCTGACTAAATACTTTTTCCCCACTGTAGCTCAACCTATTGTTTGAATATCGTTTTCTTGATTTACTGCTATACCATGTTTCACTATGCTTAATATCGATCTAGCTTGTAGTAGTAGTAGCTCTCTCATAGTAGCCACCCACCAAACACACAGAGTAGCATTATAGCATAACATTCAACACTCAAATGTATCTAATATGATCAAACAGCGCTGTTACACCACATATGCATGACCGGAAAAAGCGGAAGCGCTTGTCTGCGGCATAATAAAAGCTCTGCAAATTCCAGGGGTCATCAAGCAATGCCTCTGTTTTGAATAAGTGACCTCTAGTGGCGAAAAATTACATATTGTGGCTTTAATTGCCATGGTGATGCCTCTAATTTTCTTTCTTAGGTGTTTTTCACCAAATCTTTATAAATTACGTCAGCCTTATTTCAATTAACGAGACTTTTTTATATTAAACAATATCATTGTGTGATATTATAACAACAACAATGTTAACTGTTCTAAATGCAGATTTGGGGAAGGCGTGAACGGTAACTTGGTTATTGGCACCCTGGCATGGCCTTCACCATGGGTCATTGTGTTTGGCTCCTTCTTCTCCACCTGCGGGGCAGGCCTTCAGAGTTTGACAGGAGCGCCTCGCCTCCTTCAGGCTATCTCCCGCGATGGCATCATTCCTTTCCTCAGGGTACATAATAATAATAATAATAATAATAATAATACATTTTATTTGTATTGCACTTTACATTTGGAACAAATGTTAAAGTGCTAAAACATGCACATGTTTGCCCTGTAATTATCTCTCTATCGATGCTTTCGATACTTGATCATACTAAGTGATATTTCTTCATTTTACAGGTGTTTGGTCATGGCAAAGCTAACGGTGAACCCACATGGGCTCTCCTCCTGACGGGCTGCATCTGTGAGATTGGCATCATCATCGCCTCCCTGGATTCAGTCGCACCCATTCTGTCTATGTAAGTCTTCCAAACGCACACAGCGCACCTCATTCTTTATGATTCCCAGAGAAACAACAGCAATAAACAGTTTCAGCAATAAACAGTAATAAAACTTCTTCACTATGCTGAATAGGCTATCTTCCAAAAGCCTGTTCTTCAATAAAGTGCTGCAGGGATGATATCAAAACCCGGAAGTGGTTCCCTCGAGATTTTTCTATGGGTTTCTATATATGGGGTTATGTGCAGTTTACATAATCAAGTTACATTTACTACAGACCGTATATATATATATATATATATATATATATATATATATATATATATATATATATATATATATATATATATATATATATATATATATATATATATATATACATATATTTATTTATATATATATATATATATATATATATATATATATATATATATATATATATATATATATATATATATATATATATATATATATTGTTATTATTAGTTATCTCTTGGTCTCTTGGGAAAAAAAAAACATTCTTATGTAACAACAGACACACAAAACATTAATAAATAATCCTTCACAGGCTTCAGCAAATGCCTCGGTTTGTAAATAACATAAACTCTACTATTTCTTCTAGATATGTCACATGTTAAAAGCTGGAATCTTTCTTTCATTGTTTGTGGCAGTCCCCTTTAATTATTTGATTATGGGGGAAAATAACTAAATAATTATATAAGATTTTTTTATTGAGGAGATAAAAAGGGTGGAATTAGTTTTATTGAATATCTGAGGAGGAATGTCACTAACAAATGCATGCCTAAAACCGTTACATAAGCTTCTTTTAGTTACAAGAAGATCTGTTTGACTCCAGTGGATCAAGACCAAGCCTCCTACTGTGAGACACTGGCACAGGGAAATTGTTAAAATGATATACATGGAACGACTGAGCTCTATCATACGGAGTACTGAGAGCTCTCACTAACAGTCCCAGCTAAATGTTTCCTTAAAGGTTAAGTACGCGATTCCTGTCTTATGACTGTTGATATTTGAAATCAACCCTAACAAACACACCCCTCCATTCTTTTCAAGATGTCCTTTTATCATAGCTGAAGTAGAGGGGAAAAAAATGCTTTGCGAAAAAAATTAAGTAGATGAAGATGACGAATGAACAAACGACAAGGAAGAACAAAAAATTGAACATACAGTACACAAGGATATATACAAGCAAGAGTTTGTTGTTAGCAGCACAGCAGCTCCAGACAAACAATACAACTCAAAACAGTGCTCTTACTACAGCTAACTAGGGCTGCCCTTAATTCTTGACTAACCGACTAACCAGGCCGTGCTTGGTAGACCAAAATTGTATTATTAGTTTAGTTTAGTTGCAGCCGAAAACACAGAAAACATCAATAAATGTTTAAACAGTCTCCTTGCTGTTCATGCCACATTCATAATCATTACGTTTGCTGATGCGCCGTGGCGAGCTAAATGATTACGCCTGAGTGCTGATTAGGCTATGTGTTATATACATGCAATTAAATGCTCATTATTATGATTTATGGCTTATTAATTAGTCTACTAATGACAAAAAAATGTCTACTAGTCAAGTAGAAAAATATTTAGTCAAGGGCAGCCCTACAGCTAGCATTAAAACAACAGCATATTAGTTCTATGAAACACAGCAAAACCGATGTTACTCGCATATGGAGCAGAAACAAAGCAACCTTGGTGTTCATTTTCAGGACTTCCCACTTAGGTCTCTCCAGCGATGGAAAGATTTTCCAGTATTCACGTGGGTCATCTCTCTTTCTACAGTCTTTCTTTAAATCTCCCTTACTCACTCTCTCTAGTCCCCCATCATGAGTGGACATGCCCCCTACTGCTGATTGGCTACAAGTGTGTTATGGTGCACGGTCTGATCCAGTTTAACAGAAAATCATCACAAATCACTTACAGCACCTTTATAAGAAGGTTTTTCTACATTCTCTGGGATGTAAGAGATCCAGTCGCTGTCTGCGGTAGACACCATCACTTCTGCTAGACGTCCCTCTACGAGGTACCTCTATGAACTGAAGTGGAACCCGGTCGTCGAATGCTGCTCTTCCCACCAGGAAGACCCCCGAAGATACTCTGATGCTCGATCAGAACTGTGCTTCCTTCCTGCAAAATAGGTTTGGAGCAAAGGCTGTCTCCCTCCACCATCAAATTGTATGTTGCCGCAATTGCCACACATCACGATGCAATTGAAGGTAAGTCACTAGGAAAGCATGATCTGATCGTCAGGTTCCTCAGGGGTGCAAGAAGGTTAAAATCCTCCTTGTCCGCACCCCACACCCTCTTGGGACCTGTCTCTGGTGCTCAGGGCACTTCAGAGGCCTCCCTTAGAGCCTTTGCAGTCAGTGGATTTGAAGTTCCTGTCAGTTAAGACAGTTCTCCTTGTAGCATTGGCCTTGATCAAGAGGGTAGGGGACCTGTAGCCTTTTTTGGTTGACGAATTGTGCCTGGAGTTTGGGCCGGCTGACTCTCATGTGATCCTGAGATATGTGCCCAATGTTCCTACCACTCCATTAAGAGAGGAGGCAGACCTAGCCCTAGCTTTTCTCTGTCCTGTTTGCGCTCTGCGGTGCCATGTGAACAGAGCGCAAAGCTCCAGGACCTCAGAGTAAGTTTTGTCTGTTACAGAGACCAGCAGAAGGGAACGGCTGTCTCTAAGCGTGAGGTTAGCCCTCTGAATAGTGGATGCTATTGTCTTGGCGTACCAATCCCAAGACACGTCTTGCCCATTCGGGTTGTGTGCACACTCAACAAGGAGTGTTGCTTCCTCCTGGGCGGGGACTCAAGGCACCTCGCTGACAGATATCTGTAGAGCTGTGGGCTAGGTGACACCTAACACATTTGCTAGATAATATAGCCTTCGTGTAAAACCAGTTCCTTCACGTATACTCGCCTCCAGCGGCCAGTAGTGCGATGAGATGGCTCAAGTGTCAGCTTGCTGTGCCATTCTCGCCATCAGACCAGATACGTGCGCTCATTGCTCCAGTTGGTTAATCAGTAACCACTAATCTGATGAGTTCCTATGTCACCCTCTGGTGGTCAGATGTGGTGGACTATCTGACGCCAGGCCTATTACTCGTTGGCTCAGAAGCTGTATTAGGGTGGGTGTCTATATACAGTGGTGCATATACCCCACAAAGTATGTGTATTTCCACGGTACGGCTACCCTGTTGGCTAGCCAGTGTCTTTCCATCGACAGAGTATGAGTATGAACCACGGGCTGGAACCACCCCAGAGACATGCCATATGTTGGCTTACCCTAGACTGGCTAGTACATACATGTATTCTCCCTTGATACCTCCTTTCGGGCAGGATGTGGCTCCACAGCATTTCCCTTTCTCCAAGGTGCTACGCTTTCCCAGCGGTGTCATGCAGTGATGACTCTTCCTCATGAACGACGTGACATAGTAGCGACTGACTGAAAGGAACCATCTCAGTTACATATGGTAACCCTCATTCAGTAATGATCTGTACCTTCGCTGCAAACCGGGTCAGCGCAGGGTGATGCAGACACCCACTTCCGCATTCATACCTGCACTGTGCAGGCACGGGATGCATAGACCGCATGCCAATGTTCATTTGCTCATTTAGTTGAACTCGAAGAGGATTGGTCTCTCTTGCGTGATCCCAATTTATTAGTCACAAGTGATGTGACATATCCATTGCCTCCTTAAAGGAACGAGGGTTACCATACGCAACCAAAACGTTTAGTAACTCTAATAAAAGTTGCCCAATTTGTTTTCAGTTTGCCATAATATTTCTGTTGATAAATGGCAAATAAATAAGTATTTAAACGTGCACTATGTAGTATTTTTGCAGTAAAATATCCAAAAACCACTAGTTTTGGCCGGTGTTATATATTTTGTTCAGTTGAGTACCTACAATATCCCAGATGTTTATAAATTGTGAGAAAATTGCTATTTTAACTAAGGACAGGGATGTTTCAGCATTTGGTTTGAGGGAGTCGTCTGTCAATTGCGTCATATCTGCGCTACCCTCGGTTTTGGCTTTTATTTGGCAGGAGCGCTTTACTCTTAGCAGTGTGAACAAGTGAACGCACGGAGTAACGTCATAACATAGTTTTAAACACACCTAAATGTATCTAATATGATAAACAGAGCTGCATTACCTCAAAATCATAACCGGAAGAGCGGATCAGTGCAGGCGCCCGGCGACTGTGTCCCGTCCCGTCATAATAAAAGTCCCGGTATTCGCGAGGCGGGTATTTGTTTAACAATCGCTCCAGCAGCTGTGCTCAGCTCCACAACACTCGGTCCTGCTCTGCTTTACACTACAGTAACGTTAATAACCGCATGCATGAAGGTGATTTCTGCCTGAGTCCTATTTTCCACCGGCTGTGATGTGAAGACCACATCTCCCCAGATGCTGCGCTCACACTTTGCGTCATCAAACTACACATTTGTTTTGAATAGGCGCCCTCCAGTGGACGGAAAGTTGCATAGTGCACCTTTAAATATATAAATATTGGTTAATTGCTGCCAAACAAAGCATAACGACTTTCAAGAGGAAGTATTTTCTCAATATTACATATACTGATGAGGTTTTGCTCTGTTTCCCCCCGCAGGTTCTTTCTGATGTGCTACATGTTTGTAAACCTGGCCTGTGCGCTGCAGACACTGCTCAGGACCCCGAACTGGAGGCCTCGCTTTAAGTTCTATCACTGGTACATAATTACGCATGTGCAAATACATATTTGAGTGGATGAAAGTTAAAGGTCTAGTCTTTCATAACCTTTAATGTTAAAGCAAATGCTACAGACATCACACCACTTAATTAAGTCCTTCTTCCCCTGCTAAGAATACAGCCACCTGTGGCTGTCACAGCTGATACCAAAATTATGTAACTGTGAGCAATTGCTAACTGGACAAATGAGCATGAGATAGACTGAGGTGATCTTTCTCCAGGGCTTTGTCACTCTTGGGCATGAGCTTGTGTCTTACCCTGATGTTCCTCTGCTCCTGGTACTACGCCATTGTTGCCATGGGGATCGCCGGCTGCATCTACAAGTACATCGAATTCTGCGGGTAAGCAAGCCTAAATGAGCCTCACAGGGAAACGACTCGGCAAAAAAAGAAAAAACCTAATGATTTTCACACAGCCTAGATCAATCTCACTCTAGGCAGAAAAGGCAATATTGTTTTTACAGTTTTTAGTTTTTTTTTGCTAGAGGATTTATTTAAAGGTCTGATGAATGTGGCTTAGTAATTATTCACAGTAAATGTATATACTGTAGTTTTAGATGATTAATAGTGGAAGGCACGGATGAGGAATCTTTAGCTAATCCAGAGGTTTTTAACATTTGGCTTCCCAAATAATATGATCCCCCTAGAAGGGATCCTTTTCCTAAAATAAAATGGTGGAAATTAATTTTCATGTACATATGACTATGGCCACCAATTAACAGCCAGAATTGAAACACATGACAAGACAATGAACCAATGAGAAATATGGACACATAGACAAGGGAACCAATCAGAACAAGACACATGAAATTAGGGGAGAACATGACATGATCACATAAGGGCAAGGAGGTCACATGACTAGAACCAGGAAACCTTACTAAAGCCAAGGAAATAAATTATTAAAATATTGTCTGAAAAAATATTTACACTAATGTTTTGAAAGATTGGGGTTGGTAAGGACTTGTTCACCAAAGCGGCAGTTTATTTTTTAGAAAATACAATAAAAACAGTAATATTGTGAAATATTATAACTATTTTTTTTTCTATCCTAACATATTTTAAATTATTTTAAATCCTAGGATGACAAAGCTGAATTTTCATTTAAAATGTATGACCGTATACTTTACTGTCACTTTTGGTACATTTCATCTGTCCTTGTTGAATAAAAGTATTGATTTAACAGTACTATAATTTGATTAGGTTGACAGCAATAACTTAAAAAATAATTTTAAAAAAAGGAATTGATTAATAAAATAGTTCTATCCCATCAAATAATCCTCACTTATTTTTGGCTGCAAACTGAAAAGGGCTAAATTGAGTGTGGTTGTGTGTTTTCTGTATTTTTAGGGCAGAGAAAGAGTGGGGTGATGGGATACGTGGCATCTCTCTGAGTGCCGCCCGCTATGCTTTGATGAGGCTGGAGCAAGGTCCTCCTCACACTAAAAACTGGAGGTTAGTGGCAGATCAGTAATATATCTGTGTATATGGCAAAATATTGAGAATAAATTAAAATGGTCATCATAATTCTAAATGTTATCAATATTCCAGGCCCCAGATTCTGGTTCTTGTGGGTTTGGATGGAGAGCAGAACGTGGAGCAACCTCGACTGCTGTCGCTGACCAATCAGCTGAAAGCAGGCAAAGGCTTGACCATCGTGGGAGCGTGTGTGGAGGGCACCTATTTAATCAACCAACCACAAGCACAGAAAGCAGACCAAGTATGCACACACACACACACACACACACACACACACACACACACACACACACACACACACACACACACACACAACTCCTGAAGCCAAACACGAGGCAATGATCCCTTTTTACATGAAATGGGACACTAATAACCTCTATTTCTCTCAGTCCATAAGGAAGCTAATGGAGACTGAGAAGGTGAAAGGATTCAGTCAGGTAGTGATCTCCTCTAACCTGCGGGATGCCACCTCACATCTGATCCAAGCTGGAGGTCTAGGTGGCCTCCGCCACAATGCGGTTCTGGTCAGCTTCCCCAAGAACTGGAAACAACCTGAGGAGCTCCACCGTTGCAGAAACTTCATTGGTAAGACTAAACATGGATTTTCATATGTGGTGGGCTAATTTGGACAGTGTGGCAAAGATCTCTCATATCTGGTTGATATCCTTTTAACCCATGTTTTCATGACTTTTGTGTCAGCATAGTTTTACTGCTTATGATAACACAGGATGATTGTGAACTGCCTTTTATGTGTAATGATAAAGAATGATAAAGGATAGATAGATATCCTCATAGATGAATATTAACTGCAAGCATGTGTACTCTATGAGCAGGGCTGCAGGATCAACTGAAATAAAATGAAATCTGTGATATGTACATGCACTGCATGTTTCAGAGTGAAGCGTGTTACAGTGTAAAAAGTGGTAACCTGCAACACTTTGCACCCCTTTTTTATTGGTGTTTTTTCCATATTTGATTAATCTTAAAAAAGTTAAGTATCTTTTAAAAGCTTAAACAATCAAAATGCATCCTTTGAAATCTGTTTTGAACCTAGTAAACCTTAATATAGGTTAATAGGTGTGTGTGTGTGTGTGTGTGTGTGTGTGTGTGTGTGTGTGTGTGTGTGTGTGCTATCAAATATCAATATAAAGTTGGAACACAACTTGTTTACACATATGGCTTTGATATAGCAATTTTAGAGTACAAATAATTTTTTCAAATAGCCTTACAAATAAGCACAGCAAAAAAAAAAAAAAAAATACATCCTACTGCCCTATGTATGACCACACAAATAAGTGTGTTTGACTATATTGCAATAATTTTTCCCCACAGAGGTTGTTAGGGAGACCACCGCAGCTCAGTTGGCCTTGATGGTGCCGAAGAACATCTCTGCATATCCGTCAAATGGCGAACGTTTCACTGAGGGCTACATTGACGTCTGGTGGATTGTCCATGATGGAGGCATGCTCATGCTCCTTCCCTTTCTTCTGCGCCAGCACAAGGTACACAAACACACATACATACATGTTGGCAGAGTGTTCAGAACAATGCTGGAACAAAGGTTTTATTATGGATGGTAGATATGGTAGCTTGATTGCGGATAAGAACCGTATAGCTCTGATCTGACCTCTAGTAATCTTCCTAAACGGCATTTTAGAAATCAGAGGCGTGCAATCAAAGCAACTCCAAGGCTTTTCAAAACTGAAGGCTGCAATTTCAGCATGCTGCATTTAAAGGTGACCTATTATATGCAAAATTCACTTTTATAAGGTGTATGAACACTGATGTGTGTCCACGGTGTGTGTAATCAACCAGCCTATAATAATACAAATCCACCCACTCTTTTTTTTATGATCCCCATATATCAGAAGTAGTGTCTGAAAATACGCTGTTCCAGATTTCCTCCTACCGTGACCTCACATTACCCAAGGCCCGCCCATGGCTAGTGTTAATCGGCCCTATTAGCATAGATCCCGCCCTCAGTGAGCTGCACATAGTCTGCCATGTTTATATACCCAACAGTTTTGTTGTTGCTGGAGTATACAAAGCCATGCCGTTTTCATGTTTGTACCTTTGAATACAAATTAGATGCTGTTCCCCGCCATTTTCTGGAAGATGAAGGGAAGCAGCAGCTCATTTGCATTTAAAGGATGAAAATGGCATGTTTTGCTCACACCTGAATAGGGGCAAAATGAACATGTTATAATAAATGATCGGTAATCAAGCCACCTTTAAATATAGCGCTTTTTTTATGTCAGTTGTTTCAAAGAACCTTCACGGTGTTAATAGGACAATAATGTAACAGAATTTGATTCGGCTGTTCAGCCACTCTGGTGAAAACGGTGTTGTTATCCAGCTAATTTCAATTATCATATAGTGTCAATGCGGGCAGATCGGTAATATTGTTGAAATGTAAGTGTCCCCAACTGAGCAAGCCAAAAGCCAAAGGCGACAATGGCAAGGAACCAATACTCCTTCAGAGCCAGAATGAAAAAAAAAACCTTGGGGGAAACCAGGCTCAGTCGGGATGCCAATTGTCCTCAGGACGAAGAACAAACAGTGTATGATTATGATTATGGCAACATTACAGGTCAGAAGTCATATTAGATCAAAAGATATTCGAAAGATTGGAGTGGTCACGTCTGGTAACGGGTTTGAGGATGACATGCTGATAAGGCATTTACAAGGGGGAGTTTAATTGACAAGCTCTCTGCAGACATTTACGGGATGCATTGGTCATGTCCAGGTGCAGGTCCACCATCTGCACTGGATACGGCCCGGATCCGGCTGACTGCAGTAAACCTTGGGATAAACAGAGAGACTAACATCAGCATAGATGCCATTCTTCTTATGATGTAACTAGTACATCAGGTGTTATGGGAAGTATATTCCCGGTTCCGGCTGACCTAGTTAATGCAGGAAGTACTAACAATCATTTAACTGATTTGAATAACAGAAATTAAAAATTTTCTATGTGTATGCCAACAAAAAAAAAAAAGAGATGTGTTTTTTTGTCTAGATTTATTTTAAACTGACAGAGTGTGTCTGCTTCCCACACAATGCTAGAAAGATTGTTCCAGAGTTAGGTGCTAAATAGGAAAAGGATCGACCTCCTGCAGTTGATTTTCAAATGGTCAGAGTTTTGAGACCGCAATAGATGGAGTATGAAGTATAATGTGTTAAGAGCTCGCTCAAGTACTGGGGTGGGGAGCTAAACCATTTAGTGCTTTGTAAGTAATAAGCAAGGTTTAAAAATGTATGCGATGTTTAATAGGGAGCCAGTGCAGTGTGGACAGAACTGAACTAATATGATCGTACTTCCTGGTTCTAGTAAGAACTAGAGCTGCTGCGTTTTGGACCAGTTGGAGTTTGTTTATTAAGCGAGCAGGGCAACCACCCAGTAAAGCATTACAATAATCTAGTCTTGAGCTCATGAACGCATGTACTAACTGTTCAGCATTTTTAATTAAAAACATATGCCGTAATGTAGATATATTTTTAAGATGGTAGAATGCAGTTTTACAGATGCTATAAACACGGCTTTCAAATTAAAGATTGGTATCAAAGAGAAATATGTAACATATTAATATGTAATATGTAACATACTATAACAATTTCCATTTTACATATTTAAATTTGTATCTTACTTATTCATAAAAAGTATTTTTCACCCAATATTTGTGTGCTGCGCATTTGTTGTGCTTGTCAGTTTAATTGAGAACTATTTGCTCAACATGTTAACGTCAAACACTGTGGGAGTTCACTGTGTGAATTGTGTCAAGTCTTTCATTATGTGTTGCATATATGTGAAATGAATTATTAAGCATTAATGGAGTTGCTGGCTATGTAAAGTGGTGCAATTAAGCTTTAATTTCAGCACTTTAAATCAGTTGCTGCCTAGTGAGACCACATTCAGTTCATGTCTTGTTTCTCAAAAGCAGTGTAAGCCTAAGTAAATCGGAGAACAATTAGCACCAATGGTCTCTACGATCAACTTGGCTCAAAACGCTTTTGAGAAACAGCCCTATACAATAACTGTGCTTCATCTGTAGGTT
This sequence comes from Pseudorasbora parva, assembly GCF_024679245.1. Lineage (NCBI taxonomy): Eukaryota > Metazoa > Chordata > Actinopteri > Cypriniformes > Gobionidae > Pseudorasbora > Pseudorasbora parva. The sequence continues at coordinate 15,876,182 of NC_090184.1, forward strand.
TGGAGGAAGTGCAAGATGCGCATCTTCACTGTGGCTCAGATGGACGACAACAGCATTCAGATGAAGAAAGACCTGATGACATTCCTCTATCACCTGCGCTTTGATGCTGAGGTTGAGGTGGTTGAAATGGTGAGGAACGAACACGATTACTTCACACACATAAGCTGATACTGCGACCATCATTCTAACCTCTTCCTTCATTTAATTCAAGCATGACAGCGACATCTCAGCCTACACTTATGAAAAGACCCTGGTGATGGAGCAGCGATCGCAAATCCTCAAGGAGATGCATCTTACCAAGAACGAGCGTGAGAGAGAGGTATCTATGCTCCCGCAGATCAAATCAAAGAAAAGAAGTACACTTTAGCATACTTTTACTGAATGTTTTTTTAAGTTCAATTTAATATTAAATGCAATTAGCTGAACTTCAGAGTTCAGAGTTGACCTACGTATACTGATTATCTCTTCATCCCAGCACCTTTTAGTGGGTTGGAGATATTAGGCAACAAGTAAATGTTTTGTCCTCAAAGTTGATGTGTTAGAAAGCAGGAAAAATTTGTAAGAGTAAGGATTTGAGGGAGTTTGACAAGGGCCAAATTGTTATAGCTTGACGACTGGGTCATCTCCAAAACTACAGCTCTTTTGTACCCAGTCTGCAGTGGTCAGTATCTATCAAAAATTGTCCAAGGAAGAAAACGTGGTGAACCAGAGACAGGGTCATGGGCGGCTCATGGGCCAAGGCTCATTGATGCATGTGGGGAGCGAAGGCTGGCCTGTGAGGTCCAGTCAAACAGATGAGCTACTGTAGCTCAAATTGCTCAAGAAGTTAATGCTGGTTCTGATAAAAAAAAGTATCAGAATACACAGTGCATCGCAGTTTGCTGTGTATGGGGCTGCAGACCAGTCAGGGTGCCCATGCTGACCCCTGTCCACTGCAGAAAGCGCCAACAGTGGGCATCAGAACTGGACCACAGAGCAATTTCTTTAACATAATATGGATGGCCAGGTGCGTGTGCGTCACTTACCTGTGGAACACATGGCACCAGGATGCACTATGGGAAGAATGCAAGCCGGCAGAGGCAGTGTGATGCTTTGGGCAATGTTCTGCTGGGAAACCTTGGGTCCTGCCATCCATGTGGATGTTACTTTGACACGTACAACCTACCTAAGCATTGTTGAAGATCATGTCACATTTAGTGCATAAGCAAGCACACTTCATTTTCACAAGGTTTATTCTAACAGACATATTTAGTAAGATACAGCATCGGTAAATAGTATTAATCTAACCCTTTGAACCAGTCTAACAGAGATGTTGTTGTCTTATCAGATTCAGAGCATCACAGATGTGTCCCGTGGCTCCATACGGCGAAAGAACCCTTCAAACCTGCACCCCCAGAGGAGTATCGCTGAGGAGTCAGTGACAGGAAGTGGCGAAGAGAAACCCGAGGAGGAGGTAGCTGCTGTCTTTCACTTGTTTTCTCTCTATACATTCATCTTTCAAGTGTCTGACTTTGTGCTTGTTTCCCATTTGAGCTAATCACGCCCTTCCTTCTGGCTGATTAGATGATAACACGGACCTATCAGCCATGAAGATAGCATCTCTTTATCACTTGCCATTTTTGCTATTCTCTCTCTTCTCTCAGTCATTATCTACTAGAAAACCGTTCTCTTCTGTTAACACCCTGGCAGTGCATCTCTCTCCCCCTCTTCCTCTCTTTTTCCCATGTCCTTCTGAAAGCAAGGTTACCAGAAAAGCATCAATTCTCACTTCTTCATTTTTGTTTTATTTTTCTCTACCCTCTCACTCTTTTTACCTTTCTCTTAGTCTTTCCGTCTCTCCCGTCCTCGACAGGTTCAACTCATTCAGGGAAAAAATGCCACCCCAACCCCCACTAGCCCCACCTCCCCTACCGCTCCCGCATCAGCGGCCATGAGCCCCGGAGAGGAGCTGCAGATGACCTGGACGGATGATACGGAGAAGACCAATAACCCAGCAGTGGTCAACCCTGAAACCATAAAGGATATGTTCAACATGAAACCGTGAGTCAAGATAATGACGGTCCGTGCTAAATATATATTGTGTCAGGTGAATAATAGTAGCTATAATGAATCGATCAAAAAATTGATTTGAGTGAAAAAGAAATATTCATTGAATCATTGTAAAATTCTATTCATTGAGAGTGAGATGTTAGTCAAACCTTTACATAGAGATTTGACATTATACCGACACTGATTTTAATGTGGGAAAAAACACAACACATAAAAACAATAGACTAATGCTAATTTAGATATTTTTCTAATTTTCACATTTGTCTTTGGAGCCCCAGGTTATCATTTTGACACTTTAATTCAACAAAACTCAATTTGCACCTCCTCACAGTTACAAAATCTCAAGGTCAATAACATTTAATCATTTAAATATAATTTAGTTCATCAGTCTTGTTAATTGGATACAATAAAACACTTAATCAGCTAAAAATATTAATATAAAATCATTTAAGTAATTAAGTATAATTTAATATAAATATAATATAATATTTATAATTTAATATAAATACATTTTAAATACTTAAATATTATTTAAATAAAGTGTGTGTGTGCGTGAGTGTGCACGCTCGCGTATGTGTATTAATAATAACAAAAGTACTAATGTTAGATCATTTAGTAATTAATTTAAATGATTAACTATATTTATAATTAATAAATACATTTGAAATCATTAAAATTCATTACAATAAAATGTGTGTGTATGTGTATAAATTTACATTTAAAATACATAAATAAAAACATATACATTATGTAAATTTTACTTTTTTCATGTATTGTTGACACTCGACTGATGACTGTAGTTATGGTTTAAAAAAGTAATTGAATTTTTAATTTTAAAATGACGTTGATTTTAAAATGCGGTTGAATTTGTGCTGTGATCCTGTATTTCTCTTCACCATTATTTTCCTTTGCTCATGCCTCAGGGAATGGGAGAACCTGTGAGTACATTTTCAAGATAACACTAATGCTACTTCATTTGATTTCTTGAGATTTGTTTACGGAATTATGCTTCATATCTCTCATATCGAGAGTCATAAGAAACGTCTTTGCAATGCTCTTCGTGTGATGTTTTATACAGGAATCAGTCGAACGTCAGGCGCATGCACCACGCGCAGAAGCTCAACGAGGTCATTGTGAAGAAGTCGCAAGAAGCTAAACTAGTCCTGCTAAACATGCCTGGACCACCTAGGAACCGCACTGGAGAAGAGAACTGTATCCTTTTTTATTCTAAAAAAATCATCTTTCTATCTTACCTAAATCTTTTTTTACAGTGAAGTTACTCCCTTCTTGTGTATGACAGGGGCTGCTCTCATGTAAACGTTAAAGTTTGCCGCTTAACTTCATACACACAGACATGGAGTTCCTCGAGGTCTTGACTGAAGGTCTCAACAGAGTCCTGCTCGTGCGTGGAGGTGGACGTGAGGTCATAACCATCTACTCTTGAGGGGCTCAGCTCAACCACCAAATATTCCTCACCTCTCTGTCCCTCACTGCATAAACGGAACGTCCCAGTAACCCCTACCGACACCATGAGCAATAACGCCCCAGCACATATCAGATGACTTTGCACTACATAGTCTAAAAGACACCAGCTTAGTAGATGTCACTTCTTCCACATGATTAAGTTTTCCTCTTATTGGCTTCATTCTTCATTAACTCAACAGTGTAGATCACACACAGATCAGTAAATGATTGAGTTGGTCTTTGTTACAATATTCTGACTCATTCCCAAAAGCCCATGTTCTTAAGTGACACCCGACCAAATACTCTGACCCATCCAAACTTTATCTAATATTATATATCTGAACAAAACAGTCTTAAGGGACAGTCACACTAGATTTTACACATTTATTGTGGGTGGACCTTAAAAAAAACAGTCAATTTTAAATGTTGAAAGGATTTCAGTGACCATTACAAACCACCACTGTCTTTTATCTAAACTGGTATTAGACTTCCATTCAGAAGTTTGAGGGTCGATAAGGTTTTTTGATGTTTTTGAAAGAAATCTCAAGGCTTCATTTATTTTATCAAAACAGTGAAGCTGATTTGCTGCCTATTATTATCGATGTTGAAAACAGCTGTACTGCTTACTATTTTAAGGGTTCTCTGATGAATAGTTCAAAATAACAGCATTTATTTTTGTAACAATGTAAAGGTCACTTTTGTTCATTGTATGTGTCCTCGCTAAATAAATGTATTAATTTCTTTAAAAAAAAAAAAATCTTACTAACCGTAAACTTTTGAATGGCAGTGTATATAGATGAGTACCAAACTAAAATGTTCCTCCACCTTTTAATTGCAATATTACATTTAAAGGGGTCATGACATGGATTTTTATTATTATTATTTTGATATGTTCCTTGAAGTTCACTGTTAATGTTAACAGTTCACTGTTAAAGCTATTTTGCACAAAAATAAATTATACATTAAAATATATGACCCTCTGTCTGAAATGATCAGTTTTTAAGGGGCGGCTCCTTTAAGGCGTGTCAGTAAACGGACGCTCTGTTATGATTGGCTAACGGCATTGCATAGAAAGCGCTTTTGCGTGTAAGTTAGTGTGCTGAAAAGCAAGCGATGCAAACGGCAGTGGGCGGGGCCTACGGTGCGACGACGTGAAACTATTGGTTGATGCCAATAACTATTTTGCCCGTGTGACATCACAGATACCACAATATCAAAACGAGCTGTTTTCGGAGCTTGATTAAATAAATGTTTATTAGAATGAAGGGACCATTTTATGCTATGAAACTTGCAGGGTGTTATAAGACTTATACGACTTTCACTGATATGTCAAAAGATTAAGGCAAATTTAATTTCTCAGGTCATTACACCTTTAAAACCTCTATTGGTCAAATATTTTATAGCTATTTGAATAGGCAGCTCAAACCTCTTTTGTTTAAATATTTTGCCCATGTGACATCACAGATACCGCAATATCAAAACGAGCTGTTTTTGGAGCTTGATTAAATAAATGTTTATTAGAATGAAGGGACCATTTTATGCTATGAAACTTGCAGGGTGTTATAAGACTTTGACTGATATGTCAAAAGATCAAGGCAAATTTTATTTCTCACGTCATGACACCTTTAAAACCTCTATTGGTCAAATATTTTATAGCTATTTAAATAGGCAGCTCAAAGTCCTTTGTCCTTTGCAATTAAATGTCAGTGAATGAAACTCACAATCTAGTGTGACTGCCCCTTTAGGCTTTCAGTTGTGTTCCTATACGGTCACCCCATCGTTTTATCGTCCATCATAGGGTAAATAGAGTGGAATCTTTCTTTGTTGAAAACAAGTCTTCCAGTGTACCACGTAATTGTCTGAGGTGCGTTTTTACACCAAGGACGGAATTGACCAGGGTTTAATGTGAGCCAGTGTTTAATGTAAGCACTACTGGATCAATGACTATCAGCTTTGCCCTTGACCATCTGCATGTCCTCTGACTACATCAGCCTTTTAAGAGTCATATACTGTACGACATGAGAGGGCTGGACCACATGTGCGTGTGTGATGTGTGTGTGTGTGTGTGCGTGTGTTTGTACCGGAGGAGATTTAAAGAGGTTTTATAATATTGGAGGTTTGATGGATGTGTTCCTTTCACAAAATATGTTGACTTAATCCATGAAATGGAAAAATATCATCAGCAGACATGAATTATATCGTCACACACGTGTACATACTGTGGAGAGAGTCTAAACAGAACTGCTGTATAATTGAAAAACTCGTATACAAATATTCCATAAAGATATAATCCTGAATAATCTCGTTTAATAGTAGAATTACATATATCGTAAGGGAATGTAAATAGAAAAGAATTAGTATTTATATTTCAAATATTTATTTACAAAGAAAATTATTTATTCATTCAGCAATTTTTGAATTGATTGTAATCATGGAAAAACATGGTAAATGTACATCTCTTGCCAAATCACAAAATATGAATCGTGCCATATGAGAGGAAATAATTTTTTTTTTTTTTTAAACGAACCAATCTTTGCATTTTCATAAAGAAAAGGACAGTGCTGGGTCACGGCATCAAAACATATCATGTGTCTGATATTACCAGTTACTTTGTAAACCAGATGCAGTTTTATTCTAATGAAATCATCCTTTTTCACCGAGTCAAATTTGTGAACAAAAGCATATTTTAACCGCATAGTATTTTAAAATCATGTCTAATGTTTGCCATGAATGTCTGACATTTTTCATTAATTTTTACATTTGTAAAGACGACACTAATTTGCTACATTTAAGCAGCATCTGTGAGCGACTGATGCGGACTGTTCAATTCACGAGCACGAGCATATTATTTAGTCCATGTGTGGTAGAAATAGAAGATATTAAAAACATTTATCTAAAGAACTATTTTATTTTTTTGTAAAATTGCAATGATTAAAAAAAGGAATATATCAGATTTATTGAATAGACTAGTAAAATATCGTCTTGTGTAACTGTGAAACTTAAAAAGGAAAATAACTAAATGTACGTTTTAAACTTTAAAAATCGACTTGTGCTGAGGTTGCTGCTACCTTCATCAAAATGTAAATATATATTGCACTCCCCCAAAACATAAGACTGAAAAAAAAAACACGAAAGGTATAAAAAAATGAATATTTATAGATGTTTTTTGCATTTAAATCGAAAGTGTATTTACATTCAGACACCCAAAAACTTTTTACAGGGTTTTGAGGATTACAACTAGGACTAGGATGGTTTGGTCAAAAAAGTCACCGCCAGTCTGTCCTTATACTATTCAAACATACCTCATCTTTCCTCATATGTTGTCATGTCAAAGTTCACACTTGTAGTAGAAAGGTAGTGTGTAAAGGTTGTGGTCTATAAGTTCTTAGAAGTGATCTTTAACCAAGTCGTTGTTTGCAAAAAGAATCTGAATTTTAGCTAAGTAGGTACGGTTTCTTTATCAGTATTCTAGTTATGCTCAACTGATCTTTTTTTATCCAAAACAGAAATTGCAAAGTACGTAATAAGTGCTACCTATCGTAATTCTTCCAAGTTTATTGCTTCAGTTCTAAAACGATAATCTTATCTGAAGGAACTTTTGCAGTGCTGTGCCGTGCGTTCGAATTTACAACACAAAAGACGAGTTTGGCTTCTTTGGAGTCCTATGCAATTACAGTTTAGTAAGTTCTTTAAGGATCTAAAATTACTTTCTACTGAATTGTTTATAGTGGTATAGGTATTATAGATTGAAATCAGAGCTTCCGTATCTGCCAGGGTGACCGCTTTATGAGAACTTTCCACATTATTTAAGTCATGCAAGGAAAAACATGCCGGGACTATGTCGCGATTAAGCCATATTGGCTGTTGGATAACAGAGGTTTCACTCTGCGGATGACAATGATGTCTGAAGTCCCGTTCATCATGATATATATAGAATATCTGAATTGAATTCACATCGATGCAAAGGGCTTTTCGATATCATTTTATCAGATTCGTCTTATCCTTCCCCAAGGCTGAAGACATAAAGAAGAGTCATAAACCTTGTGTTGTACAGCATGTCGTTCCTTATCTCCCCTCGGAAGGGGCGGTAAACTCTAAAGTCACCCCGAATTGGCCAAAGCATAACTAGAAATGAGCACTGTGAAAAATTCAAAGTTAGTGTTTCTTTCTCACATATCTGCATCACATTTGTTGGTGTTTTTTATTCTTATTTCGTGTCCTCGCTGTGGAGCACTGTTGTAAGGGAACCTGAAGTAAACACCTTTAGGGCAGATTCACTTTGGAAAGTGCTTTCTGTTAAAAACACGAGTCAGTGGGGGAAAAAATGCATGTTTAAAAATTTACATTTGTTTTAACTTGAGCGTCACGTTTTTAGACGCTGCGTCATGCACGAGGCGCTGCAAAAGGCGCGAGCGCAACCGCCAAACACATCCGTCTAGCGTGCGTTTACATTGAAAAACGATTGAAAAGTACCGCGGTTAACTTGGAAAAAATGCGCCCTGTGTGAATGGTTCACTTTTGCAGTTAAAAATGCGAGACGCCGGTCAGTAGAATGAAAGAGTGCAAGGTCTAGAGACGCGTTTTAACTCATTTTAATTTCAGACTTTTAGAATGCCATGTCGTGCGCAAGACGCGAGACACGAGCGCAAAGGTTAAAGACGTCCATCTAGTTTGTGTTTACATTGAAAAACAATGAAAAAGTAGAACGGTGAAATGGAAAACTGGTTCTGTGAATGGACCCTTAGTGTCCGTTTTAGCAGTTTTAAAAAATGCAAGACTCCGGTCAGTAGAACGAAAAAAAGTGCAAGGTCTAGAGACGCGTTTACTCATTTTAATTTGAGTACCACGTTTTTAGCAAGCCGTGTCATGCGCAAGACGCTGCAAAATGCAAAACACGAGCGCAGTGGCTGAAGACGTTTGTCAAGTACATGTTTACATTGAAAAAGAATGGAAAAGTAGAATGAAAAAACGCATTCTGTGTGAATGTGCCCTTAGAATGCATATAGATGAATCATGATGTTTTTATGCAAAGTTGACGTGTAACTATCCTGCAACAAGGCTATAGAGTGCAACAGTGTGGTTCCAGAAGTAAAAGCTCCATTGATTTACTCCATAGGGAAACTTTTTTAACCGATGACTTATAAACCTTTAAAGATAGCCTTACCGTGAGCTATGAGGTTGTTAATTGATAGCATTTGCTTCTGTTGAAGCCATCAGCCTGCGTTATTTCAAGTTGTTTTTTGTTTATTTTTTTGTTATAATTGTGTATAACTGTGGAATTCGTGGTAAAAAACTACATTACCCATGATGCTGTTCAGAAAATCCCACCAATCAGTGAGTCGAAACAGGCAAAACGCACCAAAATATCTCTTAAACCCTGCCCTCGGCATAATTTAGTCTCCCTTACACTCTCAAAATATCCACATATTTAGGCATTATAGCTGTCAAAATGAACGTGTTAACACCTTTTTCGTCATCATTTGGCTGCGCTACAGTATGATCACGCTATCATTCATTCAACTACTATCATTCAAGCACAATAAGATGCAAAAAAAGAAGAACAAAGCTGTACTGGTACTGTGCTGTCTGTGAATTTCTTGTGATACACTCGACTCAAGTTCTCTTTCGTTCTTGAACAGGCAAAAATACACTGAGGATGAGAGTTGTGAGAAAAGACTGCTCTTGACTGAATCACTTTTGTAAGCTTTGATAAATATAATCTATATTTAGTTGATCATTTATGCAGTGAAGACTAAGTATTTATTAACTTTAATTATATTTCTTACGTGTTAGATCAAATATTTAAAATATCTGTTGTTTCTACATTCATTTGGAGATTAACTGTGATATTATTACAATATAAAAAGATGTTAAAAATGTTAATGTTAGGTGCGATTAATCGTGATTATTTGTGCACTTAATTATTAAAAAAATGAATCAATTGGCTGCACTAATAGGCATATTTTGCAATAGTCTTAAAATACATTGTTTACATATATAATCAACATTTTTAAATGCATATGTATCCAACGTTTGTAATTTGATTGTGATGTTCGCAATGCTTCATGGGATTGTAGTTCTTTGTACCTTTGTATTTTTTTGCTTCCAACCAAAGTTTGTAAAGTTACGATTCATCTCATAGCAGGTTGGCTTGGTTCATGGCTTGTAACGCTTTTAACAAAGACTTTTTTGAAATCCTTATGTGAAAAATAATGGGAAAATAACTTCTGGAACCAAGAGGGAGGGCACTGTTGCGCTCTATACTGGTAGAACGCAGTTTACTAGTCGACTAACAGGGCTTATAAAATAACCAGCGAATTGAATTTGAAGTTGCAGGTGTTTCAGAAGGTGCTAATGATTATTTAAGAGCGATTGCAGAAGCGGCGTGTGTGAAAATGTGTTCAGGTGCAATATTGAGAATGCTGACTCATAGAATGGGCTGTTTAGCTAGACTTGATGAAGTTACTCATGGGAAGAGAAGTTGCCACAGTTGATTTATCTTGTCATGTTGGGATACACCAGACGGAAAGGCCTTTGCAGTTTCTTTAGATTAGCAGTAGAATTATTCATCATTCATCCAGTGCTCCCGATACCCGCTTCAGCATGTTGGTGTGTTAACCCAAAATCTCCAGGCCTCACCTCCGAATCTTAAGCGCTGATTGTGTTTTTTTTATTTTATGGCAACGTACGTCTTTCTGAAACTTCTGAAACTTTCCCAGCAATGTGTGCAAGAGTGTTTCTACACAGCCGACATTTCTACTTTCTCCATAGGAAGGCAGTTTGACACTTTTTTTTTTTTTTGTATGGTAGTAAGTGTAGATCCAAAGACAGTGATCTTGATTAGTGATGTGTTTTATGTTTTCTTCTCACAAGGAGTCAAAAGGAGTGTGTGTTTGTGAGCGTGACTGTAACAGGGAAAAAGGTAGAGTGCTTCTGTTTCTTTACGTATATGACTCTGTGACATATCACTTTATTGGAAAAAGAGAGGTTCAACCGTGGCAGTTGCTTTTGTAAATATATGACACATTATAGTCTTCTTCTATCTTAGCCTAGCTGTTTATTTTGTGTGTCCATGCAAGTTTAATATTTTAAAAATAAATAGAACATTGTGTCTCAATTGTGTTATATGAAAATATATTTAAACTAGATATCTTAAATTATTGTTTTATCTTGTCAAAAGCTTCTATGTTCTATGAATAATGGTTTCTCTGGACCATTTTATAGACTTGTCTGCACAAAATGCAATAAAGTTCAAGTCATTTATTACAACTATTTTTTGTGTTTTCATTTGTGTGGTCATTTCTTCTAATATACAGTATGGTGTGGAGTCCTGAGTGAGAATTTTCTTCACAGAAACGTATAAATGTACATTTGATTCTGAATATTTTAGTCACGATGAAATGTCACAATGTCTTTCCTCAGAAATTTGCTTTATTCATGGTCAAATACAAAAAACATGAAGGTGAACAATGAACTGATATAAATATCTGGCCCTTTCTCCTATCTCATTTCAGTCACAGTGTGCAATGCTGTTGCAATTTTTAACAAATTGTATCCTTAAGGATAAACCCCATGAGATGCATCATCTCGTTTTCAAGGAGTTCCTAATAAAGTTAATATTTGATGTGTGTGTGTTGAATAATAAAAGATACTGCGGCATAAAGGAGTTCAGTTCAACTCTAAATAGCCACATTGTAATTTAAAAGAAGTGTATGTAAGATTGTGGCCAAAACTGGTATTGCAATCACTATCCCCTATCCCCCTTCCTCCTGACTCGAGGTTGCCAGATATCCATCAGGAACGTTTGCAGCTGTGGTAACTAGAGCAGATCTGGCAACCCTGATGCTCAAACACTACTGACTTCGTGATTCGTAGATAGGTGGAGGGTGGAGCTTCAGGCCAAAACACAACATGTCAACATCAACATCAGTTGAGGGCTGGACTACTGTTTTTACATGATTAAATTAACATGATTTCTTAATGTCTAGTGACATATCAGGGCCATGTTATGATTCATTGAAAAACATTTCTTACATACAGTTCCTTTAAAGTAAAATGTATCCACTTTCTGAAGAACTCCATCTTTTTGAAATGTTTAAATAGCTGCTGTCTTTTTTAAAGATGAAAGAGGCTGTCACATTCATGTGATTCTAAAAGATGGAGTCCTTGAAAACGAGATGATGTATCTCAAGGGGTGTATTCTAAAGAATAAAACATTTTGACAGCCTCAACAGCTATTTAAATGCAATCTTTAAAAAAAACGATGCAGTGTATCTTCAGGGTGTTTAAAATCCAATTTTTAATTGTTAGTTCACCCAAAAAAATGTAATTATCCCACAACTTAACCCTAAAGCCATAGGTGTATATGACTTTCTTTTTTCAGCCAAACACAATAGGATATATCCTGGCTCTTCCATGCTTTTTAATGGGAGTGAATGGTACCTTTTGTTTAACTTAAAAATGCATAATTTAAAAATGATATGCACAGTACGGGAGGGCTAGGGCCAATTTATACAGAGGCATCACACAAGCCAAGCAGGAGTACAAGCATCGAATTGAGAACAAATTCAATGAAAATAACCCCCGTGCTATGTGGCAAGGTGTAAGGAACATCACTGACTATAAGAAGAGCAATAGCCATCCCATCTCCACGGATCCCTCTCTTCCTGATCAGCTAAACACATTCTTCGCTCGCTTTGGGGAATGCTCCAGTTCCAGCAGGAGGTTAGACGCAGACGCAGACACCAGCTTTCCAGACATTCACTATCCAGAACTATCAGGTGAAGAGAGTACTATCCAACATCAACTGCAATAAAGCAACAAGACCAGATGGGTCAGGACGAGTACTGGAGGCATGTGCTGATCAGCTCACTGTAGTATTCACACACATCTTCAACCTGACATTACAACCAGCCACTGTCTCCTTCTGTCTAAAAACAGCTACTATAATACCTACCTATACCCAAAACCTCTGTTATCACTAGCATGAATGATTACCGGACAATTGCTCTCACCCCGGTGATTATGAAATGCTTTGAGAGACTGGTTTTGTCTCACATTAAATCATGTATCCCCTCTGATCATGACAAACATCAGTTTGCATAGGAACAACAGATTCACAGACGATGCTATCTCAATGCAGCTCTTACACACTTGGAAAATTCCAAAAGCTACGTCAGGATGTTGTTTGTGGACTACTCTTCTGCGTTTAATACCATTAATCCAATAAAACTGGTCAACAAACTGCAAATACTGGGTCTGGGAGCCCTTCTCTGCCACTGGATTGAAGATTTCCTCACTAATTGACCCCAGCACGTCAGGTTGGACCACCACTGCTCTCATAACATCATTGTTAGCACTGTGGTCCCCCAAGGCTGTGTTCTCAGTCCAGCACTCTATTCTCTGTTCACCCACGACTGTGGCGAAGTAAAAAAAAAAAACATCCCACAGTGGTCTGTGTATTAATGGAGAGGAGGTAGAGAGAGTCTCAGGTTTTAAGTTTCTGGGAGTTCATATTACTGAGGACCTGACCTGGACTTTAAACACCACCTGCATCGTTAAGAGAGCCCAGCAAAGACTATTATTTCTAAGGACCCTGAGACGCAACATGCTTCCCCAGAGGCTGCTGATCAGCTTCTACCGCTGCACGATAGAAAGTGTTCTAACTTATTAATGTACTGTGTGGTATTCCAGCTGCACCGTAACGGGAAAAAAAGACCTGCAGAGGCTTGTGAAGACCGCTGAAAGGATTGTCGGATCCCCACTTTTAAATTTGCGTGACATCCATTCAAACCGTCTTCTCACACGGGCTACAAATATCCAGCAGGGCCCTTCACACCCTGGAAACTACTTTTTCACTATCCTCCCCTCAGATAGATTAAAGGGGTACTTCAGTGCTGGGAAGATGGATCTGTATTTAAACTAGGTCATCAATGTAGTATAAATGTGAAATTATTTTCTAGACTGAGAAAAGACTGAAAATGTATTTTTGGCTCATGGGGATGAAAGACTACAATTCCCAGAATGCTTTGCTGCCCTGTGAGGCCATTCCCAAAGCCACCTACTGGATTACTGTGGCTGAGTTGTTGAAGACACTACAATTAAAAACTGAACGTGTCTGTTCAATATGATGAGTGAGTCACCGCGTGAGTATCACAGCACTGAGCACTAACTGCAGGAGATAAATGAGCTGAATGAGCTCTCGTGATGAGAGCTGAGGTAATCGCGACTACACTCGTGGCATACATTCACAACGCGAGTTCAGTCTGGCGCATGTCAGTTCATGCCTTTGCCAGCTTTCATAGAAATTAATTTGACAAGTTAAAAGACTTCCATTGCTCACCATAGCTCTGTTTAAATGAGTGCCTGTAGCTGATCTGAGCTCTGAGTGTAATCTCCCATCCCTCATGCGCGGGTTAAAAACATGCGGAAACGGCTCCCTCTGCTGGCTGTAGTCTTTAGCCTTTGGCCAAACATTCTTCCTTTGATGCAAATATCGTCAACATGCATCATAGGAGGAATTTTTCCAGAAATAAAATGCATAAATCTCTTGTCTCAGAGGGATATGAGGGGTGAAAGCACAATCATTTAAATATACTCCAGGGTTTCTACTGATAGAAGGCCATATGCTAATCGCTGAAGTAACCCTTTAAGAACTCCGCGAACACATAACCAGAGCTGTGGACAGGCTGCAGAAGTCATAGTAACCTTCACCGACATTAAACATACATACATATGTAGATAAAGTATACTATACAAGTATACTGTTTGTGTTAAAGTAAAAAAAAAAAAAATCTGCTCAATGGTGGGCGGAGATAGTGAAACTAAACTATAGCCTGTCAGCAGGGTTGGCTATTTGCATTCAGTGTAAACAGATACTAGCTGAATGCAAAGTGTTTAACAAATGTACCTGTAATGTGCTTGTTCAGTTGACATGTTGTTGAGACAAATACAAAAGTCAAGATAAAAACATTTTTAATGAATGTTTGCCTGAGACTGCTAGAAAAGTCAGGTATGCACGGTTTCACACATTTGTTTTACCTTTAACAAAGCAGCATGGCTATAATAAAAACATACTTTTGTTCTATTTTATCAGTTGTGTTTGCAGTCCTTCAGGTCTTCAGTAGTCCTGTAGCTCAAACATTGGAGCATGTCACTAGTCAAGGTCATGGGTTTGATTCCCAGGAAATGCATTAACTAATTTCTAAGAAGGAAAGAAAATAAATGCAGGATATACCTTGAATGCAATCTAGGTTGTTTTTGATAAAGGCATCTGCCAAATGTAAAAACAAGGCTGAAATATACAGACACTTTTTGTATTTCCGGGTTTCTCAGAAGCGGAAGTTAGTATCATTATACGGTAAACTTTTCTAATGGGGAATGAAAATATCATTTTTGGATTCCCATTTGCCTCAATAGCACAAGAAAGAATCCACAATAGCTTTGACTTTCCAAAAGAGGAAAACAATATAAACAGATTTCTTCAGATGAGAAACAAAATATGTTTTCTGTTATTAATATTATTACATTGTATTATGCATTGCAGTTACATGCACGCTGTAAACCCAAATAAGTTGGCAAAACTCAAAATAATTTGAGGTAATCAGTTACATAAATTCAACGTTTTAGTTGGCAGAACTGGCAGTTTTTTATGTTCTACTCATAAATGTTAAGTTGTCTTAAATTTAAATATTTGAGTAAGCAGATTCATAGATTAACCCTCTGGTGCTTTTCGGTCATTTCTGACCGAAAGATTTTCTGTTTTAAAATTTTAAAAATCCCAGCTTCATCAGAATGATATGAAACTTGGTGACTTTTTTAGCATTAGGTATGTAAAAAAATAAAAATTGGGGTCATGATTCAACCATGCTATTGGTCATTAAAAAAAAAGTAACGTTCATTGTCTTCGGTCATAAATGACCGACCATAGGAAATGAATGGGAAATCGGCAAAAATACAAAAATTCCCTGAATTTTTGTGTGTACAATCTACAAATCGGCCACGATGCTGAAAAAAAGTACACAGCAGTAAAGGGGTGACACTCTAAAACATCAAGAGTGTAATACTGACACATCTAATCACACACACCCGCACACTTATACACACACACACCTATGAAAAATTTAACCTATGAACCACATTTTGAATTTTTAAAAATCACAGCTTCATCTAAAAATTAAAAAAATTGGTAACTTTTTTAGCATTAGGTATGTAAACACACACAAAAAAGTAGGGCATGATTCAGGCCTGCTAAGTGGTCATAAAAAAATTACTTCCACTTGTGCTCTTCAGTCCAAAATGACCCCCATAGGAAATGAATGGGAAATCTGCAAAAACACAAATATTTGCAGAATATTTGTGAGTACAATCTACAAATCGGCCACAATGCTGAAAAAAAGTACACATCAGTATAGGGATGACACTCTAAAACATCAGGAGTGTGATATTGACACATCCACTCACACACACACGCACACTTATACACACACACACCCATGAAAAACTGAACCTATGAACTACATTTTGAATTATTAAAAATCACATCTTCGTCAGAATGATATGAAACTTGGTGACTTTTCTAACATTAGGTGTGTAAACACACAAAAAAATACTCCCACTTGCCTCTTCTGTCAAAAATGACCACCATAGGAAATGAATGGGAAATCTCCAAAAACACAAATTCACAGAAAAAAAAAATCACCATTTCTAAAAAAAAAATTTTTTTTTAATTATATAAAAATAGTAGTTTATATTTTTTTAACTATATATTCAAATCCAGCTAAAAAAAATTTATTGAAAGTGTTGAAAAGTGAACTTGGGAATTCACAAGCCCCTCCATAGAGACCTCTGGATTACACCCATGGTTGCATAATTTCTTAAATAAATCCAAAAGAGGGCGCTAATCTATCTTCAACTATTTTTTTTTTTTTTTTGAAGGACTAGTCTCTATTTTAACCTAAAATACTGCAATAAATAAAAATAAAAATAAAAATAAACAAATAAATAAATAAATAATTAAATTATTTTATAATTATAAATGGCAAAAATAGACAATAATTAATATTGCATTGGTTTTTCTGGGGTGGAGGAAGTTTAATTTTTAGGTGTCCGGTCACGTATGACCGGGAAGACAACCAATGTAACCCCTAAACGAGGAGCACCAGAGGGTTAATTGTAAATGATCATATAATCTCTATTTATTTATTTTTTAGTAATGTAAACTTGGCTAGCTTTAACTACCAATAAATGCTGACTTGCTAATTGGTAAAACAATAATTTGATAGCCATAGTACAGAAATTCCTGAATGAGTACGGCAGAACATCCAGTTCTCAAACGAAGCTCCTCATGATGGTAACCCCAAAAAAAGCTTTGTGCTAAGCTAGGCTAGCGTTGGGTGCGTCAGACAGAGTTATGGCACGCACGGGGATGAGAATGTTAGGTATGGACTAATATCTAACTCTGGGGGATAGAATGAATAAGCTAAAGTCACAAAAAGTCGGCATGTTCCTTTAAGTTGGTCTAAATGACAAGAAATAAGTTCTTAAAACTCAAAACAATGAAACAATTCACATCACCTAAAATGTGTCCGTTTTGTGAACTCAAAAGAAAAAGAACATTCAAAATATTCATAAAAGGTCATTTGATTGAACCAAGTTGCTTATTTTTATTTTAAGTTTTCCTTATTCAAAGTCTTTTTTTTTTTTTTGTACTTGATTGTATTGTCTTTAGCCATGCTGAAATAGTTTTTGAGTGGCCTCATGCATCCTTGCCATTAATGTTAGCAATACAAGAATATATCCAGTGTGACCAAGCTAAAGAGTGTGGAGGTTCCTGAGCGGAAATTACAATTAGAAGATGAGGAAAGCTTCATTAAATGATGTTTTCTATGAGAGAGATACAGCCTATCAATCAGTTTGTTGTGGCTTAAATGATCTTTGTTTGTTTGTTT